>NW_026594428.1:12279590-12355226 GCF_907164565.1 Psammomys obesus
TGTGTGTGTGTGTGTGTGTGTGTGTGTGTGTGTGTGTGTGTGTGTGTAAAAAGTTGGCAGCCACAGGGTTTGCCAGTTCCCATGGTGTAAATGTTCCCGCCCACCATGGTTAATAGCAACACAATCAAAACTATGCCACAGAACACTAAGCCGGCTCGCTGCTCTCCTGAGCATCAGCCAGCTCTGGGAAACACTGGCTCGTTCTTCCACCACCAAGGCCAGCCAAAGCCAGCTGACCTGACAGACACTGTGGCAGCCTCCTGCTCATGCTGTGCTGGGAGAGGGAGGAGTCTATCTGCGATTTCATTCATCTCTGATAGACACAATGTATCTCTCAGCCGCACAGGGATTTTTGTTACCCACTGGGGAACACTGCAAAATGATCTGTAGATCCACATGCCTGCAAATCCTTTGAGGGCACTTTAACATTCTCCTTTGTTATGGTTCTCGACCTTTGCTGTAGAATAGCTTCCCAAAGGTGTTGGGAAGGCAGTTTGCAGGACTGCCCAGTTAATGAGTTACTATGATATGCAACTCCAGATGTGTAAACTGTATCTGAAATTATAAGAAGGAAGCCATGGGAAGTGTTTTTTTTTTTTTTTTTTTAACCAGACCTTACCCAGAACTTTGATTCATTGAAGCGATACAACAAAATTTTCAAATTGTAAAAACAATTCATCCACGTGGAGCAGAACCCCCCCCCCCCCCCCCAGCAGTTCCCGGAGTTCAGAATCAGCAGGTCTACGCAAATGTGTATTCCTAGCAAGTTCTCGGGGGATGCCGACGTTGCTGTGACACTTGCAGAACCACTTCCCTACACACACACACACACACACACACACGCACACACGCGCACACACGCACACACACGGTACCCCAGCGGTGGCGAATTAGTCATGCACACAGGAAGCTGCTGATGGGTTGTTCAACTGACTGCACTGTAAAGTTTAGAAGCTGTGGTCAGACGAGAATGAGCCACCCAGAAAGCAGCTCGCTCCAGCATTACGTTTGAAATGGAATTTCTTTCAGGAGTTCAAGGTTATGATTGGCTCTGACACTCCTGGCAGCAGTCCTCACCACCTCCTCGAACAGCATTTACAGTAACACACTCAAGGCTGCCTGGCGAACTGAGGGCTTAGCTTCCACTCCATGTCCACGACAGAGCGAGGGAGAAATGTGTATAGATTTGTGGAAGTGCTTGCGAAGAAGGAGGAGCAATGCAGAAGTCTTCAAGTGTTAATAGGACTTGATGTTGAGCTGTCTTAGTTTTCCTCCATGATTTTTCCACTCTCTGAAACCCCCAGCTTCCCTTTTCATTCGACAAAGTTGCTCTGTGTACAAAGGTGGTTGTATGCCCAAAAGAGCTGCTAACAAAACCCCCAAGTGGAATGTAAACTGGTACAACCACTCTGGAAATCAATCTGGCGCTTTCTCAGACAACTAGGAATAGCGCTTCCTCAAGATCCAGCCATACCACTCCTAGGCATATACCCAAAAGAGGCGCAAGTACACAACAAGGACATTTGTTCAACCATGTTTGTAGCAGCTTTATTTGTAATAGCCAGAAGCTGGAAACAACCCAGATGCCCCTCAACTGAAGAATGGATGCAGAAACTGTGGTACATCTATACAATGGAGTATTACTCAGCAATGAAAAATAAGGAAATCATGAAATTTGCAGGTAAATGGTGGGACCTGGAAAGGATCATCCTGAGTGAGTTGACCCAGAAGCAAAAAGACACTCACGGTATATACTCACTCATATAAACATACAATATAGAATAAACCCACTAAAAGCTGTACATCTAAACAAACTAAGCAAAAGAGAGGACCCTAACTAAAATGTTCAATCCCCATCCTGAAAGGCAAAGAGGATGTACATCAGAAGAAAACGAAAATAGGAAACAACCTCGGAACCCGCTACAGAGGGCCTCTGAAAGCCAGAAGAAAACAGGAAACAACCTTGAAACCTGCCACAGAGGGCCTCTGAAAGCTTCTGCAGTATAGACT
Source organism: Psammomys obesus (assembly GCF_907164565.1). Lineage (NCBI taxonomy): Eukaryota > Metazoa > Chordata > Mammalia > Rodentia > Muridae > Psammomys > Psammomys obesus. The sequence goes on from NW_026594428.1 coordinate 12,281,601, forward strand.
GTCAAAGCAGATGCTGAGCCTGATGGCCAACTGATGGGCAGAGTGAATGGAATTTTATGTAAGAAGTGGGAAATAGTAAGAGCTGGAGGGAACGGGAACTCCACAAGGAGAACAACAGAACAAGATAATTTGAACACAGGGAACTTCCCAGAGACTCATACTCCAACCAAGGACTATTTGTGGAGATGACCTGGAACCCCTGCACAGGTGTAGCCCATGGCAGTTCAGTGTCCAAGTGGGTTACATAGTAATGGGAAGAGGGACTGCCTCTGACATAATCTGATTGGCCTGCTTGTTGATCACTTCCCCCTGAGGGGGGAGCAGCCTTACCAGGCCACAGTAGAGGACAATGCAGCCACTTTTGATGAGAACTGATAGACTAAGATCAGAAAGAAGGAGAGGAGGACCTCCCCTATCAGTGGACTTGGGGAGTGGCATGCATGCAGAAAGGGGAGGGAGGGTGGGATCAGCAGGGGAGGAGGGAGGGGCTTATGGGGGGATACAAAATGAATAAAGTGTAATTAATAAAAAAAAATAAAAGATTTAAAAAAAAAACCCCAAGTGCTATTTTTAACAGTTAATACAGCAGGATGGGGAAGTCATTGTTTCAACGTCACAATACCTGAAAAAGAAAGAAAGGAAGGAAGGAAGGAAGGAGGAAAGAAAGAAAGAAGGAAAGAAAGAAAGGAAGGAAGAAGGAAAGAAAGGAAGGAAGGAAGGAAGGAAGGAAGAAAGAAAGAAAGAAAGAAAGAAAGAAAGAAAGAAAGAAAGAAAAGAAGGAAGGAAGAAAGAAATCCAGGCTATGGTTTTGGAATTTTCTCCTTGGCTCACACACAATATTATAACTTTATTTTCTAAACTGCCTAAAAACCGTTATTTTACCATTAGTATTTTCTTGGCTTGTTTGTTTTTAGTGACTTTAAATTGAGATAGGATTGATCTTTTGCTTCTGTGCCTCAGCAGGGTGCCTCACAGAGCATGTACCCACATACACACGGTAGGGATAGAGGCCTGCGGTGTGGCCACCTTCAGCAAACAGACATCCATGGGTGTCCATCCACAGTGTCCACCGATGTCCACAACACGGCCTCTGCGGGGTGCACTTTCCATCTTTTCATCCTGGCAGGCACACATCAGGAGCTTGAAATTTGGTTGGCTAGTTTGTAGAGTTTGATACTTCTCCTGCTAGACTGGTGGTGGCTCTTTAAGGTTGGTGGTGGCATGGTTTTTAAAACTGATAGGTACGCAGGGGGCTTCGGGAGTGGATAGACCACGTGAGGGGATTTACTTCAGAAGGTTATTTCTGGCTTAAAGCTCACTTACGAAACTTGAGCCCTTATTTTATCCTTTTCTTAATGAAAGGAAAAGCTACTTTATCAAATACTGTTTCTATAAAGAACTTAGAACTTTATATAACCGATACTGATGAAGACTCCTATTTGTTCAGGCTCCCTAATCTTACAGACAATGCTGTAAGTACCCGTCAACTAACCTGAATGTGTGTGTGATTATTTCTATTGTCTATAGACAGCTAGAGCATAAAACGTTAGCAGACTTGCCCTCTAGTCTTCCGGCTGCCAGTTCCATCTACCTTCAAGCAACAGCAAAGTTGTGTTAGCCAACACGAAAAATTTAAGTATTAGTAGGGGCCTTTTCTGATACCCACTCTAGCTCCCAAACAGTTGACACAGAGACCTATTAGATTTATTCAAAAAGCTTTAAAGCACTGAGCTGATATTCATCGATTCTAGCCCGTCTTAGTTTGCTAGCCTAGCTTCTTCCCAGCCACATGCTCTTGGATTGCCATCTAGTCTCACCCAGACCACTCCTGCTCCATCTTTTTCCTCATGATGACTCCCATAGTCTCCTTTTCTTAGACCTTCCTCTCAACTTCTGGTTCCTACCTGAGACCCCCTGACTGGAAACAGAAGTCCCACCTCCCGTCCTCTCTGCCCAGCTATTGGCTAACAAGCTTCTATATTAACCAATAGGAGATAATTGGGAAGTATTTTGTATAAAACATTGCTACCAGAGATTTTTCATAGAAATGACAATGCCCACATACAGACTGTAACCAGATCTTGGGGCACAGAATTTAGCATCTGAATACTTGCCTGTGTGTGTGTGTGTGTGTGTGTGTGTGTGTGTGTGTTTTGCCATGACAAAATACCTGGGAGAAACCAAACCTCTTAAAGGTAAGGCCCATGTGCACCTGGAGGTTTCCATCTAGAATTGACTGGACTCATGGCTGTTGGCCTGAGATGGGGCTAGATATCATGACAGCAGAGCATGGTAAAAAAAACTCCTTGGCAGCCAGAAGCAGAGGGACAGAGAAGAAGGGGTAGAAGACAGGCTGCATCATTCAAAGCTATGCATTTCACCCAGTGATCCACTCCCTGCCATAGGCTTCACCACACAGCATTCTCACCACTTGCTAAACAGAGCCATCAGGTCACGAACACACCACAGAAATAATCCACTGACAAAGCCAGAGCCTCAAAGAGACAGCGGTGATCACATCATTTCCCAGAAGCCCCGCATCCAAACATCACCTGCACCGGGGACCAAAACTCAATATATGAGCATTTCGAGAACACTTCATGTCCAAACAGCCCAAAGGATTACTGAATTCTTTATGGTAATTTCTCCATGTGTGTCATTTGTTGGGACCCAGATCTATTCAATATGTCCACACACAGAGGGAGATTGAAAAAGTACCAGAACCCAAACTCCTGCTTCCTGTTTCTAGTTCATTTTCACCTTTCTCACCTGTGACACTAATTTTCCTGTGGAATTGGGAGTTCTGGGAGGAATCATTGAGGAGAACAAGTTCTTATCCTGAAGGTGCTTTCCCCAGAGGCTGGAGTGGGCCCTGGTGCCTGCTGCCTACTGGAACCCCAGCTCTGCAGTCACCTAGCTCTGTGCCCTGAGGCAGATCATCTAACTTCTCTGCACTTCCACCTCTTTATCTGTCAACAAAAATAATGAAGATTTTCATAAGGAAAAGTAAATTTTTTTTTTTTATCAATATTTGTTTCTTGCAGGTAACAGGAAAGATTGTTGATTCTCTTGATTTTCTGTTCTAACCAAAACAAAAAGAAGAAACGAACAAGAAGCTGGTGGGATGTTGTTTTCATTCTCCTTACAATAAACCTGATGAGATTTCAGGTCACTGGGATGAGTTTAAAATGCTGGCAAGATACTAACTAAAGAAAGTAGGGTAAGTAACTAATTAAAGTCTAGAAAACACTACTCAGAGATCAGGCCATGTTGACAAATTTCAGCTCCTAGTGTCCCTCAGGCTAGGAATGTTCTGGAAACATGACTAAGAAAAAAGGACAGTACAGAATTCTAAGGGGAATTATTAAGGGGAAGTGAAGTTTAAATTTAAGATATTAATCAAAATTGGAAATGGTTTTGGGCAGAGTATTAGCAGAGGGCACAGTGTCAGTGTGACTCTCGCAGCTGTCAGACACGGCCTAGTGGCCCTTCAGAGCTGCATGGCCAGAGCTCTTGAAAATGATTTTGTGGGGCATGGTAGAGGTACTGCGCAGCTTTGTGAATGCAGGAACACCTGGGATGATGCTGAAAATTATTCAACTAATTTTTTTGTGGTTGTTTTAAATCTAGCAGGCTGAGGGCAAAACTCAGTGGCAGAAGTTTTGTCTGCACAAGAATGAGGATGTGGGCTATTATCCAAGCACCCATGCGGATCTGAGTTTGATTCCCAACACTACGTCAAGCAGCCCACGACTGCCTGTTAACTCCAGTTCCAAAGTGTCTGACACCATTTTCTGGCCTCTGTAGGTACTTACACACAAGGGGCATATGTTCTCACAGGCACATATGCATAAATAAAAATAAAACGTTTCCAAAAGCCTATATGAGAGAAAGCATGTGATAATAATGTCTTTGTAAGCTGGCTTGGTTTCACTTACCATGATGCTCTCCAGTTCATAAACATAAACAAAGTAACAGCGAGTTTTGTGAGCCATAAAGTTGTATGTGTGTGAATGTATATATATATACATGTATGTACGTATCTATGTATATTAAATAGTATTTTTCTCCCCTCTTTATCCCTCACTCTCTCTCATATCTTCCTGTCCTAACCTTTTGTGTGGCAACACTACAAAAGCATATTTGCTTTGACTCTTCAGTTTCTACAGACTGTGTAGATATCAGAAGGTAATTCAAGTTTTTATTTTGTCCTTATCAGTCCTCTGTGATTTAGGATTATTCTAGTCAATCCATGGGTCAAGAGTCAAAATATCCAGTCACAGGAGGAGCCCAAGGCTGAGGAGGAGGTAAGAATGTCAGGACTGTCTTTGCTGACACTGCACTGACCTCTTCCCCTAGGAGGTGGGCTCACAAGCCTATTGTGTTACTTCAAAGGAGAGAAATGGGATGAGGATGTTGATCTACCAGCCAGAAAGCCAAGACCTTTCCTCGCCCTGTGATTTCTCCTCTTCTACCCAAAATTAAAAAGAAGTAAATGGCCTCTACTCCCAAGCAAGGACTGCTAATAAAGATGAGGTAATTTACTAGCCCACATCGTATTACTGGAAACTTTCAGAGGAGAAAGGTAACCAGTACTGTACATGGTTTCTTCTCTTCCCTGAGGCCACAAAGAAATATGCCTTTCAAGGAAATTGGCCTTTCCTTTCTTTATGGAAAGTCTCTGTGGTTTCTGAATCATTTAGCATTCTCTATACAGCATGTTCTATCCTTATGGGATGGATAAGATTATTTTTCAATCCCATTTTTCAAACATGGAAATTGATGTGAAAGGTGATCAAACTGCCAGGGCTCACTGAACAGGATGCCCAGCTTGGGACCACAGCACTCACAATAGGTCCTAACACTTCAGAAGAATTTTTTTAAGTGTGTCCCCAGTAGTTCTTCATTTCCAGGATGGCATCTTGTCTTTCCACCTCTGGATCCCAGAAGCCATCCCTATAGTGACCCATAACAGGATTGAATAAAACATTCATGGAATGAATAAATAAAAAGCCTGAAATAGCCACTCTGGATAAAAATAACTCTGTTTCCCTCTCAAGCTCCTTTCCCCTGCTTGAGTTCAAGACTGCTTCTCTGTGTCCTGGCAAAGCTGAACCCCTCAGGAGGAGGTGATTAAAGAGCCAGCCACTGAGTCCATGTCAGAGACAGCCCCTGTTCCCCTTACTTGGGAACCAACATGAAGACTGAGCTGCCATGGGCTACATCTGAGCAGGGGTTCTAGGTTATCTCCATGAATGGTCCTTGGTTAGAGCATCAGTCTCTGCAGGATGCAGCCAGTCCTGATGAGACCTGATAGGCTATCTGATAGGTCAGATAGAAGGGGAGAAGGCCTTCCCCTATCAGTGAACTAGGGGAGATGCATAGGGGGAAAAGAGGGAGGGAGAGTGGGTGGAACTGGGAGGAGATAAGGGAGGGGGCTACAGCCAGGATAAAAGTAAATAAATTGTAATAAATAATAAATAAATAAAAATTAAAAAAGATTGCTTCTCTTCACATAAGAGGAAGGACTTGGATATGTTCTCTGAATGTAAACACAGGTACACAGTAGCCTGTCTGTTCCAGGCTTATAGAGAACACAACCTAAATGGGACACCTGTGTACGGTCTAATCAGAGTTCTGGGGCTTCTAGGCAAACTCCAATGAGCAACAGAGATTTTTTTCCTTCATTTTTCTATTCCCTGTACACATAACCCCTTGCAGGATCTCATAGTGGATAAGGTACACAATGGTTTAGGTGTTCTATTTCTGAATGAAAATACTGTCTCTTAAGACATTTCTAATATTGCCTTCTGAACACCCCAAACACAATTTTTTCAAATTAGGAGGTTTTGTTTGTTTGTCTGGTTGGTTGGTTGGTTTTGTTTGTTTGTTTTATTTTGGTTTTTGAGACAGGGTTTCTCTGTGTAACCTTGGCACTCATTCTATAGACCAGGCTGTCCTCAACCTCAAAGAGATCATCCGGCCTCCATGTTGTAGAAAGGGGCTAGTAATGTTCACTATTAATTACATATAATTATTACAGCAGTTATTATTTAGCCAGCTATCATATCAATAAGAGACATCGATACCTGTTAGACTTTTAATATAGCTATATACTGGAACTGGGCAGAAATAAATCCCCTAAGCTACCTTGTTATCTCCCCGCTCCACATCCCATGCCATTTGCTTTAATTATTTCTATCTGGGCTACTTCCCACCCAAAATCCTGATGCATACTTGCACTTGTTTTCTATCTAGCTGCTTCTCTTTACCTCCCTATCCTCAGAACAAGCTGCTCCTGGCCGCATGGTTCTAGTTCATGTTTAACCCATGGTGGCTCTGCTTTCTTCTTCTACCTCTTCTGTTCCTCTCGCTTCTCCTTCCTCCCATGATCCTCTGTTCTCCCAGCCCATGAACTTTAGTTCTACCTACCTCTCTTCTGCCCAATCCAAGTATGTAGACAACTTTATTTAGCCAACCAGGGATAATTTGGGAGGCAAAGTTCACAAACATCATTTTAGTTATGTGCAGGTTTGCTCATAGAACAGTAAGAATCTCAATGGGGAGGTGGAGGCAGGCAATTAACATGTACATGCTGGCTGGAGATCAATGGCCACATAACTGCTGGGATTAAAGGTGTGCACCACCACCATTCAGCTCCACTTAGTTTATATATATTTATATATATTATACATATACAATTATATATTTATAAATAAATATATATTTATATGTATGTGTGTATATACATAGGTATGTATACACATAATAGTGTACCAGTACTCATAATACCTATTCCTTACTACCCTTACCAATTAATTTTTCCTACCATATTTATCTCTACAGGACTTATTGCATCTTTTTACAGTTTGCCTTGTCTGTAAGCTCTCCTCCACTGCTAGAGTTCATGTTCCATAAGAACAATAAAAGAGAATAGTCTTTGCTCTGCCATAGGTTGCCCTGTTATATTGTACAGAATAGCAACCTTGCTATGCCTTGCCCAGAGTGACTCCATTTTATGAAGTAACACTTGGTTCTTTTTTGAGTGCATGTGCTGAGTGAGAATGCGAGTAAATATACACCATAGGTCTAGGATGTGCTATGACACAGGCTGATAAATAACTTATCTATACAAATAAAAACTGTCATTTATGAACTTACAGATTAAGCCAGGCACACATGGACATATGGTCATGTTAAAATTATATCAGAGAAACTAAGCTCATTGTGTTCACTGTGTGTCTGACGGAAACAACTTAGAAGAGGAAAGGTTTCTTTCAACTCATCAATTCTAGGGACTCTAGTCATCATGTGGGAAGACTTAGTGGCACAGGTAGCAGCTCAGTCCATGGTGGTGGAAGCATGTAATAGTTTACTTCATGGCTGACCAGGAACCAGAGAGTTGAGGCTAGAACTAAAGATGGATGTGACCGTCAAAAGCTCAGCCCACATCACAAAGGCTACACAGACTTCCAAACACAATACCAGCTAGGGAGCCAGTATTCAAACTCATGAGCCTGTGGGGGGGCGTTTTGCCTCTAACCAAATTAGATCAGCAAATAATAACACAGCACTTTGCCCTAGTGACGTGTGCCCCTTCCTATCAAAGGAAGGAACACAGAACACTAGGGCAAGGTGATATACAATCAGTCATCAGGTTGCAAGACTGACTGGTGTTAAACTCCAGACTGTGTCCCTAGGACTTGGGCTTAGCATGATTCCCCCAGCTAGGCATGGCCAACTGCAACAGTAGCTTGTCTTGACCACTGACCCTTGGGCTAGCTGGGAGCTTTGAAGCAACTCCAAGATTTAAACCAGACCTGTTCCTCACCTAACTGCTTTGGCAATCCTGTGCCAGAACAACTTCGTCTGCTCATTATTTTAAATCTTGTTTAAGATTCTGCAGTTGACTCCTGGGATCGACTCTCTTGCCTCTGTCTCCAGGAAGGTCCCTTTGAACCTTGTTGCTGCTTTATCCAGCTCTTGGCCATTCTGCGACTCATATGTCATTGTGTGATGTAAAACAAGATATCTGAGTTCATAATCAGAGTTACGTTTGTAATGGTATGAAAATGACATCATTCTCCATCGGTCATGAGTGCTGGTGGATAACTTAATGCCAGAAAATAAAACAGCTTGAAGATATTGTTATTTGATGTGTTCAGACATTGTAGAAAGACACATATGTGTTCATCTATGCCACTGATATTCACAATAGGCAGTAATTAGGGTCTGTTTTATTCAAACTATATAGGAAGCCTTAAAGCATCATGTTTCACAACTGTCATTCCACAAAGTACACCCCTTGCTTAGCATGTGTAAGGCATTGGCTTCAATTCTCAGCCAAAAGAAAAACAGTATAATTTATTTCTTAATATTGTTATTGAGTTATACAACTATCATAATCAATTCTTGAAGAGTCCTGACCCTACCACACAAAACCTCAGGATCATTAACAGTCTCTTTCTATTTGTGTCTAGAGCTACCTCATTTTATTTATCTTGGTGTCTATTTTTATTAAACATATGTGGTATGCATATATGTAAATAAAATTTAAGTGTCTAATTTGTTAAATTCAGGCCTGTTATCCCGGCCACTTAGAAAGCTGATACAAGATAATCACAAGTTCAAGACGTTTCTGGGTTACAGGAGTGAGTTCAAGGTCAGCTTGGGCAAATGAGTGAAACCAGAATCAAACTACAAAAAAGGGTATGCATGCCATAGCATGACTGTGGAAGTCAAATGATGACTTAGGGGAGTGAGTTTTATTCTTCTGCTATGTAGGTCCCAGGGACTGAACATAAGTCATCATGCTTGTTAGCCAGCCTTCCCCTAGCACAAGTTTATACAGTTTGATTATGAAAATTATTTGAATTATTTGAGTCCTGTTTTAGTTTACTTCTGTGTGGCTGTGATAAGCAGTGACCAGAAGCAAGTTGGGAAGGGAAAGGATTATTTGGCCTGTAAGTTATAGCCCATTATCCAGGGATGTCAAGGTAGGAACTCAAGGAAGGAACCTGAAGGCAGGAACTGAAGCAGACACCATAAAGGGATGCTGCTTATTGTCTTGCTTCCTTTGGTTTACTCAGCCTGCTTTCTTATGTAGGCCAGGCCCACCTTCCTGGGATGGCACTGTTTACATGGGCTGGGAAAATGCCCTGAAGACACGCCCACAAGCCAATCTGATGGAGGCAATTTCTCACTTGATATTTCTTCTTCCCAGGTGTGTCTAAGTTTGTGCTAAGTCAATAGAAGGTAACCAGCACACGTTTTGAAGCTGTGAATTTTTTTAATAATAGAAACTTCTCAATTCTCCTATAGTGCTAAACACATGTCTACCCTAACAGTGTGTTGACAACTAATAGCTTCTGGAAACTAGATATTGTCTCAGAGGATAGTTTACAGCCCAATGTTCAGAAAAGACCCCCAAAGGCTCCAACCACAGATAACCACAACTATTTCAGTCAAATAAGAGAGATCCCTTATTTGAAACTAATGGGGGGGGGGGGCACAAAGAGCTCAATGAGAACATGTTATTGTCCAAAAAAAAAAAAAAAAGATAATTTTACAGTTTCCCAGGAAAACATTAAACAGTGTATCCTCACATGGAAACATGTTCTTCCAAAGTCACAACAGACCATATGAACAACACAGGGAGCCCACCAACAGCATCTGTTACTCACTTCTGTTCCCCGGCTTGTTTATTAAACAAGTTAGTGGAGCAAGAAGCCATAGAGAGAGCTCACCAAGACTTGCCCTTCTTTGGTAGTTTAAATGCCTGTCTTGGTTTCTCATGAATTCCACCGTTTACTTTAGCAGCCTCCCCTTGTGCTGTGATACCTGCTAAAGGCTGATAGATTGTCAAATGCACAGATTCAGCATAGTGTGTCCACTATAGCTATATGAGAAGCCTCTGAGAAAAATATACTTTTTTACTCAATATCTTCGCAAGAAAACTACTGAAGTCTACAAGTGTTTACACAGCTAGGCAGCTCCTTTGGATATGAAAATGTTTGGGTATAATATGGTCTTCTTAAACGCATAGTGGCAGATCCCTCTTGTTTTAGTTGCAACTTCATGAATGTTCTGAAGACAATACCACTGTCTGTCATCAACAGACATCTGATGCTGTCCTGGAAAAGTGGGACGGAAGCAACACGTAATGACTGGCCTCAGACTGAAATGATTCAGAATTACAATTACAACACAACCCTGGCTCACAGTCCAGGGCCACCATTGCTTCCAGGCCGCTGATGTTAATGGTTATTAAGGTACTGCTGTTCAGAATGCCAAAAAAGCAAGTGTTAATTTACAGCCATTTTCTTTCTCTGTAATGAAAGAACTTAACCATTTGTAGAATGGAGACTAGTTTCCTAGATAGGTCTGTTTCATTATCTTTATTTTTATTGTTTTAAGAATATGATTAGTTTGGGTTTTTTATTCTGTTTTTTTTGTTTGTTTGTTTGTTTGTTTGTTTGGGGAAGGGGATAGGGAGCTGTTTTTTTGTTATTGTTGCTGTTTTGTTTTTGAGACAGGGTCCCACTATGTAGCCTTGGCTGGCTTAGAATTCACTATGTAGACCAGACTGGCCTCAAACTCATAGAAATAGAACCATCTGTTTCTGCCTGCCTCACACTCAGCTTATTCTGTTTTTCATTTGAGGCAGGGTTTCTCTACACAGCCCACACTAGCCTGAAACTCATTGTTTCCCTGTCTCAGGCTCTTGAGCATGAGTATTGCAGGCATTAACCTCCATTCCTAACCTCATTTTTAACTTTGTAAGTCTAGAAATGGTAATGTTTGAAAGTCTCTCATCATTGTCCAAAAGGGAAGCAACACAATGTAAGCACAACGAAGTCAACCTCTTCCTGTTGTTCTCCGAAGCTGTCCTGCTAGTGCTCATTTCTTAAAAGCTATCTACTTTTAATGTAAATTATATTACCTTTTCCCATGAAACAAACCAACAACCTACAAATGAAGCAAAGCAGAAAGATCAACTGTTACTTCATCACTCGATCAAATGATTAAGTCTTGTCATGTACCAAGGAACATGGAGTCAATGACAGACCACACAAATGTTGGTGATCCTTTAAGACTAAAAAAGGGCTGGAAAATGCTCTTTCCTGGGGCCATTGTTGCTGTTGTGACATGATGTGCAAGGTATTACTCACATACTCAGTGATTACTGTGTTAACAGGTACACTGCCACCAGTCATATCAGGAGATAACAGACCCAATTAATTGTGTATGGTGAGTAGTAGTTGATAATGTTAATAAATGACTTCATATTTGCTTCTGTGTTACTAAACTATACTATTTGGAGGGTACCTCTTCTTTCCTTAGTAAAACAAATGCACGTAAGCCAGAATTCCATGTAACTCTGACAGCAGACCAACACAACTGGTGGCTGCCACGTCTCTTGATGGCATCAAAGGCCACACTGAGTCACTGACCCACACCATCTAGGTTTGTATACGTTCGCACCAAAATGGTCACGTGATGACTAAGTCACTCAGTAACATTTTTTTCTCAGAACATACCTCTGACGTTAACAATTTTGTTTTCACTTTACTTTGGTTCAAATTGCATTGGCCACAGTCCAGAGAGGCTTCTTTCAGAGGCAGCCATCGCCTCTCACCTTTGTTTCTGTGTTCACTGAGACATGTAAATCTGGTGTGCTTGACCTCTGATCCACGCAGAGCACAATGAGCCTCAAATTTAGGACAAAGTGTCCTGTGTTGTGTGCCCTTTTCTGTCAGAAGGGTTAAGAGAGTCTATCAGGTTTGGAACTGGCTTGCTGATGATCCCTTCTCACAGAGCCAAGAGCAAAACAACTTCCTGGAATTTCCTTTTGGACTTCATCATCCAGAGGAAATGAGGCAAAGATTTTCTGGGGCAAAGAGGTAAAAGATGCTAGGAGTAGACTTCCTACCTGACTGGCTGAAAGCCCTTTATCAGCTGGGCAAAGCTCAAAGTTCAATAAGCCTTCTTTCTAACAGGAAATTTCTAGTTTAGGAAAATGAAGTCATTCAGCATCCCTGACTCCATAAACAGCTTCAAACATTATAAGTGTTAGTCTGTGAAGGCTGGAGGTTCTGAGCAGAAAGACACCTACTAGTGTCTCTTTCTTGTAGGAGTTAGAAGTTCTTGCATCTTCATCCATGCTTATTATTCTATTATTCACACTATCAAGAAAGTAGAAGTAGGGTGGATGTGAACCAAGAATGGAAAAATGAAACTGTGGCATATACGCATGGTGGAATTTTACTCAGCTTCGAAGAAGAATAAAACTATGAAGTGTTCAGGAGAATAAACAGACCTGGAAGTACTATATTAAGTTAAGTGATCCAGACTCCGAAAGACACAAATGACAAGTTCTCTCTCGTATACATATCTTAATGTTTAATGTGTGTGCGTGTAAATAAGGCGATAGGAAATGAGGTACAGGCTGTGACAGTAGATAGGAGGGCACAAAAGATAAACGAAAGGTGTTGAGAAAGTGGCAGAGCAGATGCTGAGACTCATAGCCAAACTTTGGGCAGAGTGCAGGGAATCTTATGAAAGAAGTAGGAGATAGTAAGACCTGGAGAGGACAGAAGCTCCACAAGGAGAGCAGCAGAACCAAAACATCTGGGCACAGGGATCTTTTTTGAGACTGATACTCCAGCCAAGGACCACTCATGGAGATGGCCTGGAACCCCTGCACAGAGGTAGCCCATGGCAGTTCAGTGTCCAAGTGGGTTCCATAGTAATGGAGACAGAGACTGTCTCTGACAGGAACTGATTGGCCTGTTCTTTGATCACCTCCCCATGAGGGGGGAGCAGCCTTACCAGGCCACAGAGGAAGACAATGCAGCCAGTCCTGATGAGACCTGATAGTCAAGTATCAAAGGGAAGGGGAGGAGGACCTCCCTTATCAGTGGACTGGGGGAGGGGCAGAGGTAGGGAAGAGGGAGGGAAAGTGAGATTGGGAAGGGAGGAGAGAGGGAGGTACAGGGGGCATACAAAGTGAATAAACTGTAATTAATAAAAAGAAAAAGAAAGTGGCAGGGAAAGGATAAGGACATATGTGACATTAAAGTTGATCAGGGGCCAATAGGGTGGGAGGCACAAAGAAGTAGGAGGAACAGGGCGGGAATAATAGAAAGAAAACAACAACAGCTCTCTGCTTGAAAAATAGCACAGTGAAATTCAGTTATTTGTATGCTCATAAAAAATAAATTAAAAATGAAGTCTGGTGTCTTTAGGTGTCAAGCTAGTTTTAACTTCTATGAGTCCACAATGGAGACTCCTAGGACTGCAGTAATCCTGCCCACTTCCTCCATAGTGTGAACCATCATCACACCCAGCCTTCCCCCTCCCCTGTGTACAGCAAAGTCAGTCTCAAGGTGAGATGGAAGCCTGTACTGCAGGATTAGAACATGGCTGGGGGTCATGAGACAATTTGCTTCTCTCTGTGCTTTCCACGACACGAGGACACAGCAAGAAGGTAGCCACCTGCAAAACACACAGACCCACACCAGAGAGTGAGCACACTGATGTCAAGATGCAAGCCTCTACGTATACCAAGATGGAATGTTTGTTGTATGATCTACTCAAGTCTACAACATTGTGACAGCTAAACTGACTGGCAGCGCTTAAGAAAAAGAAAAAGAAAAGAAAAAGGGAAAGAGCAATTTGGAAATCTCTCTTCTTTTAGCATCAAGTGCTAGAGTTCCAGGCTCCAGGCACAGAAGGACTTGTCCTTAGCTGGACTGACCATCCCAGGCACTGGTCCTGAGAAGAAACAAGTAATACTGTTTGAAATGACGAACTCCCACCATCACCTTCTTTTTCTTGCTCTCCTTCTTTAGTACGTATAGTTTAGGCTTAAATTCTTATTCCATTTATCTAGGCTTTTTTTTTTTCTGCATAACATTTTCTGCATAACATTTACCTTGCAAAAGTAAAATAAACAAATAAGGGGAACAAAGAGTATAAAGCTGTCCATACGTAACTTGGCACTTAGTAAGGACAAAAAAAAAAAAAAATGGCTACCTGCTAGAGTTAAATTCTAGGGATTGTTAGTAACAAATCCGATGCCCTGTTCCAAACTAGCATCCTTCTCCCAAAATTGTTCCACCCACTCTTTTTCCACTGCCCTTTCCCTAACTAACCTTGCCCCACATTTCATATCTAACTCACATCTTGCATAACATTTTCTTCAAGAAACTCAATTCTAGATTAGGGTGTTTGTGACACTAACCTGTGCCTATGTAGTGTTTGGCCAGATGTCTTCTCTCATTGACTGCTGAATCACCCCTCTTTCTTTACCCTGCGGTCACTCCACAAGGACAGAGAACAAATGGTCTGAACACGTCCTTAGCAATGAGCATAGTGTCTATCTAGCCTTTAGTGTTACAAGACTGAGTGAGGGAATCAATGAGTAATTAAGCCAATTTCTACTGAATGCTTGGCAGTCATGCTTATATATTCCAACTGTTAATTCACTCCCCCTTACATTCTCCTTTTAAAATTCAGGGAACTAGTTTATGTTGTGCACACATCAAAAAAACAAAAAACAAGACAAAACAAAACAAAAAACCACTGGTCAACACGAATATTTGTTTATCTTAAGTCAGCCCAGTTTTGTTTTTTTTTTTTTTTTCATTGTACTTCAAAAAGGTCCAGTGAATGACGGCATACAGCGACAAATGTGCAACAAGAGCACCAGCTCAGGCGAGAAGGCTCTGACTGATCTGCCGCTGGAGCGCGCCAGGATGTTATGACCAGCGAGCTTCCTCAAGGGTGGGGATTTTTCTCCACTGCTTCAGTTTGTCAGATCTCAGTGTGGCCAGTGCCCACCTTAGACTGTGGGGAAGGATTTATTTTCTAAAAATACACGTAGCTTTCTGAAAACAACCAGCATGGGTTCTGCTCTTTCCCCTTTCTCTGAATTTGGTGGGTTCGTTTCTCGCTCTGAGAATATACTCATTTTGACCAGACGCAGTGGCCCACATCTGTAACTCTAGCAACTGTGAAGTTTGAGGCAGGAAGACTGCTCTGAGTTCTAGGCTAGCCTAAAGTACCCTATGCGTTTCAGGCCATCCTGCTCTACAGAGTGAAACCCTGTCTGAAAAAAAAATATTTGGCTGTAGATGTGTATACTATTTTTTTTTTCTATTTAGAACTGTAACAAGACACCAAATAAATCACCTGGCTAATTACCCTCAGAGTAATAATATTCATTTTAAGGTCATCATTCAAGCTCCTTGAAAAATAGCCCCCTTTACCTGCACAAAAAATTACTCTGAAATCTTGCCTAGTAGCATCTAGTTAATAGTAACAATGGAGGAATGTGTGTCTGTGTGTGCGCGTGTCTGTGTGTGTATGTGTATGTACACTCTGAAAAAGTCTAGCAATGTAACATCAGGTTACGTGTATAAAGTTAATTGAGGTTAAAAACTCATTAAGCCTCCTGACCCATCTATAAAATGAGAACAAAAACTTAACCGACATAAAATAGCTTAGCCCATAATTAATAAAGGTTAGCTATTTCTATACTTGTCATTGCCCTAATCATCACTAAAAGCCCCCAGCTCGAAGAACACACACCAGACACACTTAGCATCCACCCTAAAATATGGAAAGAATTTGTAGAAGTCTCACTATCACCTCAATAGAACTGTGTCCATGGTTGAATTCCAAATAATAAAGCCGTTCAGAGACTCTAGTGAGGAAACTGCTTAGTGGTGCAGTGTTTAGCAATAATTAAAAAAAAAAAAAAAAAAAAAGCCTGTGTGTGTAGAGATCCAATCATCAATCACTGAATTAAAAAAAAACAAAAAAACAAAAAAAAAACCACACCCCAAATTGTCCGAGCATTGTTCCTGTATGATTTTAGATCAGCAAATTTAATTCTACAAACACCACTAGGTGATAAAGGTTGGCTCTAAGCTCTCAACCGTCATGTTTCTACAAAACATTTTGAATTCCTAGAGGGAAGCAGTGGCCACTTGAAGCCATTTAATTGACCAGACACTTTTGATTGACTGTAGCCAACAGAAATTCCTAGACATCCAGGCCCCAAGAGACTGCATCTATCTATGCTGGAAAGAACTGTCCCATGTTTTGAGTTCTTTAGGAGAAAAACAAATAAAAAACTTGGCACTATTTGACCCAGTGCCCTGATTATCCTACAAAACAAACAGTTGCTCAAGCATAGCACAAGCGCCTCCTGAGGAAATCCATACTCCATGCCTCCTATCTCCTTTGTCTTACAAACACTGGATTCACTCTCTGAGGCCCAGTCCAGTCTAGCCTCCTGAAAGCTCTCCATACTCCATAACCCTACATCTGGAATTACTCTCTCCATTCTTATTTCTGTTAAGTCTTTGATAAACTCTTCTGTTTTAAAACTTACTGCATTTAGACATTTTCCAGGCCTCAAACTCCAGGCCAATAGTATTCAGATAAATATTTACTAACAAACCCATGAGTCACTAACACTGTTTTCTATTCCCTGGAAGCTAGCACAGTGCTGGACAATGGTCAGTTCTCAAAAGCTCCTGATTGGTGTTTTTTTGTTTGTTTGTTTGCTTGTTTTGTTTGCCAGTGTACTCTTATTCAGGTTTGGTCCTAGGCATCACCAGGACACAGAGAAGAGGACTGTCTTTAAGGCACTCTGTTTTCTGTACTCTCTCTTTCTGTAAGGCTCTTCCTGACAGTGAGGCCACTTCAACAAGCTAATTCAAGGAAGAAGTTCAGAAAGAAGCTGCATATGACACATACATTTAAAAGAAAATGCCCCTGAAAAGCAGTGTATGGCTAAACTGCATAAGAACTCATCTAAGGACTTTCATTCACTTCATGTGTAAATAATGGTAAATATGGCGCTTTGGGTTATCTCAAGTGTCTTGAGCCATATAGACTTTCTTTATTAGCAGCTCTGTATGCTGTAATGATTCTGTGATTTGAACCTGGAATCCATACTCAGATTTACAAACTACACAGGAGAATGCGTTTTCCCAGTGTATCTCTATTTAATCCTCTTGGGTTAGGCAACATTTCTAACACATGTGTGATGCACAATGACCAAGATCCACAGTGTCCTAATAGTTTGAACCAAGTGGGCTTTCCTCTGATACACAGAAAACAAGGCTAACTGATAACAAGCTCCTTGGGGCTTGTTAAATGTGTTTTCAGGTGGAGCCAGGGAACCCGATGCTTATAAAAAGTCACTTGTGTTTATTCTCAAACATCTTTATCTCACTTGGATTTAGTATCTTTATTATGGATTTGATTGAATCAATTAATTACTATGGAAACTAATAAAATATGAGTTTGAAAAAAGTAAAAAAGTAAAAAATTTTATGAAAACAGAGTTTTCATCAATACTTTACAGAAATGGACTAAAAGTTGCTAACAATTATTTTATTAAAACCAAATTTGGAAAGAATGTAAGTGGCATATGCTCTTATAAAAGTCTAGAAGACATAGTTTTTGATTATTACATCTTTAAATGCTACCTTTATTAACAAATTCAAATCAGAGCTCACAGCAAAGATATTACTCAAGAAAGTCAACACGACACTAAATCAGTAGCCTCGGCCTACATGAAAAGACGGGCTAAGAAAAGTACATGGATACATTTTAGGTCAGAAGTCTTAAAGTTAAAGTGCATCCTTTAAGGGAGACAGAGACAGAAATACAGAGTCCCTGCCTTACTGCTCCACTGCTTCACTTAAAGGGACAGACCTTTGATTCTATGAAGATGACAGCACAAGTGTGGTCCTTTAAATTACCCGGATCGATTCTTCCCCAGGGTACATGGGTGCTCTTCCCCAGGCTTCATTTTTACTCTAATCTCTACTTATCTCTGTCTGTCTGTCTGTCTGTCTCTCTCTCTCTCTCTCTCTTTCACACACACACACACACACACTCACACACACACACACACACACACACACTCGTGCACGTGCAAAATTCTCATTCCCAAACTCACAAAGAAGACATGGCCAAGTGAGACTTACTGGTTACTTCCTGGATTTCTCTAATGCATGACTTAGCTGTTGCTACTTCATTCCAGACACACAAAGACACTCTGAAATTGACCAAAAGGATAAGGAAGAAGCAGAGCCCCAGTGATTGAGAAAGGTAAACTGCTTTGAAAAGAAAGTAAAAAAGCTGATAATGAAGTTAAAAAGAGGGACCTGGGCACACTCAAATGCAATTGGATGGAAAGTGTGGGCAACAGA
This sequence comes from Psammomys obesus, assembly GCF_907164565.1. Classification (NCBI taxonomy): domain Eukaryota; kingdom Metazoa; phylum Chordata; class Mammalia; order Rodentia; family Muridae; genus Psammomys; species Psammomys obesus. The sequence goes on from NW_026594428.1 coordinate 12,299,837, forward strand.
ATGGAAGCCAAGAAAGGAAATAGTTCTACTTTTTTTTTTATGTTTTCAATAAAAAAATTTTACATTTTTTTCATTATATATCCCGAATGAAGCCCCCTTCCTCAAATAATTCTACATTTTTAAGAACTACTTCCATTAGTCACCGGTGTTGAAGAATAAGGTATAAATGGATACTAAGTTGCTACCATAGGCTCCCTCCAAGCTCTTCATATTCTTCATCTCCCCTCATTATATCTGACTGACAAATTGCCATACTTTGAAATACCACAAATGTTTGAAAATTCCACAACTCCACTCATTCAAGTGAGCTGGAGAAAAGCCTACATTGATGAGCTTTGAAGAGCAGAAATAAATGGAGGGGAGTTCTGGTCTGGGAAAAGGCTGAGTTAGCAGCTTGTCACTGGTGTCCTCGGAATGGCAGCAGACAAATCACTAGCAACCACTCTGAGCTGGCTCCATCAGCCCCATCCCAGCTGAGTCTTCCCATAGCTTTGGTAACGTGTTCTGCATGGAGCTCTCTCCATCAGTCCACACCACGCAAGTTCTTCTGACTGCTTTGGTAATGGCCTTAGCGTTCCAGCACCATGCTCCCTTGACCTCCTTTGTGCAGGTTAAAGTTTTACGGTTTTGTTTTTCCAGAATCAAAGATAAAGTCTCAAATCTTTAGTCCCCAGGAGGATATAAACCTGAATATTAAGAAGCAGAACCAGGATCAACAACTGGCCAGAATCAGTTCCAATTAGTCTGGGATCCTTTTTCTTCCCCCAACTCCCATAAATCCAGAATCTTTCCTCAGTGACACATTTAATGGTGAGGAGAGAACTAGAATTCTCCCCCCCCCCCACCCACAAAGCAATCATCTTTCATTTCTTTCTCTTTGGTAACAGTCTCAGAAGGCTGGAAAGATGGCTCAGTGGATAAGGGCACTGCTTCTCAAGAGGTCCTGAGTTCAATTCCCAGCAAATATATGGTGGCTCACAGCCATCTATACCAGAATTGGATGCCCTCTTCTAGCATCCAGGTGCACATGCAAATAGACCACCAATACATAAAATAAATAAAATCTTTAAAAAAAGTCTCAGGTGGCATTTAGTATTATTGTTGTGCAAGATAGTAGATATGTCGCAATAATGGCAAAATTTTCGTTCAGGTCAAGAGAATGGGCTCCTTGACAAAGGTGCTTCAGTTGGGCATCTCAATCACCTGGCTCAGGGCCAACCCCCAGGAAGCCCTACTAAAAATGTAGGAGGAATAATTATCCCTTTAAAAGATAACCCACTCTTCCTTCCCAGAATTTCAGCCCTTTGTACAGACAAAGGGCTATTGGATATGCCCTCCTCTTAAGTTCTGACAAAAAGACATGTTTCCTCCTCCTCCTCCTCCTCCTCCTCCTCCTCCTCCTCCTCCTCCTCCTTCTTCTACTTCTTCTTCTCCTCCTCCTCTTCCTCCTCCTCCTCCTTCTCCTTCTTTTCTGTCTCTTTCTCTAGGATGCTGGCCAGAGATTAATTATGCCTTTCTGGTACTTTGTGCCTTTTCACTCTTTCTCTAAATCTCTGTTTCCTGTCATGTGGCTGCTTGTCCACTGATTCCTATGCGTGCTTAACTCAAATGACATGACTTTTCTTCTTCTTTCTCTGTCTTTCAGGCAGCTGCCGAGATTTACAGCTTGCTTGCCCTGTTTAAAAAAGGGGAGGGAGGGTGGGATTGGGAGGGGAGGAGGGAAGGGCTTATGGGGGGGGGATACAAAATGAATAAAGTGTAATTAAATAAAGTTAAATAAAAAAATTAAAAAAAAATAAACTCTAAGAAAATTGCTCCCAAGTTTTCATTTGAGTCCATTCTGAAATTATTTTATTAACAAGATTAAGAATCACAGGGGGCTCCACAAGGACCAAACATATCTGGGCACAGGGTCTTTTCAGAGACTGACATTCAACCAAGGACCATGTATGGATATAGCCTGTGGTAGCTCAGTAACCAATTGGTTTCCCATAGTGAGGGGAACAAGGACTATTTCTAACAGGAACTCAATGACTAGCTCTTTGACCTCCCCACCCCCCAAGGGAGAAGCAGTCCTGTTAGGCCACAGAGGAGGGCTTTGAAGCTAGTCCTGAAGATACCTGATAAAACAGGATCGGATGAATGGGGAGGAGGACCCCCCCAATCAGTGGACTTGGAAAGGGGCACGGTGGAGATGAGGGAGGGAGGGTGGGATTGGGAGGGAATGAGGGAGCGGGACATGGCTGGGATACAGAGTTAATAAAATGTAACTGATAAGAAAAAAATAAAATTAAAAAAAAAGAACCACAGGGGGACCCTGGTTCCCTAGTAACATATTGTGACTTACCTAGGACTCCCCAAAATTTCTAGTAACAGAGACATACATACAAATCCTGACTATGAGGGCTAGAGAGATGGCTTAGCAATTAAGAGCACTCGCAGAAGACACTGCGTTGTTTCCAGCACCCACAGGGAGGCTCACAATCATCTGTCACTTCAGTTCCAGGGAATGAAATGACCTCTTATTGCCCCCACAGGTACCAGATGCACACATCATGCATGCATATATATATATATATGTAATAAAAATAATAAATCTTAAAAAACAAACCCTAACTATCCATCTTTGGGGAAGTGGTTAGCTGTGTACCTAACTCTGAGCTCCCTCTCATTGTAAAAACTGTCAGGCTTGGAGAGAGGTGGTGAGCAGGAGCTCTGTTCACAGCCTCCGCCATGTCTTGGAGACTGGAGTGTGGCACAGTTTGTGAGAAGGAATGGGGTATGCCGCATCCTCACCAACTTGGTAAGACAGTCTGCCATCTTGATAAAGCTGAGCATAAGGACCACTGACGCTACATGTGCACGGTACATGGATCCTGGACCTCTGCATCATTCTAGGAAGCATGTTATTCATCAATTAGGAATCTCTCATTTCCTACTTGATATGAATGAGAAATGACTTAAACTGTGGTTGAGCCATTCCGTGTGGTGAGTCCGCTTACTAGCATTATCCTTTCTAAAATGCTTCTTCCACTTTAAGCCAGGACACATCACTGTCTCTAATGTACAAGCTTAAGTTCTGATCCTAAAAACAAGCATTCGTAGTGGGGAAATGCCATCTATTAATTGTAAAAAAAAAAAAAATCCTTTTTAATATAATAAAGGAGTATTTATTTTTTAATACAAAAACCATTCTGTCTTTCCTAGAGAGTCATCCACTGGGTTCCAAAACATTCGGTCAAGCCCATAATTATTTTTAACCCATAACTTATTCTGAATCTTACTTAAATTATTTACCATTGTCATCTCATACTGCTAGTAAATACTCTTGATAGTGACAAAATAGAGCTCAAAATTCTTTAGTATTTTTCTTTTTGTCTTTATATTTACATATTTATTTTATTTATTGCCTACATGAGTCTGGGGAGGACACCACATGCTCTAAGGAGTCTGGGAAGGACACCACATGCTCGCAGGAGTCAGAGAGGACACCACATGCTTGCAGGAGTCTGGGGATGGCAGAAGCAGATGACAGATCCCCTGGAACGGTTATTACTGTAGGTTGTGAACCTCCATGTGGGTGCTGAGAACAAAATCCAGGTCCTCTGCAGGAGTAATAAGGTCCTTTTATGGCTGAGCCATCTCTCCAGACTCTCTCAGTGTTCTTCTCTTGTATCTCTCATCCCACCACTATCTGTGATACCCAATAAGCATGTGAGCACTATCCACCACCGAGACATGACATTGTAACAGTGCTTATCTTCTTCCTTCCCCCTTCTCATTTGCTGAATTTTGCTAGTTTCATTTCTTGTGGCTGTAACAGGAGACCTCACAAAAGCAAGCTAGAGGAGAAAAGGGTTACTCAGTTCACAATTCCAAATGACAGGCTATAATCTCAAGGAAGTCACAGTGGCAAAAGCCTGAAAGAACTGGTCACGTTACCCTGCAGTCAGGAGAAAAGAACAATAATGCACACACAGCACTGCTCAGTGTATGGTGCTACCTACATTCAGGGGGTGGGGGTTTCTCATCTCAATTAACCCAATTAAGAGAATTCAACCTGGTATACACAATTCCTTTATTGAGTCTCCCTTCCCACATGATTTTAGATTGTGTGAAGCTGACAACTAAAACCATCACAATCATTGTTCTCTCCTCATGATTCTATCTCTTTATCTGATTATTATATCCACACCAGAAACAACATAAATGAAGAAGTTCCTCTTTGTCGGAGATACTAGGACTGATACAGGGAAGACAGGGATGAAGCAGGAGCATTGGTCCAGGACACAGAAAGTGGTAAAAGAAAAACCATCACAGGTGCCAAAGAAGTGACAGACAGACAGTCTCATTTATTTGAACACTTGATCTCTCGTTGATGGTGCAGTTTGGGGAGGTGTAGAACCTTGCTGCAGGAACCACATCACTAGGCACAAGCTCTGAAATTTTATATCCTGGCCCTCCTTCCTGCTCTTGCTCACTGCTTCCTGTGTGTGAATGGAATGTGATCCATTTGCTTGATTGTCAGGCTAATCTCATGTTCCTCTTATCATGCTTTCCCACCATGATGGACTTAGTCCCTCTAGAACTATAAGCTGAAATATTTTCTCCTCTAAGTTGACTTTGGTTGTAGTATTTCATCACTGAGACAGAGAAGTAATTAATGCAGAGAGAAAGAAAGAGAGAGAAAATAGGTAAATAATTTCAAATAATTTCTCTAAAGGTGGTAGTACCTAACTTTCCATTCCTTAAGTTAAGGTTGTAAATAATGACTTCCTCCAAAAGTGTATGCTAGGAAAGGGAATAAGAACATTTCTATGTAGAGATCCTTGTGTCTTTACCTTCTATCATCTCTATGTCACCCAAGCATCCTACTTCCCCCTGAATCTGAGCGACACTACCTCAGGCAAATGGTGGAGTTAACACCAGCAAAGTAGCCGTGATGATTGTGTGTTCCCTTGATGTGATATGGCAAAAGTGGTGCTTGACTGCTGTGTTCTTCCTCTAACAACCCCACAACTCATTTAATCATGGGGAAATTATCAGGCAAAGCCCAGTTGAGGGTCATTCTACCAAATAATAGACAGTAGGCCTTGAAGTTGTCAGAGCCATCACAAAGAAAGTCTGAGGAGTCTGGAAAGGTGTAATGACCAAATGGACTGTGCTATCTTGGGATGATTTCCCGAAACAGAAAAGGATTAGATTAAAGCTAAAGAGATGTGAATAAAGCCTGAATTTCAGTTAATATAGTATCAATATTGCTTAATTAACTTTGGTGCACACTAATTATTACCATACTAATGTAAGATGTAATTAGTAAAAGAAAGTGGGTGGGAATAAAGGAAAACTCTCAATACTGTGCTTAAAACTATAAATCTAGTTAGGCACAGTAATATTTGTCCCAGTTACTTGGGAAGCTGGAGTGCAAGAGCCATTTGAGACTAGAAAATGGCTGGATGGCTTTATTGATGCTCAAGGCCCAGAAGTGCAAACACTTTTCAAAGCCTCCCTCCTCCAGCAGCATTGAGCAGTGGTCTAAAAATATTTACTTACTACCTGCCCAAGTTTCTCAGGTCCTCAATTAAAAACAAGGTGCAATAGATTCTGACCCCATTTTGAAGTTTGACTGCTAACAGCTTTCCCAAGAGGCCACTTGCCTTTTCTGTCCTCTCTCTGAGCGAGTGATAAGATATCTCTAAGTATGCCCTCCTTTGAACCCAATGACAGTTCAAACACCACAAGCTCTGGAACACTCAGGGAAACTCAGCCTGGCCAGTCTCCTTCACTAAGGCACTGCAGTTGCCTGGGATCAGCTCTGCTCTCCCCAGAAAGCCTCAATATGGGAACCATGAACCCACCCCTCTTGGTACTTGTGTGGGGTCACCGGTAGTAGCTTTCAAAGCCTGATCCTGTGGAATGTGCCATGGTGATTCTATAGTATAATAGTAAAGGAAAACTGTGTGTCCTCCTGCTCTCATGAGTCACGTAGATGAATTCATTTGCCAAGTGCTCTGGCTGAAATATTTGTGTCTCCCAAAATCGACACGTTGAAGTATTAACTCCCTAGGTCGTGGCATTAAGAGTCTAGGTCTTTAAAGGTTGAAAATTTTGAGGGAAGAACCCTCATGAATGGGATTAGTATGTATAAAGGACACCAGACAGCTACCTTGAGCCTCCCACAATGCAAGGACACCATGACAAGGCCCCATCTATGAAGAAGGGATCTTCACCAGATACCTACCCTGCCAATACCTTGATTTTAAACAGCCAGCTTCCAGAACTGAAAGAATGTTTTGTTCAGTGAGCTATCTAGTTTGCAGTGTTTTGTCAGGGTACCCTTAACAGACTAAGACGTCAAGTCATCCCACTCACAATTAGTGTTTGGTTTCAAAACTCACCGTGACAGGTGTGCCTAGAAGCCCCGCCCTTTGAAAAGAATAGAACCTTTAGTTTTACACACCCACCAGGGTTCTTGTGATGTCTTTACTCAGAACAAGAGTATGTATGCGAGCCTGGTTCTGTCTGCTGAGAGACAAACACTGGGAAGGTTCTGAGAGGCTTATGGATGGCTTCCTGGTCATACCTGTCTGCTTTAAGACAACACATCAGTCCTGAGTGAAAACACTCCCTAGGGTCTACATTTGAAGAAACTGTAGGCAAAGAGGGGATTAGAGTAGGCCTTGCCCTCAGGGTTTGTGAAATTGAACACAGCTGCCATCTGAATCACCGGGGTGTACATTATTTAACGATGCTTTGAAGCTGTTTAAGCTACAGGTACAGAAAGAGAGGTTTAATGTCAGGACATTTCTGTATGTGCATGAGTGACTATGTGAATGCGTGCGTATTTCTTTTTAATTTTTTTACTTATTACAATTTATTCACTTTGTTTCCCAACTATAGCCCCCTCCCTCATCCCCTCTTGATCCTGCCCTCAAAGCCTACTTGGAAAGCCTCAATCAATGTAGCTCTGCTGAGGTGAAATTGGGGCAAAATATGTTCATTATAGATCAGTATGAGAAGGGTACTATTTTGTATTTACTTTTTTGTATTTACTTTTTTGTATTACTATTTTGTAATTACTTCTGAGCTCACTAATGCTTCCGTTTTCAGCTGGTTTAAAAATAAAAGACATCATGATCACTCCAGCAAAGTATTCCTGTCAGAGGAAGAGTAGAAACGGGCTAGGGTGGCTCCATGGAAGGGATTGTATTATACAGTCACAGAAAACCACCAGTGTAACCCAGGAGACGTTCAAGTTTACGTTAAAAGTAACATATAGTTGTCTTGTGCTGAGGTCAGACCACTCCATATAAGAAAGAAAATGTGCTAAAAAAAAATTAAGCTAAGAATGGAAAAGACGACAATATTCCCTTTGTTGACTCAGTCTTCGAATTGGGACTGGTCCAGTCCACACACCCGCTGCTTCCTGCTGGCATATTCCGGGGGTGGGAATCAATTCACTCTTTGTAGATATTAAAAAATTGTGGAAGCATTAAAAGAGGAAACACTGAATGGATCTAATGTAATTGGAGACAAAGGATTTAAGTGATGTACAGGAAGAGGGCAAGAGGAAAGCTGGTCAGGATTGGGGAGATCAGCGCTCCATTGGTGGGAACGGGGGGACCTGAGGTCAAAGGAGAGTCTACCCAGAAGCTCAGCAGCTCATCTGCTCTCATTTCTGAAGCTACTAACATTGAATACCACAGTCAGATGCAAACTGTTGAGTGAATTTCAGGAGGACTTCTAAAAAAGCCCTAAATGCAATACAGCATGTGTGTGTGTGTGTGTGTGTGTGTGTGTGTGTGTTAGTTTCTCATCCTGCATACACTGATAAAAATGTATTTTTTCTTTGCCTTTTAGGAAAACAATCTCTCTATATATCATGGCCCTGAGGTACAAAGCTATCTTACTAGTGGTTTAGCTTTGAATTTAATTGTTGACAGACATATTTGATGCTTGTGAATAAAATGAAAAGGAATCTGCAGGGGGTGGTTGCTGGGTTGGGATATTTTATTGTTGTTTCTGTTTTGTTCTTTTGCTTCTAATTTTAAGTAAACAATTAAAGTATCTTACTAAAAGCAGTAAACCTTAACTGTAAATCATGCCTTGAAGTAACTAGGTCACTGAAAACCAAAATGGTATCAGATGTAGACTAGGATTTCAGTTTAGCAAGATTATCTTGTGTAATTGCTATTTTTTTTTTTTTTCACTAAAAGCTTGGGGGATTGGAAACCTGTTTTTAAAGCTGGGCTAGAAGCAGAAAGCACTTCTTCCTACCACAGGTGCTATTTATAGGCATGTATCACCCCCTTCCAGGAAAACTGTATTTGAACAGGATTTTGGCCTTAATGGTTGTAAGTCCTCCAGCAACATGAGGCCACTGATATCATGGCTTCTCTGTCTGGGTCTGATCCTGATGCCTTTCCTAGGGGTACTAACTATAGCACTGTGATGGTTTGAATGAGAATTGGCCCCTGAAGACTCATACATATGAATGTGTGGTTCCCAGTTGGTGGACTCTTTGAGAAGGATCAGGAGGTGTGTTGGAGGAGGTATGTCGCACCATTCTCACAGTCTCTCTCTCTGTTTCTCTCCACCTCTGTCTCTGTCTCTTTGCCTCTATCTATGTTCATCTTTTCTGTGTCTCTCTGTCTCTGTCTCTGTCTCTCTCTCTCTCTCTGTCTCTCTCTCTCTCTCTGCCCCAACTTGCCGATAAGATGTAATCTCCCAGCTACTGCCTCTGCACCATGCCTGCTTGCCTGCTGCCATGTTTCCCACCCTGATGGTCATGGACTAACCCTCTGAAACTGGAAGCCAGTCCCCAATATACTTCCTTTTATAAGTTGCCTTGGTGATCTTCTCTTTTCAGAGCAACAGGAACCCTAACCAAGACAGGAGCTGAGAAAGCAAGTAGTAAATGAAGGAAAGTTTCTCTATAAAATTTCTGTAAAGAGAGAGCAACAGCCAGATGCAGTGGCTCATGCTTGCTATGTTAGCACTTGAGAGGTCCAGACAGGAAGATCCAAGTTGAAGCTTATCCTTAGCTACATAATGAGTTCAAGGGCAGCCTTAGCTACTGTAGATCTTGTCTCAACAAGACAAAAGAAAAAGAAGAGGAGCCTGGCATGGTGGTGCAAGTCTGTAATCCCAATACTCAGGGAGGCAGAGTCAGGTGGATCTCTGTGAGTTTGAGGCCAGCCTGGTTCACAAAGCAAGTCCAGGACAGCCAAGGCTACAAAGAGAAACTCTTTCTCAAAAAAAAAAAAAAAAAAAAACAAAACAAAAACTAAAAAGGAAGAGGAGGAGGAGAAGGAGGGGGATTACCATGTGGCCACTATATGACATCTGTAAAGAAATGGATCCATGCATTGAATTTCACCAGGACAAACAAACAGATGTTCCTGACAATCTCTACCTCCTGATGGAAGTGCGTCACACCACCCAGACTTGGACTTGACTCTGATAAGTTTTGTTTTCTGATGGCACGGAGCACTGAATCCAGACCCCAGCATGAGTTAGGCAAGCACTCTATCAGTAGCCCTTACACTTTGAAAAAGCTTTTAAATTTAACTAGTTCTAAAATAAAATGTTACATGACAGCACAGAGACAAAGCAAGGAAACCCATCTATGGACTCTCCACAAGGAAAGCAGCCAAGTTACCTCAACAAATAAAACACAAGTTTTGTTGTTGTTGTTGTTGTTGTTGTTTTTGTTTTTAAGATGAAGAAGAAATCTTCAAAGGCTCAGCGGCCAATGAAAAGTCATATAAAGCCTTCACTAGGCATGATGTCATATTTATCTAGCTTCAAACAAACCAAGCAAAGCACAATGGGATCCATGTGAGGCCCCTGAATGCTGAGCTCATATTTGATGAGTGTTAAACAACCATTATTGTTTGCTTTGGGACCAATAACAGTATTTTAGTTATTTTAAGAGGAATTTTCATTGTTTAGTGATAGAACAAAATGCAGATTTATTTATTTACTTTTATTTATTAATTTTTGAAGACAGGGTCTTGTGTAAACCAGGGTATCTTCAAACTTGCTCTACAGCCAAGGATGACCTTCCGTCTCCCATTGTGCCATCATTCCCATTTATTTGGTGTTGGGATCAAAACTAGGATAGGCTTTGAATGCACTAGGTGAGCACTCTTGCCCTTGGAGCTATATCTCCAACCTCAGCATGGTTTTTTGTTTGGTTTGATTTGGTTTGGTTTGGTTTTTTTATAATACAGCTGGTGTTTTCTAGGATGATTTCTTCCAGGAATGCTGACTGTTCCTCCCCTCCTTTGCTCTTCCCTCAAACTGTGGTTCCCCTCCATCACAACGCAGTCATGACTTATGCATGTCTTCACCCTTGCATCTTCACATTGCATAATAATCTTCTCAAGTGTTTCTACCACAGGGTCAAGGACTATGCTTGCCATGGTCACCTTCATTTCTCCAAAGCCTGACACTCAGTGAATCAATACATGAGTGGACTGTAACCAAAGCTTTGTTTCCTATTAGGCATGTTGATAGCAGCCATGAATTGTAAGCTCACTGGTGGAAATGGTGAAATGTATTCGTGAGCAACGTAGTCATGATACCAGCTTTTATTCTCACTGTGTTTTGATTAACGCCTAGTCAGAAAACATGCAGAAAAAAATTTGCCACCTTGGGAAGATAAATGATAACCTATCAGAATTGTTTAAGGTAACCTTTAGATGTTTAGTGGAATCAATCAAGTTGCTTCACTCTTGAGTCTATATATTTTTCTCGGCTGGCTAAAGAATGTCTTTTCGGGATGAGATCTGATGTGGCATTGACCCCATCCATGAGACATCCATCACAGACTGGGAACAAAACCAGATTCCCAATTTGGCTCTCTCTACCCCGCTTTGTGACCCAGATGGGAACTCCTTCTTGTTTGGAATATCAGTCAGTTAAGGTTAAGGAAACACAGCATTCCTTCCTCGCTTGAGGAATTTGAAGTTGGTCAAAGTAATTGCTGAACACGATATGCAACACTGAATGTCATAGAAACTAGTTGGTCTATTCTTTCTGCTTTTTTTGCTTCCAAGGCAAAAAGAGTCTGACTGACTCCAGAATTGTTGGCAAGCCCATTACTCAAGCCACAAATACTTCAACTATCCAATGACTCAGTGGCCTTCAACCACACTTTAAATAAAGGCCTTCTATCATGTTCTGCACATGTGTTTTACTTCCAGTTGAGTACTCTACAAATGTCAAGCTGCTCAGATTTCCCCCTCATCACTTTCTGCAGAACTGTGTCCCAACAGTTATTTCACAAAGATTATTGCCTATATTTTCTTGTAAGGTTCAAACAACAACTGTTCTGGTTGATATACGACAAGCCTCTCACGGCTGATCCCAGCACTGTTCCTTTTCTTTCTTACTCCTCCTTTTGAGGTAGTCAATTGAGCCCTCAAGTGAGCTTTTGCTCACTTATGTTTTATTTCTGTGGCTTAAAATGTATACAGTGGACAACATAATGGTTTTTCATTACATTTCTGTACATGTCTATCTTTCTGCCTTGTCATATTTCTCTCCACCCCCTTCTCTCCTTCCATTCCCTGTCTCCTCTAGCACCAATAGCTTCCTTTCTACTTTCCTGTCACATACATGTGTACAAATAGATTTAATATATAATAACACATTCTTCATACAAAAGAAGACATGATATATTTTGCTTTTCATAGATGAAGTGTTTAGGCAAATAGATTTTTCCCTTCCCTGTATAGGCATATTAGAAAATTGGAAGAAAAAAAAATGGTGATCTTCAGAAGAAAGCTACAAGCAAAACTTTAGTAAGTCAGATAAGCAACCAAAAACTTTTCAACATCTGAGTGAAGGGCAAGGCAGAATGCTGCTGTAATTTGCAGGCTAAGTAGGCCGACTATAAAACACAGCTGGTATATGTTTGCCTAACTGTGAAGCCAGATGCAGGGTGGGAGTCCTGGGGCATGGAGAACGAGGTAGAAGAGTTTAGCACCGAGACTTTGGCCATCACATTTTACAGGAAATGTTGTTTCTCTTTCTTTTATAGATAGAGCTACAGTAGCAAAATCTACTTCCATTCTAAACCTCTTATCTATGAAAAAGCTTAGTATTTTTGACCCAAGTTTACAGTATTATGGTTTGGAAATGAACTGTTTGCTCAGAAGATAAATTAAGCCAGGTGTAGTAGCATATGCATTTAATCCCAGCACTAGGGAGGCCAAAGCAGATGATTTTATGTGAATTTTAGGCCAGCCTGGTCTACAACAGTGATTGCCAAGAAAACCTGGCCTGTAATGAGACCTCTGTCTTAGAAAGAAAAAGAGTTTGGGAACCAGCTGCCAGACAGAATCATTGAGAACTGATTCTCAATTAGTGGATTAATCTGACATCATAAGGCTTAATCTCTTTTTATTTCATCATTGCATAGTGTTGGTGAGGTTACTTAGAGGAGGTGGAAATTGAAGTGAGGCCCATGGAGAAACGAGGCCACTTGGGCAATGCCTTTAAAAGATATACTTGTCTTCAGCATATGTCTCTGTCTCTCTCTCCCTTTCCCTCCCCTGTTCCAGGACTCACTGAAAAACAACAGAGGCAGTCAACCATGGGCTGAAACCCTGAGCAAATGTTAATTTCTCCTCTTCTAAATGGTTTTTCTCAGGTGTCTGTCACAGTGACCAAAGTCTGGTGACATGGGACAAATGGATAATGTGGCTCTAAAGTCAGTTTTCAAAGGCCTTAATAGACAAAGCAACCTTTATTATCATTGGTAACTTGCTTTAATAAACCTTCTCATCCCCAGATCTCACTAGGGGGACAGAACACACAAGTTTAAACAACATTTCCATTGTAGTAAACAATATAATACATTAAATACACTGTAGATAAAATATGTGGGGTATGTGTTACAGGAGGCCTCAAAGTGAATTCACATATGCACCATTGCTTTATGGGTATTGCTCTATTTTCTTTAAGGTAGGGTCTCATGGCATAGCCCTGATTGGCCTTAAATTCACAAAGATCTGCCTACCTCTGTCTTCTGAGTACTGGAACTTAAGGTGTGGTACGTTGTTCAATGGTCCTGCTCTCTTGAGATAAATGCAGAACATGAGGAAAAAGAATTTTTGCCTTGGCAAAAGTCAAAAGCTAGACAGTGTTCATTTAACTGTTCCTCAGTATCCTTGTAAAGGGAAAATTATGACTCAACAATACTCTGGGTGTGCTGATTAAAGAAACTCCTAACAAGGGACTGAGTCGGCTTATTAGTCTACACTAATCCTTTCTGAAGAGTAGGGTTTAGCCATCTCCCATTCAGAAGGCCGCATACACCCTTCTGAGAAAAGCATTCATCATTGGCTTCCGGGCAGGGTGAAAGTATGTAATACTGTGTGGCCCAGGGCTCTCAACAAGGTCAAAGGGATCACAGTTATACTGTGACCAACTTTGAGGGCAGACAGAAGAGTTTTATGGAGTCTTCAGACTTTATCCAGTAACAACTCAAAAAGCTGCTGATCTTGAAAAACCAAGTAAAATGCACGACAGTTTAATAGCAAATGTATGCTGTAGAACCATCAAATACTTGCTGAAATAAAACTCAGTCTGAGAGAGAAAGTCACCAACAACTTACATCTCTAAAAGGAATGAATGGGAGACAGTCCCTTCCTTCTGTACCAAGAGCTGTGATGCCCATTTTAAACATTCCCACTTTCCACCCTCAGAGTGAACATAGCTCGGCCACCTCAGCTTTGTGGAAATGTTTTTTTTTTCCTTCTTTATCCTAAGATCAAAAACCGTAACCACAAAGAGAACACAACATCTCGAATCCCAAATGTCATTCCTCTGTGAGAGCTGGTTCTCACCCCAGCTGCAAAGTCCATCAGATCCAAATTTAGTAGCTATTCTTTTGCAAGTCACAGTAAACACCATCACAGACATAAACACGCAGTACAGGTAGTGAGAAAACCGCTGCCAAAAATATCACAAGCTCTCCACGGGCAAACTTCCTTTCTCCGGCTCTATTTAGGACTCCAAGGACCCGTGCGCCATTTGTCTGCCACACAATGCACACTGAGAGGCCTTTTATGGAGACATGTCCTCTCGCTTTCCTGCTTTAACTACTGTGTGTGTGGCTGCACGCTGTGAGTGGTGACCTGGGCCAACAACAAGGCCTGTGGTTCAGGGACAACTGCCCATTAAGAGGAGGGAAAAGGTCACTGGAAAAGGAACTCTGCCTGTTTAGTGCCTTGCTCAGCAAGATGTAATGACTATCCCATTCACCACAGAGAAATCAATTGTTACAGCTATTTATTGGAGAACAGGACTTGAGCAGCTTAGGGAGGGAGGAGAATATCTATGTGTTCTCCCTCTCACAAATCAGATTTTCCATCTGGTGAGAGGGTGAGGGAGAGAGGCCTTAGTTGTCTCCCAAGCCCTGGGAATGTCTTTGGGGTCTCCTAAGAGCACACAGCCTGAACTAAGGGCTGAGGGGCATTTGTAAGGAAGCAAAGGCTGAGCTGTAAGTTCTTTACATGTGTAAGTTGTTCCACTCGTTGGAAGCCCTTTACTTGAGAAGTGCCTGTGTTAACTATGTCGTGTGTCTCACAAAACAGAAACTTAAACAGAGACAGTTCCAGGCGTAGCTGGCTGCTTACACTTATTCATCTGATTTTTCCTTTTTACTTCTTGCTTTTTGGTGAATAGAGAATAAAATTAATCACTGTATATGGGCCCCTGGACACTGGAAAGACACCTGTACATAGGGTGTTCTGAGTCGATTTTTCTTTTGTTCTACTTTTACATTTTTAGTTATTTATTGTAAAATGAGGTGTCACTATTAGCCCTGGCTGGCCTGGAACTCAGCATAAAGACTGAGCTGGCCTCAAGTGTCAGTCTGTAAATCAATTTAAAGTTTTTCATTTTCTTTCCCATTTTCTTCATTTCTTTTTCATCTTCTTCTTCAGAGTTGTAGTTCTGACCTCTATTTTTTTCTGTCTCCCTTCAAATCTCTCTATTTCTACCAACCTCCCCAACCCCCTTTCCTTTCAAGTTCTGTTTCCCAAAGTACCTGCCTTTGAGCATCCACCAAGGCTTTCAGGGTAGGGCTGACCAGAAAGAAGTAGGCAGCGTTTTCTGGAATATTTGAGGGGAGCAGGGAATTTCCATCCACCCAATCTGGGCCTGCTTCTGCAACCTCCAAACAGAAGAGTGAAAGGGGGAGAAGGTGGGAAACTGAAAGAGAGGTGGGATTTTCTTGGGAAAGTAATATAATTCTGTTAGAAGAGCCCCAGGGTTCAGCTGGGACAGTGGAGTCACTTCCCTCCATCCTGTCCTCCCTTGCTGAGGGGAAGAAGAAGGACTGGCTTATTGAAGTAAGTGACAGGTCATGCCCAGCTGCAGGAAATGAGTAAGCACATCAGAAAAAGTCCCTGAAATAAAAATGACAGATGGAACTGCTATATGCTAAGCAGGAGTTGCCAGCTCTCCAGGAAGAGTTCATTCATAAGCAGAACAGATTGATGCTCATAGAAAGAGCTTCCCGTGTGTAGCCAGTGCTACTGGACACAAGAACTGCTGTCAGACAGAAGGCAAGCAAAGCAGCATCTAAGAAATCATGCAGCTGAGGAGGGAAATCAAGAACAGCCAAGAGGCCAGCAATACACAGGTGCCTTGTCTACACATTTCCAACTGTCAGAAGAGATATTGTATCGTCCCATAAGGAGAAACATAATATTTATACCAAGCAGTGGTATGATGTGCTGTCCAAAGAAGCGAATCTATATCCCTTGTCTTTGGATATCTCTTTGTAATAGAACTCATTCTCTCCTGTGTTGTCCTCTTCCAGGGAAGTCCCATGAATAGACAGCAGTATGAATGTCTCCAATTTCCTTCATCCCACTGTCTCTGTGCCACACGTTGATTTAGACATAGATCTTAACCCAAGACCACACCGCCTGCCTGTTCAGAAGCTGTCAGAAAAATCCATTCCAAAAGGCTTCATGCTCCTTCTCCAACTGTTAGAGTCATTGTGGTTCCCTCAGATTCTGAGACCCCTCCCTGCTTCCGCCTTTGAAGTAAGGCCCTGTAGGGCACATCAAAGTTAGAGACGGGGAAAGAGGATGCAGGAGTGAATGGAAAGAAAGATGATTTTTCCTCATGTCTTTTTCTTCTTCTTTTGTAAAGAAACAAATGAGTTAAAAAAAAAAAAGATTAAATAATAGAAGGCCCTTTTTAGAAGCAGTAGTAGAAAATGATTTTTCTTAACAAAATAAAAATAAAGACAAAAGTGTGGCATAGCTTCCAATCTGTTTTCTTGTTTACTTTACGCATCTACTTTCCTGTTGTATCCAAAATACTTGGGTCATAGGCCATAGCTTCTCGAATGCCTTTCTTATAGGTCAAACACGGAAGTGATCATTACTTTTTAAATGTTCTGGAATTATGTCCATTTCATAGGCTTTCAAATAATGATTTCCATAAGAATAGCTTACATGGAAAGGATTTAGTTTCACTTACCTTGTCATACTCTAGGCTGGATTCTACTATTCGTGTTTCCAAAACTTTCCTAAAACCCTTTCCTTCTTTCTTTCTTTCTTTCTTTCTTTCTTTCTTTCTTTCTTTCTTTCTTTCTTCCTTTCATCTATCTATCTATCTATCTATCTATCTATCTATCTATCTATCTATCTTTGGTATTCCAAGACAGGGTTTCTCTGTGTAATCCTGGCTATCCTGGAACTCCCTCTGAGACCAGGCAGGCCTCAGACTCAGAGATTCACATGCCTCTGCCTCTCAACTACTGGGATTAATGTTGTGAGCCACCACCGCCAGGCCGAAAGCCTTTTCTTATTGGTAAGTCACAGGAGAAAGCTGAACACACTCCAGGGGAAACAGTCTGTAACTGATTCTTAGCTCACATGTTTTCTTTTTAATAGTGAATAGCAGAAAAAGAAGAGTTGCTCAGAGAAGGACAAGAGGTGTGATAGGATACCATCCCCTCAGTTCACATCTCGGTCTGTCTTTGGGGCCTTGGCATGAGCATGTGGTATAAGTAAGAAGAACAAGATATGCAGAACAGGCAAATTTTCCTGTCCTCTACTCTTTGGGCTCCAAGATTCTTCTGCTTGGTCACCTGACAAGTTCCTCCTTTAGTTTAATTTGTGCTTTCTAAAAAGCCTATCTCAGGGTTTGGAGAGATGGCTTAGTGGTTAAGAGCACATACTGCTCTTGTAGGGGACCCAAGTTCTGGTCCTCCTGAAAGGCAAATGTGCACGAGCACGTGTGCGCACACACACACACACACACACACACACACACACACACACACACACTTTTAAAAGAAAACAATTTAAAGACATATCGAGAGATCAAAAGATTAAAAATTAGCAGCTATTATTAATTAAGGCCTGAACTATATGGGTGGAGAGGTCCAGTAATGCCCTGAGGGGAAGGACCGCCTTACTGCATCCTTTCCCCACCCACTAGAGATACAGTTGCTAGGAAACTGGCCCATCCCCCTAGGGAGGGACACCAGGCCATTATGGTCTGGGGACCTTCCTATAGCCAATCAATTCAAAATGTAGCATTTTGACCAATAGATGTTTGCCAGGCAGGAACTGCCCCTGCCTTGGGCATGCTGGGATGGACCAGAATCTTTAAATCGCCCAGCTAACCTGAGCACAGTGGCTCAGCTACCACTGCTTCTGCGCTGTGGGGGTGTGGGCCCAACCTGCAGCTTGTAATTTACAATAAAAAGAACCTCATGTATTTACAGCGGAGGAGTCTAGTTATTCCTGGTCTTTTGGGGTTCGTGAACTGGGCAGAACAATATCTTTTAAAAAAAAAAAAATAAAAAGCAAAAATGTTCATTCAAAACTACTGGGATGATTTTTTTTTTAATTTCCATTTTGCCAGTGCAGGGCTGTTTTCCTTTCCAACATATGAAAGTGGGGTTAGAGAGATAGCTAAGCAGGTAAAGCCACTTTAACACCAAGCCTGGTAACTTGAGATTGCTATCTAGAACTCACTTGGTAGAATGAAGGAACGAGCTCCTATTCGTTGTCCTCTGACCTCTACACGAGTATGGTTCCCATGCACAGACACACTAAATAAATGACAGGAGAAGGTCAAGTAACTTCTTGTTCTTTAAAACACATCAAAGGACTTTTATAGGGATGAATACATTAAATCTCTCAATTTTCTGAATGTGCAAAGATATTAAGCTTGCTTCAAAAAGGCAACATTTTACTTTTCTCTTCCATTCTTGCAGAACTGTGGATGGTGGTGAAAGAGACAATTCTCTTACTAGGAAACAAACTAGGCTGTCCAACTGGAAAAGAATGACCCAAAAGGTTCACCCAAGAAATCCACTGAGAGTTGGGTGTGGTGGCATACACCTTTCATCCCAGCACATGGGAAGCAGAGGAAGGCGGAGCTCTGAGAGTTTGAGGCTAGCCTGGTCTACAAAGCAAGTTCCAGGACAGCTACAACATACGCAGAGAGAAATCCTGTCTGGAAAAAACAAAAGAAAGGAAGGAAAGAAGGAAGAAGAAAGAAATCCACTGAGTATGGAAGTGTGTCTCAGAGACTTCAGACTTATAAGACTCAGCTCACTGGGCTCCCACAAGCTCTTATTTCTTTATTGTCCTCGTCTCACACCATGTTTCCCAACTCAAGGTCCTTCCTGCCATGGGTAATTCCAGCTGTTCTGAATTTCTTGTAACTTAAAAGTTGAAGCTTCTCCCATCTGCTCCCTCCATCTTTACAGAGGAGGGAGGAAACCTTTCAGAAAGTAGATTGAGTCTCCTCTCTCTCACACATTTTCTTTCTTCCCCTGACTTGAAATAACCTCATCTAGTCTTCCAACACGTTAGCCACTTAAAAACTAAGTTCAGTTAATTTGCTTAAGTATTTGGGAAGCTTGACTTAAAGGTCTGCGGGGGGGGGGGGGGGGGGGGGGGGGGGGGAGGAAATGCAAGGACATCCTATAAACTGTTTCAACATCCATGCAGAGAGATTATGGGCAGGCAGAAAACAAAGGGGCCCTGTGATGGAGCTGAGGGACAGATTGTTCCTAGCTACAACCGCTGAGCTGTTACAAAGGGTTCTTTAAATATTTCTGATGGGAATGAAATGAATTACAACCAACACAGGGGGAGGGAGGATGCAGAGGGCAGAGTGTCAGGTAAATGAAAATGGAGAACTTCCTTCTGAGCCATTCCCACCTCACTTCCTCAATGGCTTCTTTTTTTCACTTTTTATTTATGACCTGGCAATGAGCTGCCTTTCCTGTTGCTTTTTTTCTCACCTATCACTTATCTCTTACCTTAGTGTAATTGACTTCAGAATTGCTCCTGTTCTGACTATGGTCAGATTTCATGTGTTACTGCCCTAAAGGCAGGAAAATGGGATCTTCACTGTGCTAAGACAGTTTCACCCTTTCTTCCTTCCTTCCCCTCTTTCTCTGCTTGCCTGTCCTCTACTCTTTTATGCTAAGGAGTAAGCCAGGGCCATGTACATGCTTAGCTAATGTTTTCCCACCAAGCCACCTTCCCAGTCCTACAGCTTCTACACATCAATAGAGAGGCCCATCTCTCTCAACACTCAATCAGCCCATCACTAGGCTCAACTGTACATTAGCATCTGGGTGCCATAGGCCGGGTTTACTAGACACAGTAGTGTTAGGTAGGCACCATGTTGCATAATTGCAATATCCACAAATCAGAGGTAGGAAGAACATGAGCTTAAAGCTAGTCTGGGTTACAAAAACAAACAAACTCACGAAAATCCATTCTTCCTGTGGGAATGTGGGCTGTATGATAGGAAAACTTTGAGTTAGATACTAGCACTTGTATCTTCATTCTGTTATTAGTAATTGACATTTGACAAGAATCATCTACCAGACTCACATGGCATCAGTTACCTTCACCACAGCGCTGAGAAAAATGAGCACCTCTTCTAAACTACAAGAGAGGAAACTGAGACACCAAGAAGCTGAGAAGATAACCACACATGCACACATCTATCTGACAGAACTTGGCCTATCTCTGGCTCACAGCTCCCTCTTAGCTGGAGAGAAGCTGTGTCCTAGAAGGCAGTCTTCTGGTTCAGCTTGAAGCAAGCATTTAATATGCTCAGCTAATTATAACTGCCTAGTGTTTGAAGTTTGAAATGACTTAGGCATTAGGCTTTTCTGGGCTTTGTTAGTTTATGCCTGATTTATTTGTTTTGAACATGGAAAAGAAAAAGCTGTTTAAAATATACACGGTGTCTTCTTCTTCTTTTTTTTTTTTTTTTTTTTGGCACATGTGTGTGCAGGATCTCTCTCTCTCTCTTTCTCTCAGGAGTGGTGGGTGTATGCTCAAACATGTTTAGGTACAAGTGCCCTTATGGACCCAGAGGCAAGCAGGCATCTTCCTTGATTGTTTTCCACTGTATTTCCTGAGATTCGGGCTCTCCCTGAATCTGGGGCTCAGCAACTTGTTTTATTCAGCTAACCAGCTAGCCCCAGGGATTGCCTAATTTTATCTCCCTGCCTCCTGAGTGCTGGAACTATAGGCAGGCCACAATGCCCATGGTCCTCACAGTTCCCACACCTGAGCTTTATGCATTGAGCTAGTTCCTTAGCCCTAAGTTTTCTTTTTACGTCTCTGTTGACTACAGCCATTTGTCAAGGGGTAAGGTGCACAGCTCCCAGGTTGTAAAAGTCATTCACAGGGCAAGGATCCCTAGTTCCACTCCCAGCTTTGACCTGCAACATCCAGTTCATGGCACACGAGAGAACGTTCCATCTTGTTATCTTTTAGTTTTTCTCCTTCCGTCCGTGCATCACATACTACTCTATTTTCCTGTCCTCCAAACACCTTGGACAATTCTCTTGTGACTGAGTTGTTGAGAACTCTTTCTAAGCTGCTCAGTGTGTCATATAAGCCATTCCCCATGGTTGGGCTGTATTCTGGGAGTGAAGAAAGGTACTGAGCAGGGAGCTGGGACAGTGAATGCAGGGAAGTCAGAAAAGCAAGCAACCCCCAGAGAAGCATGGCAAGAAGAGTTCAAAGTACTAACAGAACACCAAGAGCGATGCTAAATCCTGTGTCGTGGTTGCTCTGCCTTCTTTAGGCACCAGTTTAAACATAAAGATATGCTTGCTGCTAGTGTAATAATCTACCTGTGAGATGCTTAAAAATGGAGTCCTGGATCCTGCCCCAACCTATCAAGTAACAATCTGCATTACCCAGAGAGAGATCCCAGAAAGTGTTGCTTTACTAAACGTAAATCTTGTTTGTTACCGACAAAATGACAAACTCTTATTCCTCAGGCTTCCAAAATGGTGCCAGGGTAATAACACCCTCCCCAGGGTGCTTAGGTATTGCAGGTATGGTTTGTCCCTGCGCCTGCTCATGCAAAATATCTCATGCAGGCCATCTGGGATGAGCTGCAGAATTTGCTGCTCCAGCTGGTATTGAAGGATGGCTGGCTTTAAGGATGTTTTAGAAAATACATTTTCTGCTCCCCTCTTACACACACACACAGTCCACCAAACCCATGACTTTCACATTCTCATAGCACTTTATCCTCCTTAGATTGTAGTGTTGATGTGTATTCTAAACTTATTATTTTTTTTTATTTAACATTAGTGTTTGTGCATATGTGTGGAGGGAAGAGGGCAGCTTTGGGAAGTCAGTTATCTCCTTCCACATGGGATCCAGGAATAGAAATTTGCGTAGTCAATTTTGCACAGTGTTTTAGTTTAGTTTCTCTTTCTGGGATAAAAACCATGATTAAAAGCAACTTGGTCAGAAATGGGTTTGCTTTACCTAACAGATGACCATCCATCTTGGAGGGAAACAAGGGCAGAAACTCAAGGCAGGAACTGAAGCCAAGGCCGTGGCTCTCAACCTTCCCAAGGCTGTGACCCTTTAATACACAGTTCCTGATGCTGTGGTGACCCCCAACCAGGAAATTATTTTCATTGCTTCTTCATAACGGTAATGTTGCTACTGTTATGAGTCATTATGTAAATGCCTGATATTCGGGGTATCTAACATGCGACCACCAGAGAAGTCACACCCTACACGTTGAGAACCCTTGCTTTAAAGGAACACTCTACTAGCTTGCTCCCATGGCTTGCTCAGCTTCCTTTCTTAATGCACCCCATGACCACCTGCCCAGGGATGGTGCCACCCACAGTGGGCTGGGCCTTCCCATATCAACCATTAATCAAGAAAACACCTCACAGACTTGCCAAAAAAAAAAAAAAAAAAAAACAGTCTGAAGGAGGCAATTGCTCCACTGAAGTTCCTGCTTCCCAAGTGATTCTAATACTTTGTCACACTGATCCATCTTGTTGGAAGAGATTATTATTGATTTTTGAGATACAGTCTCACTATATAGTCCAGACAGGTTTCAAATTCATTATTCTCCTGTCTCAGCTTCTCTCATGCTAGAACTAGAAGTGTATACTACCGTAGCAAGCTGTAAACTTATTTTTTTCATACATCTGCTTTCTTTAGCTCGGAAGATCTTTCCTTTTGATTTGTATGGGTGTCAATCTCTCACAGTGCCTTCAGCAAAGGTCCAAGCACATACCTGAAAAACAGTGACCACCACCTGGATAGACAGTGTGAGCCCACAGAGGAGACCAAAGGCCAGTATGGCATTATAACAGAAGTAGCTCTTTGTTTTAACAAGCAGTTTCTCAATGTGATTTTGCTGTGAATATACAAATGAAGATCCATTCCTGTTGCTAGAGTAAGCTGAAATCTGGCTTCATCAGACGCCTTCCTCCACCAGGTGGTCATTAAAGCCACTGCCAGCTACCAATGCCCCTTCCTACCTCCCCACACCCAGCTATTACCGCCTTCATCTAAGTGGTCTTGCAAGCCATCCAAAGAAGGCAGGGCTCTATTTGACCTTCTGTGACAGCAAATTCCTTTAACTGACCACAAGCTGCAGGGAAGTTAATTCCTTTGATTTTTTTTTTCTAATTTTTTTTTCTTTTAACCAGTTATTCTCTTCTAGGAGACCGTCATTAGAGGAGAAATCAATGCAATTGTTATTTTATTATTCGGGTGGTGGCCAAGGGACAAAAGCAGCTTAAATACTTCCAGAATGTCTGTTTTAATTTAAATTTGTCTCCCCCCCATATAGAAATATGAGTCCATATTACAAATTTTCTGAAATGAAGAAAAGAGGGTGTTATAGTTATATACCCTCAAAGAGGATTCGGTGCCAGTAGGTAAAAGGTCACATTGATGGTGTTAGCATTTGAGCATTAGTGGCTTTTGCCATCTAAGCCACTAGTAGCCAAAAAAAAAATATCAGTCCCTACAATGTTTTGAGGCCTAAATCATTACTGCCTCCCAGGCAAAAAAGAGAAGTGAGCAACAGGAAGGTGCCAAGACAGCTGAAGCTCCACAGGCAAGAGAGGAAAAGGCAAGAAAATTTGTAAGGAACGCTTACTCCTGCTGTGAAGGAAGGAATCTCTGGAATTGAGAAACAGACAACAAGAACACAAAGCAGACAGCAGTGTGAGCAAGCAGTCTAGCTTCTGTCCCCAAGACCCCTGCATTTTCAAATATCTGTGAGCCCATCTCCCACCCTCCACACCCACTGCCCACAGCCAGCCTCTCTCATCTCTGGAGGAAACACTGAGTTCATTAGATGAGTAGCGGGAAAGAGCACTCTCCGCGACAGGCTTTTTGATGTGATGTTTTGGTTTAGGTTGACACAGAACTATTGTGTGCAGTGCAGTGTGGTACCTCGACACGGGTTTGTGCAGTGCAATGGTCAAAGCTGCAATTCAGCATTTGCACCTGCAAACTAGCACTCTTTCCCCAAGGCACCCTCAGGAAATGCCAAAGAGGACTTCCAAATTACTTATTTTATGGGCGTTATTTGTGCGTGCGTGTGTGTGTGTGTGTGTGTGTGTGTGTGTGTGTAAGAGAGAGAGTGAGAGAGACTTTATTGCTTTATTCTGTAAAGGCATACATTAATTCAGAAACATTTACATGGAGAAAAATACAAAAACTAAAACATCAAATCATCTAACACCCCAATACCACCCAATAACTGCTATTAGCAATTATAGACAACCCTAGGCTCATTTACTCATTGAAAAAGCAAACAAGGTATTAGATATTAACTATTCATATTTGATGATATTAACAGGGTACTTTCTGTTATTTTAAGAGAAGAATAAAAAAAGTTCTTATGAAACAAAAGGGAATGTCAGAATTGTCCCCAATATTTTGATAGCCATGTAATTACATTTTGCTTTGTCCAAGCTGAAAATAATGCTTTGCTTTTGTAAGCATAATTCCTACAATGGTTTAGCATCAGTCCCATACTTATATGAATTCAATGCTATTAACATGAGATAGCCTAGTGCATTGTGTGTAGTGAGAATTTGGGAATTTTGGTTTCTTTAAAGAACATGAAAATATTATAAGGATATTTATCTATTCTGATCCCAGGTGTAGGGATATGGGCTGCTTCGCAGCAGCTGACTATGATTTGCCTTGTGCTCTAGTGAGAGTGTGGTTTTGCCAGCTGCAGATAGTTTGAGTGTGTGATGTTTGGAATTCTGGGGACTTTTCAGAGGGTATATAAATGCTAGAGTCCTGAGAAGTAGGGTAAGTTGTTGGTTGGTTGCTGTTGGTTGCCGTTTGTTTCAGCAAAAAGTAGTCTAATGATAGTGATGCTCCCTTTCTGACCCCTGACTTTATTCAGGGAGCTCTTTCCCGTCCTTTCTATTCTTTTTCTTCCCCCTCTCATATCTAGGTTAAAAGGGAAAAAGAAAAGGGGTAAAGAAGGGTGGAAGAAAGAAGAACCCATAAGTAGCAAAGAACAGTTATAATTGTGTACATTCAGTTGTGTATGCCTCGCACGTGTGTGTGTGTGTGTGTGTGTGTGTGTGAGAGAGAGAGAGAGAGAAAGAGAGAGAGAGAGAGAGAGAGAGAGAGAGAGAGAGAGGAGAGCCCCTGTAGAGGCCAGAGATAAATGTGAAATGTCTTCCTTTACTGCACACCACCTTATTTTTTGAGACAAGGTGTCTCACAGAACCTGGACATATGGCTAGCCTGCTGGCTAGCAAGCCCTCAGAATCAATCTCTCTGGTCTCTTAGCAGAGGTTATAGGCATGCACCACCACACCCAGCTTTACATAGGTGCTGGGGATCTGAACCACATCCTCATGCTTGGGCATCAAACACTTTCTTAATATTTAAGATAATGCTGCCTTTAAACCTGAATACAACTTGGTCTCAAACATCTGTCTCACATCCCTTTCCGATTTCTCCTTTGTGTTTTGGCACTGCATTTCCTGTCAAACTATGTGATTCCGTTTCCTTCACCAAGGAGAGCTAATATTTCTCCCTGAAAATCTACTATATTCCCAAAATATTTTTTCCTTCCTACTTTCTTTCTAACTTTTTTCAGAGCTGGGGATCAATCCCTGGGCTCTCCCGCTGAGCTACATAGCCAGCCCTTCATTACAATTTTATTCACCTTTAAAGGCATTGATTTAATCAGCTTGTGTTTCAGAGTTTAATTTCTATATATGTAATTCCTGAGACAACACAATGTTTTTTTTTTTTTTTCTTCCTGGCTTTAGATTCAGTTTTTTCTTTACTTCTGGAATATTTTCTTCTGTAACGTCTCAAATGCTTTATTATTATTATTATTGACAGTTCTCTGTTATTAGGTATTCTCATTTTAGAGGCAAGTCTGCTCCCTTTGCATTCAAGGTGATCATCACAAGCCCTTTGTCTATTCTCCTTTTTTTTTTTTTTTTTTTTTTTTTTGCACATGGACTGCATGCTTGCTAGGCAAACACCCTCCCTCAGCAGTGAAGCCTGGCAGATGAGAATCTGTTTTAGCTTGGTCTCTTTATTCATTTTGTTTCTGTTGTTCATTTATGCACATTGAAATGGCTTTTACCTAGTCCCCTGGTGTCCTCTATGGGCTGTATCTCCTCTCTGTTTTAGTCAATTGTTTCTTGTTATGCTTTGACCAACTTACTCAGCTACCTCTTGGGTTATGGTAAAGGAGCCTTGCAAAGATGTGCAAAACTAGGCCTCTGAAGTTAGACTATGCAGGCCCCTCAGCCAACTGCTGCTTCTGAGAGAACTGACCACAGATGATCTACAAAATTAAGCTGATGATACTCCACATCATGGGTATGGACAGAACGTGTAAAGAACTTGAAACAATGCCCAGAACGCCTTAGACACTTGGTATGATTACAAAACAACACACCGGGACACTCTCTTGTTTCTTAGGTTGTCGGACACTCCCAAGTAGTACTCATCTTCTTCTTTCATGTTGTAGTTTTTTGTTCGTATGAAGTCCATTTGCTTAGTTGCTTTCCCATGCCTTATTATTTTTGCTAATCACTAAGGTAGACAACTCAGGTCTTTCATTTTTCTGATAAGATCAGGATAGGTTCTCTGGGTCTATCTTCCATCCTACTCACTATATCCCCTTGGAGCCACAGTGTCAGACATCAGATTATGACAGAGACAGATGAAAGCTGAGCTCTGTTGCGGTGGGTCCAGCTAGTCCAGGTCTATGTTGAGTGGGCTGTGCAGACTCACTTCACCTAATTGAGAACTGTGGCCTATGCTCATGGAAAATGCCACAGCCCCATTATTCAGTAATGAGCCCTGAAAATGGAGAAATGTGATGTACTCTCTGCTTTTTGCTGAAATGTGGAAAGGTTAAGCAGTATATTAGTGACTTCTCTATTGCTGAGGCAGAATACCAAGACCAAGGCCACTTATAAGATAAAGTGAGTGATTGGGCTTACAGTTTCAGAGTGTTAGAGTCCATGATGGCGGAGCAAAGGCAAGCTGGCAGGAATAGCTCAGAGCTCATGTTCTGACCCACAAATAAAAGGCACAAAGATACACTGGCAGCCCAGTGTGGTAGCTCATGCCTTTAATCCCAGTGCTAGAGAGGCAAAGGAAGGCAAATGTCTTAGGCCAGTGTAGTCTACAGAGCGTGTTCTGGGATAGCCAGGGCTACACAAAGAAATCCTGTCTTGCACTTTTCTAATTTTTTTCCCTAGATCTACCCTTCCCATGCCTTTCCCTCCAGGCTTCAAAGACTTGATGAGCAAAAGATACATCTTGTTCCTCTTCTCGGCCTCCAGCCCCATTATGAAGGGAATAGCGGGAGACTCTTTCCTCATTGGTTTGCTGTTACTTTTGTTTTCAATATATTCTTTAAAGAATCTGGCAAGAGAATGCTTCTGTGTTCTGAATTTACTGCATCATTTTTTCTGAGAGCAGGCTGCTGAAGTCATTGTGTACTCTGTAATACCAAGCAGCAGATATCCCTTTTTCCGTTTCAGTCATCAGCAACCATCGTAAGAAGGAGATAGAAGTGTGTGCCTTTAACCACCCCCCACACATGCACATACTCTGGAGGCTGACACAAAAGGAGCAAGCAAGTTCAAAGCCAGCCTCCACAACAGAACACAAAGCACTAGGTGTCTAGTGTACAACAGAAATTTATTTTTATGGTTCTACAGGCCAGAAGCTCAAGCCTAGGTTGCCAATACGGGTGAGTTCTAAGTTATTAGGTCAAGGCCTCCACCCTCAAAAAACAATTATCTCCACAGAGGTTGTACCTATCGATAGCATCACATTGTAAAAAAATAAATTTGTGGGTGAGGGACAACAAGTATTCAATCCATTGTAGTCATGCTGTGGTCTCCCAGAATGCACTGAGATCATCAAGATAAAATGGTATATGAATTCCAGGAAGCAGCTTTCAGAATAGGGAGAAAGTGTTTGCCTCGTAGAAAACTGGCAGCCTTCAAACTGAATCTCCTCATATTTAATTGATTCTGCTAAATAAGTGCTTTCATCATGTACTGTAATGCTTGAAAGCTTGTGGCATCACCACTTATGCTAAACTCTAGGACTTTGAAAGTCCTCATGGTTTGGAGCAAAATTAAGAAACAGAACATTTATAAAAGATTCTTTTCTAATAAAATAAAACTTTTATCTAAGAAGTTTATCAACCCCAAGTATAAAAGGAAAAACAGGATAAATCAATACCAGTGACTCTGGTGAAAACACGGAAAGGCAGAATCATCGGGGACTATTGTGAGGCGCCAGCCATGAAGCCTGCCAGAACAGAACCATTGTAGGCATTTGCCTAAAATCATCTCTGAGGATGACTGATGAAAGCTGTAAACAAGCAGTCCTTTTGCCCCCATTGTGCAGAAGGCTCTGTGCTGCTGGTTGATCCAAACGCAAAGAGGATCTTTTCTTCGAAGGTTATAGCTAATTGGGGGAGGAAGTAGATAGATTGAGAATTTCTAGTCAATGCCATACATTCAACAATAGAGACCTGAGGTACACAGCGCTGTGAGAAATCTGCACAGCCTTGCTTAGGAGGCAATGTCACATGTCCTGGTAATAATGTACCAAATGAAGAACATCTAAGCATTGTAGGCAAACCGTGTTTAGAGGCAAGAAGGTGTCAGAGGCCACATGGACCAGAACCAGGGGCTGTTTGCAGTTGACTAGATAGTAAGTTGCATGTGTGGATGGGGGTGGGGTATTAGTTAGAATAAGCCTGGGAACAGACTGCAAAGAGACCCTGAAAGATTTTCTTCAGGAAGTCATTCTGTGTGAAAGGGGAGTAGTCAGAGAGCTGATTGGCTATAACATCACTTGATAAATTTATGGGCTAGGAGAAGATGGAATACTGAAAGGACCTTCCGGAGCTCTTGCAGTTTTTCTAATAACCAAACACAGAAATTTGAGCTAAAGTCATTGCAATTTTTTCTTGAAATAGTGGATACATAGTGACCATGCCAACTAAGGGGAAATTTGTTTATTTATATTTTTTGAGACAGGGTTTCTCTGTGTAGCCCTGGCTGTCCAGAAACTCAGTCTGTAGGCCAGGCTGGCCTCAAACTCCGAAATCAGTCTGCCTCTGCCTCCCGAATGCTGGGACTGCTTGTTAGGGATCTTAAGGATATAATTTTGCAGAATGGTAGCTTTTTGTGTCTAAGAAGCAGAGGGGTCTCCTGAGGATTGGCTAAGGTTTGAGATTCTTGGGCCCTACCTCCCGAGGCTGGTATTGTGACCAGTGCCCCATATGCTTAGGATACTGGTGATGTCCCCAGAAATGATCTCAGTGGGTGGCCAGGGAAGATGGGAGTCAGTAAAAGAGACTCCAAAGAGTAAGGGAAAAGAAGAAAGACAAATTGTCAAGTCCCTTTTCTATCTATCCTCACACTTTAAGCTGCATGAGTTAAACAATCATGTGAGTATCCATTGCATTCACTCAGAAAGGTCTGCCCTCCCCTCTGAGCATCCAAGCTTCAGTTTGCCTATGGGCAAAGTCCCGCTTATATCTTTCTGTAGCTTTCCCCCTGCCTGGCCTCTCCACCTTGGAGTTTTCAGTGGACACTGTCCTGCCTCCAGGCTTTTGTGTTGGTTCCTCCTCACCTGAGCTACACCTTCTCCTTCTAACACTGTTACCAACTGGTAGCCTAATAATAAGCTCCCTTTTAACACATCCCTGGCAATCTGTGAAGCATACTACACATGAAAAGCAGTGGCTGGGTCTTGAGAAAAAAAAAAAAAAAACAGCATCCAATTTTTCTGTCCAGTGCCGGGTTCTCTGGCAATGTGCTGGACTGGTGGTCACCCAGCGTCTTTGTGCCTCAGCCCAGTATGACCTACACAGACTGTGCTACCATTAGTGCAGGCATTATCCTTGGTATGAGTCAACTTGTGTCACAAGGTCACCTGCTGATGAAGTCAGCCTTGGTGACCACGCAGAGTAGGCTTAATTCACAAGACAAGTCACAGTCAAAAGGTCTGCTTCCTGTTGCCTGAGCAAAGCTTCCCTGGAGAGTCAGACTTTTCATTAGTCTATTTGCCTCAATAAACAAAAGAACTACTTAAGGTGCCATGCTTGTTTTAAAATCTTATTATTATATATTTATTTGTTATTTAATGTATTATAAGTGTTTTTTGCTTGCTTGTAAGTCTGTGCACATGTATGCCTGATGTCTTCAGAGATCAGATAAGAGCAGTACATCCCCCAGAAATGAATTTATGGACAGCTGTTGATCCACCATGTAAGCACTTGGAATTGAACTCACGTCCTCTACAACAAGTACTTTTGTTTGTTTGTTTGTTTGTTTGTTTGTTTTGAGACAAGGTTTCTTTGTGTAGCGTTGGTTGTCCTGGAACCCACTTTGTAGACCAGGCTGGCCTTGAACCACAGAGATCAGCCTCTGCCTTCTAAGTAATGAGATTAAAGGCATGAACCATCACTGCCTGGCCATAAGTGCTTGTAACCACTGAGCCACCTCTGTTGCCACCACGCTAGTTTCTTATTGTGCCAAACTGGATTGCGAAAACTAGTGGATTAACAGAAATGTATTATAGTTTAGTTCTGAAGATTACTAGTAGAACATGGGTCTTAGCTAAAATCAGTGTGTCAGAAAGTCTGGAAGGTTTTGTCATTCATCCCCAAAACATGTTTCACCAATTTCCTTTTCTCTCTCTCTTTCCCAAGAAGACAATGAGGTCCCTCATCATCCATGACACTCTTCTCATTTCAGAATCCTTCAGTCAACCACAGATGCCTCCCTTTGCCATAGAAGGTAATGTTCCATGGGGATTAAGATTTGGATGCCACCGGTGGTCCTTAGTCTAAGCTGAGCATAGGATTCCCAGTCAGCTCCCTCTGAGCTAACACTGACTTCTTCATCAACCAACTCCGTGGTTTACATTGCCTTTGTCATTAACTAAAGCCTACAAAAGCCAAACAGATCTCATGACCAGACCTGAAGGAAGTAGACTCCTACAATGTGCTCAGGGGAGAGACATTCCTGATGACAGAAGTTAGAGCCAGCATGACAGTTGCTCATGTGAAAAACCCTTGTGAAGGGAGACAAAGTGTGCTCCTTCACTGGAAGCTTTAAGAACTAATTTGAGATTTGCTCTAGGCAACAGTGTTCGGATTTATGTCAGCCTGAATCTATCAGTCTGGATCCCAGAGTGAGGAAACTGGGCAGCATAGGGCCGGTACGACATGCTATAGATAAGTAAGGTGAATGAGAAGTAAAATTATGTTGTTTTGGCTAACTGGAACTTGGGAGACTACCTCCAGCCACACTGTGCCTGATACAAGCTGTCTTTGCAGATGAGTCAAAATCTAAACATGGGCAGAACAATGTAACAGAATTTCTATAACATGAAAGCAGAAAGGGAGGTTACCTGAAGGATGAAAGACTTCCAGCAAGATAGGGGGCTAGGCAAATGGGGAGATCAGTGTAGGGGGCACGAACAAGAAGGAAGTATGACATATATGTCTAAAAATGTCATAATGAATCCCAAACTTGTATGCTAACTTAAACAATTTTATACCAATGAAATCTGACAGAGCTTGCATTTATTTTTTTTAATTTCATAATGATCAAGATTTCAAGGTTTTCATGATATCTAAAGAGTTTG
Organism: Psammomys obesus; assembly: GCF_907164565.1. Classification (NCBI taxonomy): domain Eukaryota; kingdom Metazoa; phylum Chordata; class Mammalia; order Rodentia; family Muridae; genus Psammomys; species Psammomys obesus. The sequence continues at coordinate 12,331,321 of NW_026594428.1, forward strand.
ATTCATTTATATTTTGTTGTTTTTAAGCTGGATAATAAAAAGTGAGAGAGATGGCTTGGCATATCATACAACATGGTACTCTAGCAGAGGATTTGAGCTTGAGTCCTGGCACCTACATTAGACAGCTCACAACTGCCTGCAACTCCAACATCTGGGGAGCTTACATCTTCCTCTAGACGCCATGGGTGCCTGCGCTCACACATAGACACCCACGTGTAAGCAGATTTCAATGATAGATAGTTTAAAAGCCAAATAAAGACCCTTTATCAAAAGTATTGATCTGTAAAAAGGTTTATCAGGACAAGGTCAATACATTGACCACTTGAAAACCGTTCCTAGGTTGACACTGACCACAAAATAAGATTATTATAACACACATTATCATCCAGCTTATGGTTCTTCTTAAGTGATAATGCATGGGGGTTTCCAAAGTACTTATTCAAGTTTGGCAGAATATTTCCATTATCTAGAGGCTCTTTATAGATCACTCTAGCATGGCAACTTGACTCTTTAGATTATAGGCTGACTCAGCAATCAATGTATCCTTTCACCAGGTATTCCTGGGTCATCCGATATGCCATCCTAAAACTATTCCCAAATCCATGCTCCTAGTACTAACTTCTATTTTTTGAGACTATTTGAAACATTAGGTATTTTAAAGTTCTTGAAACTTGAGCTAGGGAAAGGAAATATGTTCAGCTTGGATACAACAATCCTGAGCCTAGGTAAAGAGTATGGACTTGTACTGAGCTGTATTTCCTTCTGTTATTCTGCCTTTCACAACTCATAGCAGCGTGGGAGATGGAGGGAACAGTACTTAGCTCAGAAGGAAGATGCTTGCTATGTGCGTGCTCTTACACAGTTCGGATCCTTGGAACCACCTGTACATCTGCATCCCCAGTGTGGAGTGCACAGGGACGTTTGGGCCACACGTTTGGACAGCTGGCTAGGGTGGAGACAGGAGCATCTCTGAGATTCTGGTGGCCAGACCACTAAAAAACAGTGAGCCCCTGGTTCAGTAAGAGACCTTGTCTAAAGGAAGTAAGACAGAGAGCAATCGAAGAGGGCACTCAGTGTCTCCTTTTGGCCTTCACATGCAACATACACACATATTTCTTTCTTTCTTTCTTTCTTTCTTTCTTTCTTTCTCTCTCTCTCTCTCTCTCTCTCTCTCTCTCTCTCTCTCTCTCACACACACACACACCCTTAGTCTTCCTCAACAAGAGAAAGAGGAAAAGGTTCATCCAGAAATCTACTTGCTAATCTTAACTTTTTGTAGTCATCAAATGAGGGTGACCACTTAAGACTTAAGAAATTATTAAATGGTTAAGTGCAACAGACTCCAACCCAAAGCAGAGAACTGAATACAATCTTAATCACTTACAGGTCTGAAGGTTTGGACCACTTGTTCCACCATCAGTGCTTGGTGTCCTCTTCTCTAATATGAGATAGTTACGGGATCACTTTCCACTGTCATTGAATAGATGACACCAGGTATACTGTCCAAACTGAAGTAAGAGCTCAATAAATATATTCACACCAAATATGAGCTCCCCTGTTTTGTAGGATATGAGGACAGACAACCAATAAATTAGTTTTTTGGTCAATAGTACATAAGAAAGGCTCTTCTATTTCTTACCAGACTGCTATGTAAACTGAGTGAAAAGATGAAGAGCTAAGTCCATTCCAGATGTTGCTTACTGCCTGGGGAACATGGCAGCAGATTCATTTAGTATGTGTTTGCTTGCCTTTGCGATCCTTCCTCCTAACAAGCAGCTTTGATTTGATTCAACAATTCAGGTCTGAAAGATCAGATGCTTTTTGGTTTTGTTTGTAAGTCTCACCTTAATATTTCAGTTGGTTGGAGAGTAAGAATAACACATGTGAGAGATCCAGGAAACGGTACCTTTCCTATAACTCACTCCCCCTTGGGAAATCCTGGTTTTCAAAGTAAAGACATACTTAGGATTCCAAAAAGAAGAGTGTGTGTATGGAGGGGGAGGGGGGTGCCTTCAAAGTCACCAGTCAAATCTATTTTGGCAATAGAATACCTTTAAAGAATATGAACTTTTAAAATCCAACAAGAGAGTGCATAACTACTATTTCTGATTTTTGTGGACTTGCTTACATTTCCATAAAATATTTATGTTAAGCAGTCTAAAAGTATCAGCCATGATCATCAAGTTTGTTTTTATTTTATTGATCAGTTAACCTAAATAAAATCCTCTTAGGTGCCCACAAGACTGACATTTATGCTGATTTGGAGGTAGAGAAACATGTATGTAATCTTTCATAACTAATAACAGCAATGGCATAGAGCCTATCATTTTCATTTATTGATCTCTGACTTTACTTTGTGGTCCTTTAGGTTTGCTGGAAAACGAATCCTTTCTGGCTTGGCCTTCTTGTCTCTCCCTTAAAATTTTGTGTGTTGGGGGGGTGGCATGGGGGAGGGAGGGCGGTGGGGATATCTGTCCTTCATTTGTTAAAAGAATGCTGAGACAGGACATAATGAAAGCCTGGCTCTCCCTACTCTTTCATCTCCATACTTATTTTCTGAAGTGCATTCCTTCACGAAATCACAGTCAGCTCCACCCTTCCTAAAATAACAGAGTGAGGCTGTGAGGTCTACCTCCGCCCTTCCCTGTGACCCTAATTGCACATAAGCCTGCTGTTGTAGTATCTAAGAACTCAGGACTGGCTACATAATTTATGGGGTCCTGTAAAAGGAAAATGTGTGACCCCTTGCTCAAAACATGGACAAAAGTACTACCATTCAAAGTACAAGACTAAAAAGTGCTCACTTTAGTCTACCATTTCTCTCTTCCCTTGTCATGTTGTTTTTATTTGTTCTTTTGCCACCACGAGAAAGGAAAGAAATTGAATTTTAAATTACTAGCAGAGATGCTGCCATTCCTCTTTCTATTGTGTAATGCCAATTTTAAATTAAATTATCAGAGTATTTATTTAGCCCCTGTAGAATTTCCATATTCCATTCCTTGGATATGTGTCTCGCCTTTTTTTTTTTTTTTCCTGTTCTTGTAAGGAGAATGGAAACACTGCACAGTACCCACTCAGCCATTTCAGTTTCTTTCTTCCTTTTTTTTTTTTCTTATTGCTCATTTTTTGAGACAGAGTTTCACTGAGTAGCCTTAGCTTGCCTTGAGTTCACTATTAGACCAGGCTGACCTCAGACTCACAGCAATCCTCCATGCCTCGGACTCCCAGCACTGGGATTAAAGGACTGTGCCATCACACCAGGTTTAATGCTTTCTCAGTGCACCCATTACTACGCTCAGCCCATTTTCCCTGTCTTCCCATACCAGCATTTTCAACACTTGTCATTGTCTAATGCATGTAAACAATAAAGGGCTTGGCTGATGCCATTGGTTCTTTGAATTGCTTTCTTTTTTAATTATTATTTATTTTGTGTGTATGGGTGTTTTGCCTGCATGTGTGCCTGCGCACCATGTGACGCAGTACCTACAGAGGCCAGAAGAAGGATGTTGGATCCCCTGTGGCTGGAGTCACTAACAACTGTGAGCCTCCAAGTGGGCTGCTTGGCAACCGGAGCTCTTAACTAATAAGCCATTTCTCCAGAACCCTTTGAATTTTTCTGTTTATTTATTTGTTCATTTTTAATCACTTTACAGCCTGATCCCTGCCCTCTCCATCCTCTCCTCCCAGGCCCACCCTCATGTCCCTCCCTCCTGCCATTTCCCCCTCTCCTTCTTCTCAGAGAAGGGGAGGCCCCCAAGGTGTACCAATCCACCCTGGCATCTCAAGTCGCAGCAGGACTAAGTGCATCCTCTCCCTCTGAGGCCTGACAGGGCAGCCCAGCTAGGGGAGAGGAATCCAAAGGCAGGCAACAGATAGCCTCTACTCTCGTTGTTAAGCAAACCACAAGATGACCAAGCTGCACGTCTACTAGTTATGTGTAAGGGGTCTAGGTCCAGAGCAAGCATGCTCTTTGATGCTCCAGTCTCTGTGAGCCCCCGTGAGCACATCTTGAAAATTCTGAAGTTCTTCTTATGGTGTCTTTGATCCCTCCGCCTCCCTCAATTCTTCCTTCCACTCTTCCACAAAATTCCCCAAGGGTGGCCTATTGTTTGGCTGTGGGTCTCTACATCTGTTTCTATCAGCTGCTGGATGAAGCCTCTCAGAGAAAAGTTATGCTAAGCTCCTGTCTGAAAGCATAGCAGAGTTTCATTAATAGTGTCAGGGGTTAGCTCTCAAGGAGGGCCCAGGAGAGTATGCTTGAATCTCACTCAGAAGAGGAAATAAGATAGACATCTGAAGTAGATGGACGGAGGGAAAAGGGGAGAGTAACAGGGTGGGGATCAGTTGTGGAGAGAAGGGGCAGACTGTAGGGGGTGAGAGAGGAAGGACCTAGAGAGAGACCAGAAAGAGGTGGCAGTGGGGGCCATCTCTGAGAGAGGGAAGGCTCCCAGGAATCTGTGGGGGTAACCCTGGCTGAGACTCTTACCAGCTGAAACTCTTACCAGCTGAGCCTGAAGTCTCCCCTTAATATAGCCGTGGGACTTCCAGTGCGGGGAAAGGAATGCCAAACCACCCAGGGCCAGGATCAAAATGGAGAGAGTTGCAGGAAGGAGCTGTGGTGGTTTGGAGGCAGTTCCCATGCTTCCCCAGGTTGAAGGCTGGAGATAGCGTACCATATACCATGCCCCCATTGCCAGCCCTAAGGGAAGGAAGAAGGGACCAACTCAAGACATCAGCATGTCAGGCACTATCTTAGAATGCCCATTGTGTGTCAGACGCTGACTTAAATACCTTACAAATATCACATGAAATAAAAGACTGTGAAGAGCAAAATTACCAGACATTCAGTTGTAGAGCAGAAAGGTCTCACTGAGAACTCCATCTTATCTTACAAATGAAATTCATGGCCTTTTGTGAGAGACCATTGACCAATGAGGGCCATCAATCTGTTTCTGCATGTAGGAAAATGAGTAGAACGAATACTCTTCGCTAGCGGATATTAGCATCCAGCCCTGTAACACAAGAAAAGCAGAGCTGTACCCAGCTCGGCTCTGGCATCTGCTCACCCAGATAGGCCTTGGTGGTAATGTGGTGGTGGGTGTCTGGTGATCCACCTTGGCAAAGTTCCGCTTGAATATTTTTGTTAACAAGATGATCGCTCCTCGCTATTTCCCTCATTTAGGCAGCAGTGGCAGGGATCCCTCTGTGTGCCCGTGGACACAGTAGGAAATAAAAACACACATCTATTGCCTTAAGATCCAACATTTCAGGGGGAAGTGGCAGACTGTAAGCTGGGAGATAGAGTAAACGCATGGCCTGGATCAGCAAATATTTGTGAGGGGGACAGGAGTAAGTATCTGCTGTTTGCTGGTCACGATATCCATCTTACCAACTGCTGTGGTCGGGCCTGCCACTGCAGCACAAAGGCATCCATGTTCAACCTGGAAGCGAACAGAGATGGCTAGTCTCACTGACACTTCATTTCAAGAGGCTTGGCGCCAGATTTTACCCACTGAGGTGTACAGAAGGTCGTTTCAATGAATGAGAAATACTCCAAATGAAGTCAGGTGGGATTAACGTTTTACCTAAGGGCAGGTTAGGTGAGCTGGTGAGCTAATCTGTGTCGGGCTTCCAGCGAGGAGGAAGACAGCGGTCGCAGAGTGAGCAAAGATGAGTGGAGAGCAGAGAAATGCCATGAGTAGAGGAAATACGTGCAAAGGTCCCTGACAGTTTTGAACTTCATGGCTGATTGCCATTGTGAGAGAAGGTGGTAGCTGTGAAGTTGTACCTGACAAAAGAGGCAAGAGATACTGTTTGGGAGAGAGGGTAAGGGGCAGGCAGGTGCCTTGTTTGTCAGCCCCAGAAACAGTTGGCCCTTGATGCTAAGTGGAAGAGAGTGGCCTGGGAGGTGCAAGGGCCAACAACTTCAGCCAACCAACCCAGTGCTGTTGCTGGTTTACTTGATCATTTATGACAGGTCTCATGTAGCTCAGTCTGGCCACCAATTCGCTTGTTCAAGTTTTAAAGACCATTCTTGCTCTGGTGACAGCAGCAGAGCAATCACCGGTGACACTGGCCCTGGAGGCAATCCCTGGAGGAGGAAACACACCCATTTTCAGGGCTACTCAAGCAGGCTATCCGCTGATGCAAGTGTTCTGGCCAGGGAGAAGATGACACCATGGTGAGAAAAGAGAGATGGTGAGAAAATATAGGCTTCAGAGAGAAGACAGAGGTGTGGATCTCTAGTGGGAACAGGAAATGACACTGCAGTCAGGTTTGCTTCTGTGCATCTCCCAAAGGGGTTTCCTGTTTCTGGCAACTTCTCACCTGGTATCGCCTCATTTGTTAGTTGGGTCTGATGGTGAGCCTTGGAGAATGCCTGCCTTGTGTCTTCCTTGTTGTCTTTCTAGTGGTTTTTAGTAGCCAGAATCCCTTTTTCTCTCCCTTGCACCCTGAAAGTTGCAATACTCTGGACATCAAGAAAAACACTAGTTAACATAAGTTTACCAATGTAAATATCCAAGCTGCCTTATCTCCTAAGCACTCCATGGAGAGTACCCTTTCAGAAAATTCCTCATCCTCCCTCCTCTCAAATTCAGTCTGCCCCATCCAGATCTCATTAGAGCTCTGCTTTTCTTATCTTCCTTCTGCATTCCAAACTCTCTTCTTGAAGGCGAAAGTTAATCTTACCTCCTCTGTCATGCTTTAACCACCACTGATAGATGAGAGGAGTCATTTTATTCTGGAGTCATCAGTCATAGACCTCTATTAGTAATAACCTCTAGTTATTATTATTGCTGTTGTTTTATGGTACTGTTTTCATACATGCAAAGCAAGGACTTTTTACCACTCTAGCTGTATTCCCAGTCTCACTCAAGTTTTTTCTTCTAGTTTTTGGATTCAGGATCTCATGTATTCCGTGCTGGCTTTGAAGTCACTTAGTCTCTTTCATTCTTTCTCTCTTTCCTTCTTTCTTTCCCTCTCTCTCCCTTTCTTTCTTTCTTTCTTTCTTTCTTTCTTTCTTTCTTTCTTTCTTTCTTTCTTTCTTTCTTTCTTTCTTTCATTCTTCTTTCATGTGTTATGCCTGCATGTACTGTGTGTGTACCTGGTGCCCACAGAGGCCAGAAGAAGGTGTCGTAACCCTGAAGTTGCAGTTGCATAGCCTCATGTGGGTACGAAGAACCAGCGTCTGAGCCATCTTTCCAGTCCCTCAAACTCACTTCACATTCAAGAATGTGCTTGAACTTCTGATTCTCTTGACTCCACTCCCTAAGTGTTATGATTACAGTCTTGTGCCACAAACCCCTGTTTATGCAGTGCTGGGGGTCTGACTCAGGGCTCTGTGCCTACTACCTACCATTCTATCTGCTGAGACATACCCCAGCACTCAAGTTCCTCTTTACTGTGTGAGTGTGTGTGTGAGAGAGAAAGAGAGAGAGATGTGCTGAAAATGATGTCCAGTTCTCTGAGTATTGTTTTATTTTCTGAGTCAAGGACAAGAACAATAACTTATAAAATAGTCATTGCTGTAGCCATTGCTCAAGATTAAATTACATAACTTATAATTAAATACATTCTATTAAAACAAAAGGTAGTAACTATTAAAAGCTCATTATTTTAAGCTATTCCAGCACACTTTACTAATTATCTGTGCAGAGGAGGCCATTTAGTCCTATTGTAGCATCCATGGTAGAAACCCTCATGAATAATGTACTAACTGTGCTTCTGTTTCTGGCTCCGTGCTTAGAGAGCTATGTTGGCATTTTAAAACTGGTGAGGATATTGACACCAAAGGACTTGTTGAATGTGGTAAGCCAGGAAGGCAATTTCCCATTGAGTTCATTGTCTAGTACCATGGACCACTACTTAACTTCATGAAGATGACTTAATGAAATTTAAAAGAAGACTTTGTACGTTTGTCTCCTTTAGTGCCACACTTGCACACTCAACCTTACCCACTCACTACTTGGTACCTTTATTAGTCCTTTTTCCATTACTATATGAAAATTACCAAGGCTGGAAAGGCTTATTGAGCTCAAGGTTTTGGAGCCTGGAAAAATGCAAATAGAATGATGTCAGTCGTGGCTGTGTCACATCATAATGAATGGTATGATGATGGTTGCATGAGAGATGAAGGAATGACATAGTGAGCGAAGAAGCCAGAGCTCTGGTGCAGAGTTGGGGGAAAAGAAGGCAGAGGAATGGGAGCCTTGCCCTTTTATAATAGCCTTCCTGAGAGAACTAAATCACTCAGCATGAGCACTACACTAACTGTGAGGACAGTCCTGCTGAGACTCAGTTGCTACCTTGCGCTGAGCTACACCACTGAGCCTCTTGTGTTTCATATCGACTTCCAACAAAGCCAGTTTGAGGACCAAGTTCCACATCTAAATCATGTCAACATTCTGCTAAAATGCTTTTCACACCTTGGTTGGGTTGTGCTTTCCTTTCTTTTTTTTTTTTACCTGGCAGAGATATGGTTCACATGTGGTTTTCTTTGAAATTTTCTTTCTGATTCGCTTTACCTGTTTAGTAAGGTTGCCAAAGCAAAGTGCCACAGACTGCATTGCTTAAATAAGATAATTCATGTTTTCACAAGTTTCAAGGCTTAAAGTTCAAATTTGGTCTCTCCCCAGGCTTTCCTTCTCCTTGGGTCTTTGCATGACCTCCCTCATGTGCGTTCTGCATATTTGATGCTCTTTGGAGATTCAGATATTATCTTTTTAGCTGGACATAGTGGTGCACTCCTTTCTTCACAGTGCTAAGAGGAAGTCTGTGAGTTCTAGGCTAGAACAACATAGCAAGTTCCAGGAACTTGCATAGCAAGTTCCAGGAGAGCCAGGGATATCTAATGAAAACTTATTTAATAATTTTTTTCTCTCTACAAAATGACACAAATAAGAATGTGTCAGGGCTCTACCTATTGCCTCTTTAAAACAACTAATAGCCTCTTTAAAGGCCCTGATTACAAATATAGTCTCAGTTTGAGATTCTTTAACTCAGTTTGAGTTAAAGCTTCAACAAATTTTCAAAGATACAATTTAACCCATGACACTAAAACTTCACACATACTTTTATCCCAGGAGTCTCCACAGTCATTTTAGCATCCCCCTCCCTTTTTTCTTTCTCCCTCCACCTCTCCCTCCTCTTTTTCTGCAACTAGGCTATTGATTTTCTGCCTTATTCATCTTTGTAATTCCTAATGTGTGACACCAGAGTCACAAAGTAAGGATTTTCTTATTAATAGGAAAAAGAAAAAGAAAATGAGTATAGTTATTGTACAGAGAAAATATAAACTTCATTCTTCGAATAGCACTGTCTTTATGATTTTACAGGCATCACCCAAAGACCAGAAAATGGCAGAAGAGGATAACGAATAGGCCTAGTTGTCATTATCACTGTCATCTACAAATAACACCACTAATCACTTTTGTCCTTTGATTCAAAGCTTTTTACCCACTTAATTTATCAAGGGAACAGCACACACAATTGCTCCCTACTCTCTTGTTATTCCTTCTTTAAAGTAATAGCTTTTAGATGTGGTAAACTAACACAAAATAAAGATGATTTTTCCCCCTTGCGACTGACATCTGAGTTCTGCTAGTAAAAGAGGAGAAGTCATGATCTGAGAGAATTAGACTCTTCCTTTTGAGTCTGTTATGCATGCTTTGTGCTCTTGGTATTTTTCCTGCTCTCCTAGGAACAGAGGCAAGGCCGTACTGGAACATGTCAAAAAAGCTTAGGCTGCAATGGCCCTCAGGAATATTCTAGAATATTCCAGCCTTCTAGGCTTTGTCTGTGATAAGAAACATATGTTTTAAGCTTATTTATCAAACAAACCAACAAACCCCTCTATAACAGATAGATGAAGCATGTTATTTTATAACTTCTCTTTTACTTATTCATATCCAATATTTTTTATTAGTGTAACTGTAAATCATATGGATCAAAAATTGCTACGAAAGCAAGTGAATGGTAGTGCAGGCCTTTGATTCCACCAGAGGCAGAGGCAGTAGGATCTCTGAGTTAATGGGCAACCTGGTCTGCACAGTGAGTCCCAGATCAGCTTGGGCTACAAATTGAGACCCTTTCTAAAAAAAATGAAAAAAAAAAAAAAAAAACAAAAAGGAAGAAAGGAAAGAAAGAAGGAAGGAAAACTATAACAAAGAAATTGTCAGCTGGATGCGTTTATACACAATATTCAGAGCAATCAAATCCAAACAGAAAACAAATTTGTGATACCTGGAGGCTGAGGGTAGATAAAAATTAGAGTGATGTATATGGGTTTGCTTTGGGAGTTATTAAAAGCACTCCAGGAGTACATTGTGGTCATGCTTGCGTAAGTAAGTTACATACCACTAAACTGCATACTTACAGGCCTGGTAATCTGTACATTTTGCTTCTTTATTATAATATAAAGCACCTTCCTAACACAAGAAAAGACTCATGTATTTGGGGCTTGATCCTGGACTTGGAAGTATTCAGAACTGATTGGATCATGAGGTCTCTGACCTTGACAATGGGTTAGTCTATCAGTCTAGGTTTGTAACTTCATTACAGGGAAGCCGCAGAAACTGTAGGAAGTGGGACCTAGTTGGAGAAAGTGGGTCTTTGGGGGCATGCTCTTTAGAGGTGTCCATTCCCCCTGCCGCCAGGGTATCAGGAATCCTAAGCCAGCTTCAAACTCATTACTTGGCTGACAATGACACTGACCTTCTGAGCTCCCACTTCTACCTCTAAATGCTGCTGAGATCACGTTCAGGGCTGTATGCATGCCAGGTATACTCTTTCAACTGTATGCTCTGCTCTAGGGAGCAGACTATTGTGAGGTGAGCAGCTTTATTCCTTCATACCTTCCTGTCATGATATTTGTTTTATCAGAGGCCCATGACAATGCAGCCAAATGACCATAAACTAATATCTCTGAAACCATGAACGGAGGTAAAATCTTTCTTCTTATGTAATTTTTTTCGCTATGTTGTCATATTGATGAACATACTCCTCTTCCCATAAATTCTGGTCACAGATTTTTTTTGTGTTGGGGGGGGGGAGACATTCTTCCACTAAAAGTGTTTAGAGCTTCCATTGGCCTTAGCTCAGGGTCTGACCACTTCAGTGCAGTTAATGACAGTTGACTTCTGTGCCAGTTCTCCAAAAGTTTTCCAGGCTGGGCATGGTGATGCACACCCTTAATCCCAGCACTCAGGAGGCAGAGGCCAGTCCAGTTTACAAAGCAACTGTTCCAGAAAGGCTCCTTCCATATAGGGGCCACTTTAGATCTCCACCCGTCTGACTGTAGTCTGCTGAGACTGCACAGGTGACAGCACTGCAGGAACCAAGCACACCACAAAGCTGCGTGAATGAGCCCACGCTGGTATTCAGCCCTTGGTTCGGGTGGCTTGCTGCCGAGAGGTAGTGACCATCCCAAAGGGCTGCTGCTGCACGCACTTGCCACTGCACACTTAACCGCTCTGCGAGGGACTCACACTGTGTCCACAGTCTCAGCTATTCCAACAACTCTGCTCGGGACGTCCTTAGAGAATGAATTCCCACCCCTCGCACTCAACAGCAGCACACTGAATGGAAGCTTCTGGAAGGAGAAATCCAGACATAGTTTCAACTCACTCAAGAAGCAAAATAAACAGTGGTACTTCCAGAAAGACTTAAAAGAAAAAGTAAGGCCTTTCTAGGTTTCTAAGGTGAGTCTGCTTTATTCAGCCCCATGATGTGTGGCGGCAGTCATCCACATTTCACACAGGGCTGGTCACACTTGCGCTTTTCTGATGCCGCTTCACAAGCCTTCCCTTTGGACGTATGGATCCCATATAATACACATATTTGATTTAAGGTACATTACAGAATTGATGTCGCATATGGTCACTGCCTCTGCCATGTCCTGTGCCAGCCAAATTGGTACTCTGAGCCTTCATAGTTAAAACATAGGTTACCTTAGCTTTTGGAATTAGACTCTTTTCTTAAGGCTTAAGTGGTTATTTCAATCAGTAGAATGAAAGCCATGTCTTTGGAGTAAGGGTGGTTTGGAAATTCTCCTTGGGTTGAACAAAATTCATAATGTAGGATACTCCTAGCATATGGATATGCCCATCAAATACTGTAGGGCTGGTCAAAAGGATTAGTGACCTCTCTTCACTGTAACAACTGCTTTTACAAATACAAGGAAGTTGGTAGAAGTTGATGGGGAGAGTGGAGAAGCTTCCCTTTGGGGGCATAAAATGTGAAAAGAACCCAACTAGGAGGCGGTGAGGAACAGGAACCATTTTAAAGCTTAAGCTGTGGATTCCAGCACTGGCAGGCATCATTTAGAAAGGAATGGTAGTTGAAGTAATGAGGATTGGTAATGAGGCTGTTAGAAGTAGGGAACAATTGCATGCTTGGAATTGATCCCATTTTGGAGGATAGAGGAAGACCAGCTTGCAAAAGGGCCAGAAAGAGGTTGGAATATTTGTCCAACATGCATGAGGCCGTCTGTCTCAGGCCCAGCATCCTTGCCTATAATGAGGTAAGAGAGCTGGTAGTCCAAGAGATAAGAGGGCAGACAAATGCAGTTGTAAGAGTTATGAAGAACTGGGCACAGTATATAGGGCCCAGTGACAGATTACAAACGGGGCACTCTGTTTAAAAACAAAACAAAACAAAATTTCTCAGGCACTTTAAGACAGCTACATCAAAGGGCAGGACTCCATGGCTAGCTCTACAAGTCGCACAGAAGTTGGCCCTGAAAATAAGAAGCTAGAGAATTTCAAAAGGACAGATCAAAGAGGATGAGATTTGAAAACAGGGACAGAGGACAAAGATCCAACCAGAGGGGACTGAATTGCTGATGGCTTGTCAGATAGAGTACCAGCACTGCCGAGTGAGGGGTGTGTCCCTTTTGCCTCACTGTAATAGAACATCTGAGGCGGGATAATGTGTAAAGAAGGACATTTGTTTGGTTGATGTTTGTACTGTTTAAAACATCCAAACAGGATGATACTGCCATGCGGTGAGAAAAGCAGGATGGGACGTAGGCATGTGCAAAAGGACACCGCTTTAAAACAACCTATTTTCAGGAGCAGGCATCAATCTCTACCAACAGTGGAGCCTCCACAGTGTGTCACTTTCAGTTATGCCTTACTATGAAAGTTCTATCCACCACCCACCCCAGCCCAGGTTGATCTTTGCCTTCTTATCTAGCCAAAGATGATCTTGAATTTCCGATTTTCCTGCCTCCACTTACTGAGTGCTGGGGGTGTACCTTCCAAACAGTACCACCAACTGGGTACCAAGTGTGCAAATACTTGAGGCTGGAGAGCCCATCACTGTAACACAGAGTGGCCTCTGTGTACGTCTGGGTGGTGGATGAGAAATAGCCCCAAGGCTCAGGTATTAGCCCTCAAGGGCCCCAGGTACTGCTGCTGCTTGGGGAGGTGCAGCCTTGCTGGGGAAATTATGAAACTGAGGATGGGCTTTCGGAGTTTAGTCTCACCCTACTTCCAATTCTTTCTCTGCTTCATAGAGTGAATGATGATGCGATCTCTCAGCCTCTGGACACCGCTGTCCTGCCTTTCTCTGCTATTAAGAACTCTCCCTCTGGAACTGTAAGCCTAAATGAACCCTTCCTTCTGTAATTTTCCTCGGTCACAGTATTTTACCACAGCAACAAAAGATGACTAACCGACTTTGGTTCACAGGTCGATGGGGCTCAACTAGGACTTCACATGTGCTAACCAAGAATTTTACCAGCTGAGCTATGCTCCCAGGCTCCACCACTTTTCAATACCAATCCATTAGAGAACAAACCTCCAGCACACGGACCTTCGGGGAGAACTAATTCTATCCAAAGCATAGCAAGGAATCTGAAGAGAGATGATCTAGTAGTTCAGGAAATAATGGGGTTAAGGAACAAATGTTTTCAGAGTAGACACAACTGTATTTGCTGGCTTTGGGGAAGGAGCAGAAGAGATTGAAAGTATAAGAAAGAAGCAAGACAGAGCTTGATGTTTGAAAAAGGTGACTACTTTGTGAATGATAATAGGAGTGAGAAATGATAGACTTTGGAAAGTCAGCCTGCAGCCATTTTGAAGTAATGGAAGAAAGAAAAGGCACAAAGATACAAGGAAATCAAGAAGGAAACCATATAGACTTTCTAAGATATTATATGATGCTTTATACTGAACAGGATCAGACCAGGAATGAAAATGGAAATCGTAGGCTCTAGGCATATACATGGTGCACAGACATATACTCAGGCAAAACACCCATATACATAAAACAATTTACAAAGTTTTTATGTATATGTAAAAATTACAAATTCCTTTATTTTTCAGTTTTTTTTTTCAAAAAGACAGAAACCATTGAAAATTTAACCACCCAGTTCTGTAAGTGAAGTGCAAAGACGACCTGCTATTAAGAAAGGAGTTTTAAACTGTGTCAGTTATTAACTTCTAATTTGTGTGAAAAAACCCTCCAGAACTTTCCCTTTCTCTAACTAGTAATTAAATCATTACTGTGGCGAAATTAAATGCTGGGTATTTAATAAAAATAAACATAGTGGAAAAGGCTCTACCTGCGCACACATCAAGATAAGCATCGGCAGCAAGAGGGTAAACAACAACAGAGGGCTCAATTTGAATTCATAAAGGAAATTAAGACAACACATCTCAATCGAAAGCAAATGAACACACGGTGGAGAACAAACATGGCAAGCTTCTATGACTCAGCTCACACATGGATATGTACGGCTGGAGCTTGAGACGGAAAAATATGATCCAGTTGGTAGTAAAATAATTTTTTTTTTTCCAGTTGTGGATTAGTCGTTGCCAGTAAGTAAGAAAGCTTCATTTTGGCCTTTGAGGTGTTTCATTTTACAAAGGTGGTACCTTACTAGCCAGGTAGAATGTCTTTGAATTACATCTGGAGAGCTGAGAAACCTTGGCTCAGACTGAACATTCTTGTGACTTTGTTACTTGACAGAGGCAGGTTTGACCGTTAGCTTCGAGTAGCCAGTAGCTCGGCCCCCAGAGGAAGTATTTAACAACTCAAATTAAAACCCAACCAACCAACCAACCAACCAACCAAGAAAAGTAGCAAGAGTAGATATTCTTAGAAATCTATTGATTTAAAGTGCCTTCCTTTTCCTGTCAGTATTGTCAAAGACCTTGTGAGTTTAACAGGGCCTCTTAAAGAATGGATGCCATCCCAAAGGCTTGCAGGTTGCACACCCTTCTCAGAGTGCTTAGAATAACTTTGCTGCTTGTTCTGCAAACAGTCTTATTGCTAAGGTCTGCTTTTCCGCCTTCTTGAGAATGTGCACAGAGACAGAAAATCTGACAGATTCAGCAAGAACTCTCAAGCTCCACTTGGGCTACCTGAGTGCTTACTAAAATGCAGATTCCCAGGCAACCACTCTACCTAAAGGATTCAGGGCCAGGCTTTTGTTCGGTTTGTATTTTGTTTTTCTTGTATTGCATTGCTGTAGTATTTTTGTATATGGTGTTAAACATTTTTTAAAGAAATAAGACAATTGCACAAATCCAACTTCATATATGGGATCTGGTGCACAATTTTCTATGTGAGTTAAGTAGGGGACAGTTATTTACCATATCTTCTTAAGTGACAAGCAGTAACATGGTGTCTCACCCCTTTAGTCCCAGAACTAGGGAGGCAGAGGCAAACAGATCTCTGAGTTTGAGGCCAGGCTTGTCTATAAGTGAGTTCCAAGACAGCCAGAGCTAAATAAAGAGATCTTGTCTCAACAAAACCAACCAACCAAACAAACAAACAAAACCAAAAACACTATACATTTCATACAGCTTTAAATTTCATATCATACATGAACACTTCAAATTATTGTTTTGATGTTGTACAAAGAATATTTAAAATTACATGAAAAACTATTAGTATACATGTGACCAGACTATCACTGTTCAACTGAAACAATATGCTGAATCAGAATGAATGCAGAAGCAACTATTATAATTCAATATTTTCTACTAAGCAAAAAAAAAATGTCTGTAGCAGTTTTATTTGTAATAGCCAGAACCTGGAAACAACCCAGATGTCCCTCAACAGAGGAATGGATACAGAAATTGTGGTATTTTTACACAATGGAATACTACTCAGCAATCAAAAACGAGGAAATCATGAAATTTGGAGGCAAATGCTGGGATCTAGAAAAGATCATTCTGAGTGAGGTATCCCAGAAGGAGAAAGACACACATGGTATATACTCACTCATATAGTCCTATAAGATATGATAAACATAATGAAATCTATACACCTAAAGAAGATAAACAAGAAAGAGGACCCGGGGTAAGATGATCAATCCTCACTTAGAAAGACAAATAGGATGGGCTTTGGACATAGGAGAAAACAAGTAACAGGACAGGAGCCTACCGCAGAGGGCCTCTGAAAGACTCTACCTTGCAGTGTATCAAAGCAGATACTGAGACTCATAACCAAACCTTCAGCAGAGTGCAAGGAATCATATGAAAGAAGGGGGAGTAAGTATGACGTGGAAAGGATAGGAGCTCCACAAGGACCAAATATATCTGAGCACAGGTTTCTTTTCTGAGACGGACACTCCACCAAGGATCATGTTTGGATATAACCTAGAACCTCTGCTAGGATGAAGCCCATGGTAGCTCAGTAACCAATTGGTTTCCCATAGTAAGTGGAACAGGGACTATCTCTGACAGTGACTCAATAGCAGGCTCTTTGACCTCCCCACCCCCTAAGAGAGGAGCAGTCCTGCTAGGCCATAGAGGAGGACTTTGTAGTCAGTCCTGAAGATACCTGATAAAACAGGGTCAGATGAAAGGGGAGGAGGTCCTCCCCAATCAGTGGACTTGGAAAGGGGCAGGGAGGAGATGAGAGAGGGAGGGAGGAATTTGGAGGGAATGGGGGAGCAGGATACAGCTGGGATACAGAGTTAATAAAATGTAACTAATAATAAAAAAATTAAAAATTAAAAAATTAAAAAAACAATGAGCCTTTTCCCACTTCTGATATCTTCTTCAATTTCTTTCTTCAAAGATTTGAAGTTCTTGTCATATAAGTCTTTCAGTTGCTTAGTTAGAGTTACAACAAAATATTTTATATTATTTGTGGCTATTGTGAAGGGTGTTATTTTCTTAATTTCTTCTTCAGCCTGTTTAATGTTTGTATAAAGGAAGGCTACTGTAAGTTGGTTTTTTGTTTGTTTGTTTTGATTTAATTTTGTATCCAGCCACTTAAAATCTTCACGATCTTGGATCAGTAAGAAAACAATAAAATGGCCATCTTACCAAAAACAATATACAAATTCAATGCAAGTAGCATCAAAATTCCAACACAATTCTTTATAGACCTTGAAAGAACAATTCTCAAGTTCATATGGGAAAAAAAAAACACAAAACAAAACAAACAGGATAAATAAAACCATCCTAAAAAAAAAATGTAAACTACCACTTTTTAATATACTTTCATCTTGGACCCCTAGTTGTTTTTCATGAGCTGTGTTGTTTTAACATGTAGTTACCTGTTGCTTTAAATAATAATAACAAACACAGCTTTAAAAACAAGAAAACCAAGCCTAGTATGTCAGGTCACGCTTGTAGTGATCTCAGTGCTCAGGAAGCTGGGGCAGAAGGGCTGTGCATTTGAGACAGGCCTGGGCTACTTAGTTTCAACAACAGGCTGGGGCTATAGCTCAGCTATAGAATGCTTGCCTAGCAAGCACAAAGCTCTGGGTTCTATCCCCAGCAATGCAAAAGTGTCCCAAATCTGGACATGGTACCCTAACTTGGTAGAGAGTGGCAGGAGAATCAGAAGCTCGAGGTCATTTTAAGCTGCACAGAGAATTCTGGAATATCTTGGGATACTTAAAATCCTGTGTCTAAGTAAACATGAACAAAACTTTAGGGCTGTTGTTTTGTTTTCTTTTTTTGTTTTAAATTCACAGAAAAAGAAGGAAAAGAACAGAGTGCCTATGCAGTTTGGTAGTCCCAGGCTCCTCTGCTACCTACAGCTGTATGTGCATAGCACATCTGTTTCAGCTGATGAGCCAGTATTGGCTTGGATGGTGACTTCTGAAAGGCCAGGGCCAAGGTTGTCTAACACGTCTGAAGCAGGACTGAGGCTGGGAACCGATCCACACCCATACCCTCCAGCAAGCTCCCTAAATCGTCTTTATTGAAGAGATGTGTGCAGATTAATACCACAATGGCTTAATTGTTCAACTGCACTATTAGAACACAGCTGGTGGCAGGACTCATTTGACTAAGCACTTTGGTTGTGTTGAGAGTTGTTGACATTAATCCTGGCTCCATCTTAACTTTCCTTCAACCTCCTGTGAACCTGTGGAAGAAAGCAATACCATAGCACAGCACATGTATCATAATTCGTTTATACCTTGACTCTTCCTCAAACGTGGTGAGATGGGAGTAAACACAGTAACACTAACAAGCTGCTTTGAGTTACAAAGATGCTTCAGTTTTCCAGACAAGGATTACAAGACGGCTCACTTGTTCAGTCATTTTATTCAGTCTTTGAGCACAATAGCTTCAACTCCCCCACTTGCAGGTGATTAGGACAAGAAATACGCCACAGTGAGATTCATCTTCCAACATCTGGAAAATAAACCTAAGAAGTGGGCACCTAACCAGGTGAGGTGCAGCTTGGGATAGTGAAGGCTGTGTCATTTCCCAAAGATACCCCTGGAAAGTATCTTTCTCAAGTTGCTAGCAGGATTTGTCAACTTCTCAAATCAATTCCTGGTTGTTTCCAGTGTGCTAGTTGCCAAAGTGCTGCTGGGCCAGCTGCGACTCCTGAGTGACTCTGACACCACCCAGCCGGTCGGTTCAAAGGGTTCATGGATCCTGTGCTTGGATGGTCTGGCCCTACTAAACTGCCACAGAAGGAAACTCCCTCTGAGCTGTTGGGAGTTTTTCAGCAATGGCTAAGCACCACCTTTGGAGGGCCATCTGGACTCCCGTTAGGCAAGCGGACTCTTAGGAACCCCAGTCTGAACGGGATCCTCAGATTCCTGGCCACAATAAAGCTGGAGGAGTTGCCTCGGTGGGAAACAGGACTGATTCCTGGTGGATGGAAGCATTCATCCATCTCCCTTCCATCTGCTGTTTCCCTTACGTCCAGGAAAGGGGATTACATTTTTTAAGGTGCTATATAGGGCACGTTCCTTCCAGAGTACAAAAGATTTCCCCGTGGCTATCACAAAAACGTCTTTTAACCCGATTTGGAGTAGAGAAACTCCACACATAAAAGAAGCTTCCAGAAGTTTGGTTTCGTCTGTTTTCCACATCCTGTCCAAGGACGCTCATCGGCGAAGCTGCTTCGATGAGATCCGCGTGGGGCAGGTTCCTGGGGTGGCTAACATTCACCGCCGTGGGGCCCCTCTCCCATGCCCTGTAACTATTAGTTTCTATGGCCAAAGGGAAGAGTCAAGTCCTCTGCTGGCGCCTAGGCGGGAGGCGAAAAAACCTAGGGGAAGCGCAAGGCAGCGACACTTTCTGCCTAGGTCTAGGTGATTGTCCGGAGCCCGCGCGCCGGCCGCACACAGGGAAGGCTGAGGGCGGGGCTCCTAGGGGCGGGGCCGGGCACCCGGTGGGCGTGGTCTGGGTGGTAACGCTCGAGGGTGCGGCGTGTGGGAAGCCGGAGCAGGCTGCCGGCGGGATTGCAGTGGGCGTAACCAGGCGTCCGAGCAGGCGGGGTAGTTGAGAGCAGGACCCTCAGTCTCCGCAGGTTGTAGGAGGAGCTTCCGGGGCGGGGCAGGTTCAGAGGAGGCGTGGCTCTACTCGTGGAGGCGTAACTCTGTGTCGGGGGCGTGGCCTGTGGGCGGGGCGGCGGAGCAGAGCGGTGAGCAAGACCCTGGAGCTGGCGAGAGCCGGCTGCGCCTGGGGCCGGAGTGCTCACCGTTGCTGGCGCGCTGGTGATCCGCGGTCCCCCGCTCGAACCGAGCGCCCCCGGCGGAAGGCAGAGGGAGGCAGGCGCGTCGCCAGCCCCTTGCCACCCTCCCCCAGCCCGGGAAGAATGTGCCACCAGCTGTTCTCCTCCCGGGAGCACTTCGCCCAGAAGTGAGGAACTTGGAGGAAGAAGAGACAAAGGCTGCAGTGGGGACGGAGGAGGTCCGAGACGCGGACAAAAGGTGCGGGAGAGCAGCAGCGACCCAGGCATGGCCGTGCGGCGGCTCCGCGGGCTGGAGTCGCCCCGAGGCGCACGGTGACACGCGTGGCTTCCCGGGACCTGCCGCTGCGCTGACTTCCGCGACTGGAGCCGCGCCGGGAAGGTGCGGGCGCCGGAACAATGGACAGCTTCTTTCCCGAGGTGAGTGGCGGGGTGGACCTGGCGGACACCGGGACCCGGACCGGCGCGCCGCGCGCGCCCTGGCGCCTGCGCGTCCCGGGAGGAGAAACTTTGTGGGAGTCTCCTGAAACCCCGCTCCCTCCGCCGGCCCCGAGTCTCGGATGAGTAAGCCCAGGCAGGTTTGGGTTTGTCCTGCGCTCGCACGTCCCCGGGCGTGGGTGGCTAGCTGACACTCCGCGCCAGGTGAGTCCCGGGGCGCCGGCGGGAGAGAGCTGCGGGCCGGACGGCCCCGGTGCAGGAAAGGCGGTAAAAGGCGCAGCCGGGACGTGCCTTTCTCCAAGAAAGGTCTGGTACTTCCTTTGCCGAACGTGCGGGCTTCCTGTGCAGGGTGCAGTGGCTTCCAGATGAGCCGGCTAACGACGTGCGAGCCGGCTGCGTCCAGTCAGTCACTGCTTGCCCTGCCTCCTTGGGCCTGCGAGTCTTGGAGTCCGTGCTCTACCGGCCGCGCTCCGGTGGGGTTTGCGGATGATTCCAGAGCACGAGACGGAAAGATCCCGTGTTGAATGCCATTTTTTGGTAGATCTTGAGTTCGAGTTTAAATAAAATTTGTTTGGGACAAACAATGCTTGTTTTAGAAGATGAAACCGATGCCCGCTTTAGGGTCTTTGAGGGCGGGACACCACAGTTACTTGAGACGGGACTTGAAAGTTCCCCTTTTCCCCTGGGATGGAGAGCCGCTCCGGTTTCTTGGCACCGATTCCTTTCTTGGTTGTGTTTATTTAACAAATTCTGTTTAAGTTTTGAGGTTTGAAGTGGCTCAGAGTAAACTTAGCTGACTTGAGGGAGGTTAATGAGATTTTCTCTGAAAGTCAGGGTGATGTTTTGTGAATCCGGGACAGTCTTGGAATCTTCCAGCAAATCAGAGTGGTGAGAGTTTGCCTCCGCGTTTAGCTAACTTGCTTTATCAGACTTAATTGGCTATAGTGTTTCAAGGTCTGACGTTCACTTACTGTATTCTCAGACAGCTACTTATAATGGCCTCAGTGATGTATTGTGTAATGGCTGAATTGACTTTTTCCAAAGTGGTTGTCTCTGTCACCCTGAAAGGCATCCCGGAAAGAAATTAATAATCCATTCCTTAGAAGAAGAGAAATACATAGATAACTGAGACCCCTTAGCGTTTCCTAATTAATCAGCTTTTGTTTCACGCCTGTAGGAAGGCACTGGGACTTTTCAGTTGGTATACAACAGTAAATTATCTCTAGGCTGGGTTTTTAATTGCTTTAATCTGTAAGAAAACTGAGGTCTGTCTCTAGGGAAAATAGTTCTTAACTTGGTGGTCTTCAGAAAAAAGTGTGTGTAGTTGTTAAGGGGCAATGAGGATTCCTAAGCCTGAGGACCTACGGAGTTCAAGGTCTCCCCTTGGGTAGAATTCTGCCCTCTAGTGCGAGTGGCGGAAACTTCATGATAACATACCATAGCAGTTCCTGCATCCTGGCCTCTAAGTTATAGGACTTTAAACAAACCCCAAGAAAAAACTCCTTTTTACCTCCGTTCTTGGAGAGTAGAGCTCCGTGATCTGAATAACACTGAAGTTGTCTCTACCAATTGCCCATTTCATTTTTCCTGTTTCTAGTGAAGAATCTTAACCCAAAGGTTAAGTCACTAGTCCAAGGTTGAAGAATGTTTCCTTTTCTGCTGGTATTTCTGGGAGGTGAAATATATATATGTGTATATATAAAATGATAGTTTTAATTTGCTGGTGTGTTTTTGTTATCACTGTGATTTCTAGTGTGTTTATGTTGTCATAGTGATTTCTGGTCAGCTGTCAGCATAAAGCGGCAGGGCAGGTGAAAAAGCGAAACAGGGATGGATTTGTTTGGAGACAATCCTAACATAGAGCCTTTCACTTTAATGTCTTAGAACATCCTTTTGTTAATTGTCCTTGAAGGTGTTCCTGTATTGTGTTAGACTAGAACGTAGGGAAACGATACAGTGTCCAAGGGCAGCTAGCTTATAGGGCTCCCTTCTCATTGGGTAGTGAGCTCTCCCTGCTCTTTGCTCACTTTTCTCTGTGATGTTGAGATAATGACCTGTTGCTTGTTAACCAACAGTTGGAAGCTCATGCTAACAAGTAGCAAATAAATAAACCAAGTGAGACCTTATGAGTGTGAGGCCGATGACGAGGAAGTAGGAAGCACTCGTAAATCACGTAGACCTGGACTCTGCAAATTGCGTACCTTTGACTTTGTGCGCCAGGCACCTCTTGGCTGGAGGGGCTAACTGCACCCATTGTGCAGAGAGCCACCATCTTTGGCCTTTACTCACTCACTGCTTGAAACCTTCCTCTCAACCTGGGACACTGCAGAGTGTATGCAGATGTTACTGAAGGCAGGACAGCCACAAAACTACTCCCAGCTGAGCGGCCCTGAGTGAAGCAGTTGCTTCAAGGTCCTAATTCCTGTGTGTGCTTCTTGTCTGCACTTGCCTGGTTTACTGGGATCAGGCGTCCTGCTAGGGGCCAGTGGCCAGGGAAGCTTGCAAGACTTGTGCCAATCAGCTGACAGTGCTACCTTCAAAATTCGCCCCAGGATTGGTGAAAGGGAGCATGCCAAACTCCCCAGTCAAGTTTCAGTTTCTTCATGGCCTTCATTAAGTTTTTATGGCTTCTCTTGAGTTAATTGTGTGTGCTCACGCATAGCAAAGCTTGTTTTTTTTTTTTTTTTTTCCTTCTGCATTTCTTGTGCAGGTATTAAAAAGTTGACTTCAGGCAGAAATTAAGTTTAGGTATGTCTGTAACCAGAGGCAATTACATACAAATAAACACACAGACACATACAAACACACAAAAACAAAACAACCCCTGTCCCCAGCAAAGGTTCAGCTGTAAAATGACTGTTGTGCAAAATTGCTGAGGTTTTAAGTGGGCTCTGTATTCCTGTCCCTAGGGCCAAGAGCCAGTGGCTGTGTCTGGAATACAGTGGGGCCTCAACCATTTCCAAAAGAGTTTACTCTGCATTTTATTTTAGGCATAGGTGTGGCATAATGGCATAAAGGACCCTGTGGGGATTAACAACAGACATAAATGGACACATTGATTTTTATAATAAATATGTGGAAGATGCACAAGTATAAATTTAGAAAGCAGATATTAATGCTTCAAGAGACAGGTTGTTAATGAAAATATGCTAGATAAACCTATTTCTTATAGCCTGGTTCAGTCTGACTTGGAAGAAATTTAGCCCTAATGATGTTCAGAGGAGGGCTGGAGGTGGAGCTTATGATAGAGGTCTTCAGTTTGGGCCTCAACACCAAACGCATGGGCATGTGTGCACGCACGCACACGAGCACACACACACAAACACATGCACACACATGCACCACACACATTCATACACCCACCCACATCCACACATAGAGATACACACCACACACATTTACACAAATGCACCACACATATTCATGCACCCTCACACAAACAGATACACACACACACACACACACACACACATATACATCACATAGTCAAAAACACATACACACCCACACAAGACACATCACACACACACACACACACACACACACACACACACACACACACACAC
>NW_026594428.1:12355236-12378725 GCF_907164565.1 Psammomys obesus
CACACACACACACACACACACACACACACACACACACACACACACACTCCTGCCTAACTTGGGAAGGTACCAATGTTTTAGTTGTTACCTGGTGTTGAGAAGACTTTTTAATCTAGAAACAGACACTTCCCCAAACTTTTTTCCTCCTCTTCTTTGACAAGTGTGTTCTTTGTGTGTGAGAGAGAAAGCTAGTGAGAGTTCTTGTTAGAACAAAATTGACACATTGATATTTTTGTTCTTTGCTCCACACCTCATCAGTTCCCAGTGTGTGAAGGAGAAGGGCTGGGGACTCTTATATCCCACCAAATCTTGAGGGCTCTAACGTCTTTTGATGACATCAGCTGGGCCCTCTTTACCTTGTTTCACAGTGAGGTTTTAGACTCTTGCCTTTTCTGCGCAGTCCACAAGGATTTCTACTGTCGCCTCCCCCACCCCATGGCCAGAATAGCAAAGCTGTAGGAACAGCTGCTTGCTGCCGACAGTTGTTCTAGCCCAGAGGATTGAGCCCCTCCCACATCACTCGGCCTGATGTTCTCGTGTCTTACAGCTGTCAAAATCAGGCGGAAACCGCTCTGCGCCAGGCCTTCAGGGTTTAACCAGAGTGGCTCAGAGACTGGACGGTGTTGGCTTTCCCAGCTCTAACCTTAGGTTAAGCGGCTTCGCTTTGAGCACTCGAACCTTGAATTATCCTTGAACGTGCTCATCTGCCCTTGTGATTAGCAGTGTTGTAGGGCCTTATTGTTGCATTTCGAAATTTTGCCTTCAGAATGACTGCTACATATTCTCATGTTATGAATTTGCAGGGGACTTTGAAGAGCAAGTCTGTGCGCGGCTTGGTACCGTGTCGCCTTGCCATGCAAGGGCCTTGTAAAGGCTAGTGAAAGCCCTGTATTCTTAGCATCCATCCACCCTGCCCCGGCTGTGGGATCACATCAGATTCCCCTGGCTAGCAGGCTTCCCAGGGCTTTGACTGAGAGCACGCGGGCATTCAAGGATCTGTCTTGCTTGGTTGTTAGGCAGATGCTAAGGTAAGATGTACCAAGCACTACACATGGTAGGCGGTGGCTATTAAAGTGATCAGGCCTACACTAAGAAGTCAAAGAAGAGGCTGCGGATGTAGTTCAGCTGGTAGAGTCCTTGTCTAGCATGCGTGAAACCTGAGTTAGGTCCCTGGGTCACTTAAGGAAGTAGTGGCTTATGCCTGTAGTTTTAGCACTCAGGACGTTCAGCCAGCTCGGTCAGAAGTGGAAGGTCATCCTCCATCCTCCACTTCATAGGAAGTTTGAGGCTAGCCTGATGCGTGACATACCTGTGTGGAGGAGAAAGGGGCAGGGGGCAGGGGGCAGGGAAGAGTCCCTGATGGTAGTGAAATGTCAGTATACAGGGTTGTAAAGAAAGCCTGAGAGATGTGACCCAGATTGTTTCCTGGGTTCATTGTTGTATTGATTTGATATCCTCCCCCCACTTCAACCTGGAAACTTCTGGGTAAGTCTGCATTTCTAGAATTCCATCTAGATGATAGCCTGTCTTTCCAGCCCTCCCAGGGTGAGGTGTAGTTTTAAGCCTTCTAATTTTTCGACTCTCCCTGATTTCCACCACTTGAGTTCTTACCTTCTGCTTGCTGCCCTGTATGCAGATTGGGTAGCTGTTCGATCTCCATTTGGTCTTTGGAGGAATTTGTTAACTGGTAGCTCTGTATGCTTCACATGCCTTCCCTCTTCTCAAATGAGTGAACTGAAACATGAGAGGCTAAATAGCCGAGGCATGAATAAATTCTAGTTTTTTCTATGCCTCAAGTACATAGAAAAGAAAGTCTCCAAGGTTGGAGCTGACTTTTGAATAGCAGGCAATATATAAAATTATTATATATATATATATATATATATATATATATATATATATATGACAAAGTAAGAGATTACAGGAAATGTTTCTAACCTTGTCCTCTGTAATCATCAGATTTTTTTTTTTTTTTTTGTTGGGGGTGGGTGGGTGGGTGTTGGTCTTTTCAAGAGAGGTTTTTCTCTGTAGCCCTGGCTATCCTGGAACTCTCTCTCTGTAGACCAGGCTGGCCTCAGAGATTCACCTGCCTCAGCCTACTGAGTACTGGGATTACAGACATGTAATCCCAGTGGATTACATGTGGAAGTTTTGGTTTCTTTAAAAACTCAATTAAGTTATATAAATATGTTTTTGTTTTAATCCCAGAGGTGGGATATGGGACTGCCTTTGTTTGTCCACATTGGATAATTGCCTCTTTAGGCTCTGAGAGGGATGTGATCTTTGACAGCTGGAGTTAGTAGAATTCTGAGGACTCTGTGGGAATATAAGTACCAGAGCCCAGGTCTTCTCCAGGTCCTTGGTTGGTGCCTCAGTCTCTGCAGGCCCCCCTGGAACCTAGACCCCCTGCTCAGATGGAGCCCTTAGGCAGCTCAGTCTCCATGTGGGTTCCCTGGAGTAAGGGGAGCAGGAGCAGTTTCTGACATGGACTCTGTTGCCTGCTCTTTGATCACTTCCCCCTGGTGGTGTGGCCTAGCAGGACCACAGAGGAAGAGGATCTGGACAGTCCTGATGAGACTTGATAGGCTAGGGTCAAATGGCAAGGGAGGAGGCCTCCCTTATCAGTGGACTAGGGGAGGAGGATGGGGGCGAAGAGGTAGTGACTGGGGGGAGACAAGGGAGGGGCTACAATCAGGATGTAAACTGGATAAATTGCAGAACATTTCTTTTAAAAAGTACCAGAGCCCGGGGAGAGGAAAGGGCTTCGAGCAGACTGCTGGTGGAGGAAGAAGGCTGCTTGTTTGTCTTGCTTCCTTTGCCACTTGCTGGACTGCTGGATATCCTGGTGACTGCATTTGGTATTTTCCCGAAGAACCTGAAGACCCTAACCAACTGGAACTAAGTCTGAAGAGGTCTATGTCGCCTTTCCATTCTAGCCTTCTTTCTCTCCCACCTATGGTTGGGGGGTTGGAAGGGAGGTAGAGACTTAAAAGGAACCCCAAATAAAATAGAGTTTAAAAAGTAGCTCCAACACACTCCTGCCTTTCCTACACATCCAGCTTTGTGTCTTGACCTTTTCAATGCTTCAAGATCGATTTGGTGTTGTTAAATATTCTTGGCTATGTGATCTTCTCTGCAGATTGTGGTTGATTTAACAGGGGCTACTCTCTTTTAGCAAACTGTCTCTCCCTCTCCCAGAAGCTAGTAGTTGTCAGTAGCTCTATGTCGAGGGGTAGGATTGCGTGCCCAGTTCCCGTCTCCATGCTGGGATTTGGTCTGACTAGGACGTGTGCAAGTTTTGTACATGCTAGTTGCAACTGTATGAGTTCATCTGTGCCGCTATCCCCATGTGTCCAGAAGATAATGAGTGCTTGTAGTCATCCACGGCCTCAGGCGTCCACACTCTTTCCACCCCCTCTTCTGCAGTGAGCCCTGAGCCTTGGGTGTGGTACAGTACATATGTTTCCTTTAGGGCACCTTGGCCAGTAGTGGGCCTCGGTGTTAATCGCCATCTACTGTAAATACAAGCTCATCAGATGAAGGATGAGAGATGGATGCATTGAACTGTGGGTGTACTGATAAATCATTTGGAGTCAGTTTAATATCATGTCCATTTAGCAGCATAAAAGCAGTAGGTTCTCTCCTAGGGCCTAGGGCCTGTCCAGACACAGCTTCTTAGTTTGATAATGGGGCTAGGTATGGGTTTCATCCCATGGAGGTTGATAGGGCTGGAGAGGTGGCTCAGTGATTAGGATCACTAGCTGCTCTTATAGCGAACCAGTGTTTATTTCCCAGCACCCACATGGCACAACCATCTTGTAACTCCAGCTTTAGCCAGTCCATCTTCTGGCCTCAGTGGGCAGTGCGTAGATGTGATGTAAATATATACTTGCAGACAAATACCTGTATACTTAAAATAAGACTTTTAAGAAGTGGTTGCTTATTCCCATGTTGTTTGTGCTACTGTTGTTTTGGTGGGCACGTGTTCCTGGCCCAGTCATTTAACCTGAAGGGTTTGCTGCTTTTCTCCAGGAGCTTGCAAACTTTGCAAGCGCTTTCTAGCACTATGAAAGCTAGTCAGTAGGGAAAAGCTTCCAGGTCTTGTACCAGCTTGATTTTGCCATATTCTTTGATTCAAACGTCGTAGCTTCAGCAATAGGGTCTTGTCATCAAGTTCTGGATGGCAAACAAGAGCATTGGCAGTAGTTGTAATGTTTGGGGACCCATGGGACCTCACTGGCTAACAATTGCAAAACTGGTAGCCTAAACATTGCATTGTGATGCTTATTCTAAGCATCACCTGTCTCAAGTTTGTGTAAACATGCCACCATTTGTTCTCTGTATTGTCAATAAAACAACCAGCTTCAGTGCTGAGCAATGGTGAGACTAGGGTGGGACATCCTGGTCCAGAAGTCAGGAGAAAGAAGTGAATGGGAGGAGTCAGAGAAGAGAGATCTGCAGGAGAGGACTTGGAACTACAGGGAGAGATGAATCAGACCTAAGATATGACTAAAAGCAAGTATAATGTGGGAAATCTGATGGGAGGAAGCTATGAGGGCTTGGAGGTTTAGGATGGAGTAATCATTGCCCAGCATTGTGCTCTAGGTTAAATAAATCCTAGTCTCTGTGGTGATTTGGACATACAGCTGGTTTAGGAATAACCACTGTTTAACGAAATGATAAATCAATAATAAATGTTAATAATCAACAACACCCATTCCAATTTAAGCTTCCTGCTCCATTTTTACCTGCTAGCCCTTTATACCAGTGTATTCTATCTCTCCTCCTTTGTTTTTATTTTTACTTTTATGTATGGTGTGTGTCTCCATATATGTTGCATGTATGCGGATACGCCCACAGAGGCCAGAAGAAGGCACTGGGTGCCCTGGAGCTGGAATTATATCCACTTGTGAGCTCCTGCTAGACGTGAGTGCTGGGAACCAAACTTGGTTCTTCCGGAAGCGCAGCAGTCACTCTTAGCTGGTGCAGCCTCTCAGCCTGCTGAAACATTTTATCTGTTTGAGTGTGCGGGTGTGAGTGGTAATGATACAGCTCACATGTAGAAGTCAGGACCAATTGTGCAAGTTGATACCCAAGAATTGAACACACTTGGCAGCAGTCTTCTTTCCCCACTGAGCCATCTTGCAGGCCCATATAAATGCTTTTATTTCTTTTTTTCTGATTTTTAAGATTTTTTTTAAGTAGTTTTGTATGTGTGTGTTTCACATGTAATTCCTTCTTCACGGAGGTCAAGTTTTGTTTCAAATTATTTTAAAAAATGAGGCTTAAAATGGAATGACTAAAGTTTATTATGGGTTTTTGGGCAGGTTCCATATTATGATTGTTAGTGAAGCTACACACTGAGGAACCGCTATTAGTGCAGGTTCAAAGTAACTGTTATTTTCTAACGAAGACCAAGATTTCCACTTTCTTTGTAAACTGTTCTTGTTTCTTTGATTTTGTGACATACACAGCACTCATGCATCCCCACTGCAGGGAGACATTTCTAGGTATGCAACTCGGTACCTCGGGGCTGACTGTTGTAGCACTGCCCATTCTGTTGCCCATATCAGTTCTATGTCCCCTTTTAGGGTGTCGATAGTCCTTTGCTTTCATAGCAGCCCATGAACCGTTTTTGGTATCTAGCTCATTGCACGCTTGTCTGACTATTTCTTGAAAAGGAAGTTTTGCAGGCGTGGATGTGTGTGATCAAAGGGTTTACACAATTTTGCATGGAGTCTCTGACTGCATGAGCTTAATGAGAAGTGTCGGTTCACCTTGGAGGAGGCGTGGATGAGCCACCCACATGATGTATTTATGGGCCGGGGCTTCTGTAGCTCCTCATTAGAACGAGTGAACGGTATGGTATGGCTTGGTGGGGGCAGTGAGCACAGGATCCTGGATTTATGCTTCCACATCGGGCTCTTCAGTTTTTCTTGCTTAATTACCAGCAAGACTGTTGATTGACATACCCTCCTCCTTATCTGGGTGTGGTTTACCAGTGTTCGTTTGAGGTCAAAGCATCATAGGCACCAAGATATATATTTTCTGGGTATTTGTTTGAAGAATTATGTATATGGCCTTCTTTTAATTGTCTTTCCTGTGCATTGCACTATCTTTGGAGATAACCATGGGCAAGAGTGTTCTGTGATTCCTGTTTTGATTGGGGGACTTAATGAACATACAATGAGTGTGTGTGTGAGTGTGTGTGTGTGTGTGTGTGTGTGTGTGTATGTGTGTGTGTTGGGAGACCTAGGTGTGTTTTAAGCTTATTATTTATTAATTTGGAAAGTGTTTCCACACACTGAAATCAGTGTTGTGACATCCCCTGTCTCTGACAGAGCCACCATTGTCCTTTTCCTGAGGCTTCACTCTTGTTTATTTCCACCCACGCTTTGGTTCTACAGATGTGACTGCAGGGGACTTAGCAGGGTGAAGGTGAAATACGCCAGTCTTCAGCCCTCACCTGGAGATTTGTCCTCACTTTACTAGTGCATAAGAGAGCAGCTCTTAAAACCCACTTGTGCTTGTGATGAGCTAGCAATTCCCAGAAGCCAAACCAAACCCCTGGACTGGATTTGATAGATTTGCTGGTCCAGGCCAGAGCTAAGGGCAAGGCAGCTCTCTCCCTCTGGTAGTTTAAATTTCTGGGTGTATTTAAGGGTACCTTCTTCCCAGATCTTCCCAACCCTGGCACTGTTGACATTGCTGTGGGGGCCTGTCCCATGCACTGTAGGGCTTTTAGCTTTAATGCTGACCTCTCGGTTGCTGGATGTCAGTATCCCAACTTCTTGGTTGTAACAACAAATGTTTCCAGATTTTTTTTTCCCACACAGAGAACAACTGTCAGTTAATTGCTCAGTATGAGCCATATTTCCCTCATGCTTGAGGGCTAGGATATAAGTGAAAGAGCACTTGGTTCAGGGACCCATGGTATAAGATGCCAGTGTCCCCTGGCATCAAGGGATCGCAGTGCTGTATTCTGTCTGTTGTGCTGCAGTTAAACTCAGTGGTAGGCTTTCAGCCTTCCTCAGCAATTCTCTTGCCTAAGGATTTTTCATGGTTTTGGGTGATGTGGAACAATGAGATCTCTCTGTATCCATGCTGCAGTTTATTCTGTGCGGGGCTGGAGAGGCCCTCAGGTGTCAGCGTCTGTCTGCATTTGCAACCTTACTCAATATTTGAGTCATACATGGAATTTCTGTACACCTGGGCCTCTGCCCCAGGCTCTTCTGGTTCCCCCACGGGTTCCTTCACCAAGTGCTCTTTTAGTTATATCTTATCCCTCAAGCATTAGGGAAATACTGCTTATACTGAGCAATTATCTGACAGTTCTCTGTGTGGAAAAAAGCATCACATTTTCTCAAAAGTTCCAGTGTGTGTGAGTAAGTTGTACCTCAGGCCCTCTACTTTCACATTTTGGAGTTTTAGTCTGGTGTCTTTAAGAAGATAATTCAACACAGGCTTAGAATCTGCTCAGCTAGCTAGGAGTATAGCTCAGTGGTAGAATGCTTGCCCAGCCCTATCTGGGTCTGGGTTCAGCCCCTATTACTGAGAAACACTTTTTATAAAAGGCCTCAGGGTACAGGAGGCCCTTCCTCTTTCCTGTCACCCAGTGTCTCTGATGGTGACCTTTTACATAAAATAGTTTAGTAGGCTGGAGACCTCACTCAGATTTCCTTGGTTTCACAGACGCTCATTTTTATGTGCACACATTTCTAAATTCACGCTGTTTCCCAGTGTACAGAGAGAGCTTTACCACCCTGTGTCACGGTCCCTAGGGTACTCCTCCTCATCCCCTTCTCTTTCCTAACCTCCCTTTTTCCTTCTCTGTAATTTTGTCACCAGAAATCGTTACGTAAGTGAATCCCGACACACCAACATATAACCTTTTTGTTGTTTTGAGACAGAGTCCCGTGTAGCCCAGACTGACCCTAAACTCACTCCTTGCTATGTAGCCAAGGGTGACCTTGAACTCATCTTCCTGCCTCCCCTTCCCTGGTGCAGGGATTTCAGCTGTGTGCCACTAACACCAACTAGTACTTAACCCAGGTGCTTGCCTTTTTTCACTCGTTGCCCTTTGACACCCTTTCACAGGCTATGTCAGCAGTAAGTCCTGAATTAGTGTTGAGTACACGCTGCATTCAGACACATTAACATCAGCTGCTGTGTCCAAGACAATTCCGAGACAGACAGACACTTTCCTGTTACTCTGTTCTTGTCTCATGGCTGTTCAGAGCTCACATTTCACGCCTGTCCTTACTCTACTCCTAAGTGTTATTGCAAAGGAACTATTTGATTTCTGACTTTATTTTTAAATAATTTTTTTAATTAAATTTATTTTAGTTCATAAAATGAGATATGGTGTTTGATGTGTGTGGCTTGGCACACATGTGCTATGGTGCAAATGTAGAGGTGAGAGGGCGTCTGTGTAGACTTGCTTCTCTCCTTCCGCCTGTATGTGGGCATGGAACTTAGGTCATCAGGTTTAGGCAGTAAACACTTGTACCCACTGAGCCATCTCTCTGGTCCTAGATTTTCACAAATACCTTGAAGTAGATTTTTCTGTTAGAACTCTTGGATTTTACATTTTACTCATCATTTTACAGTGTAGAAATTCTTAGGCTGAGGTTCCTTCATCTGGGACAGCTTTATCAAGAAATGTTAGGAATCTGTGTGACCAGGCTCTTGGGATTGGGCTCATTTGCTGTCAGTGTCTCATAGCCCCAGTCTCGTCCAGTTCCACATGAAGTAACCAGTTAAGCAAATGGATGCTGCCGTTTGCTGTACATGAGACATCGTTGGACCCAGGACAGAATGCTTCAAGACATCCCTGTCCCTTAATCAGTGTCACACACACAGTCCGATCGAGACAAGCAGGGCTTTCTTTAAAGCAGGACTTCAAGGACATCCAACTCTTCTTTGGGTCAGGTGGCTGTTCTGGTGGCAGTGAGGGGATTACCCTGGTGAAATGGTGTGGCAAGAAAAGCTAGAGTGTGTGATTGACAGTCTCCACCCGAAGGGCTTGCTCAACACTCTGGTGGGAGCCATGGCTTCTAGCAATGTGTGCTCCACTGTGAACCTAGTCAGAACTTGGGAGTAAAGTGCCATGTGAGGGGAATATAATCAGGGGCTCAGTGGATTCTTCGTGGTGCTCTTATCCTGCATCTTGCCTTTGTAGGAGGAATGGCTGATGGCAGAGCTCACTGTGGAAACTAGGGGATCAGTGTCCATAGGAATCTCTTACTGAATAGGGGTTTTTCCTTCCTGTCACTTTTTACGGCTTCTGGATCATGCTTTGAGAAGAACTGTTTGTTGTGGAAGACAAAACTTTGAGGAGAGACAAACCACACAAGAGAGCATGCTCTTTAAAATTTTTCAGTGCCTCAGGTGAGGGCTACCTGACCCACAGGGGTGGGGCTGGCCTGTCTCTCACAGTCAGACTGATTTGCCTGCTTTCTTCCGTGTGTTCTTGAGCCAGCTTGCTGTACCGCCTCCATTGACCCTCTCACCTTGCTTCCTTCTCCCTGTAATTACACTGTGCAGATAGTGGCCCTGAGCCCCAGGGGAACACCCTGTATTCTGCTCTCACCACCAAAGGTGAATGCCAAAGTCAAGGCAGAGAATTTCCCCGTGCATGAGTGTTCTCGCTAGGTCACCCCTGATTTGTATGAAGAGTGGGTATTTTGTTCTTGTTTGTTTTTCTGAGTGTGCACGTGTCTGTGTGTGTGTGTGTGTGTGTGTGTGTGTGTGTGTGTGTGTGTTTGCTGAGCAGTAGGTAGGTGAGCTGGTATCACTCAAGTATAGAAAAGATGAGGATTTTTTTTTTTAATTTGTCTGTACAGATAAGTCTAATATGCATTCAGTCGTTCCCTGGGATATTTGAGAGATTGGTTCTAGGATTACCCTCCCGGACATAAAAAACTGTGGTGCTCAAGCCCTTTATACAAAATGGCATCATATTTGAATATAACTGTGCACATTCTCCTGATTATAAAATGTAAGTGCTGTTGTTCAGCTGTGTTGCTTAGATAGTCTTGACTAAAAAAGTGTTTTTCTCCTAATCTGCTGAATTCCCAGTGAATATACAGGGCCAACTACATACAACATAAATTTGCAGTTTTTTTAGGGTTACTATTGCCGTGAAGGAAATGTATTTGTTCTAAATTCCCATTGAGGAAAGTCAAGGTAGGGACTCAAACACGGCCAGAACCTGGAGTCAGGAACTAATGCAGAGGCCATGGAGGGGTGCTTACTGGCTTGCTCCTGGTGGCTTGCTCAGCCTGCCCTCTTATAGAACCCAGGACCACCAGGCGTGGCACACTGCCCAAAAGCCCAGGCCCCCCCCCCCCATTGATCAGTAATTGAGAAAATGCTTTACAGGCTTGTGTACAGCCCAGTCTTGTGAAGGCTTTTCGCAGTTGAGGGCCCTCCTCTCTGATGACTTTACCTTGAGTTAAGTTGACATAAAACCAGCCAACACAGTGCTCTATTCCTGGTTCCTGGCCACAGCTACAGGTGTAGGAAGTAGAGTCTTCAACAATGTCTCCAAGGACTTTTGCTCAGACCTAGTGAAGTCACTACTTGCTGTACATATGCGGAATCTTCAGTAGGCAGCCCCTTGTGCTGCTTGTATTTTTCTGAGAAGATAAAATTCAGAAGGCGCCTCCCTGCTGTTTCCCACACACTTGTCTTGGTAGGATGGGGTCATAAGAATACTGTTTTGACTGCTGTTAAGATCTGTGTTTCCTAAAGGTTTTTTTGCAAGTCAGGGGTCGTCTCAAAAGTTGGTGCCAAGTTCAACTTCAAGGCTCTGAAGGTCAGGCACAGACTGCAAATTTTGGCACTAGTTTTCTTCAGACCTGGAGATCCACTGAAAGTCTCCTGTTTCTCTGTGATGAAGCTTTTTCAGCTGTAACAATTTCCTTCTGGCCTTGGGGCAGATTTGCTAAGCGAACTTTCTGTGTGGTAGGTTCTAAAACCATGTGCGTGTGGTCAGGCTCTCCTGCAAGCCAAAGAGAACCCTTTTTAATCTATAAAATATTTTAAGAGTGGGGGACCCCCTCCTCAACATCTCACAAATCCCAGGCTGGCCTCAGGTTTGCTGTGTAGCTTTGAACTCCTGATTATCCTGCCTCTACCTCCCAAGTGCTGGTATTATGGCTGTGTATCGCCACACCTGGGGATTGTAGCTCCATGATAGGATTTCATACGTGCTGGGCAGGCAGTCTGTGAGCTAACCTACATCCCCAGCTTTATTATTATTTTTAACTTAAGAGTCAGGAGAGAGAGAGCATCAGGTGTAATACACTCTTGCTCGTAAAATTCGGTTTGGATTTTGGCATTTAATATTTTGGGCCATAAGTAAATCTGCTACTCTGTGCATTTGTGGAGAGTAATATGTACAGCTGTCCTTCTCTCAAGTTACCATTTCCCACTATTTTACCATAAAAATGTGAAACCACGAACCATCAGTTCTGAGAACAATGAGGGACAAAAATGCTTGGCCCAACTGGGCTTTGGGCTGTGTGCATGGTTTGTACGCATTTTGAGATAATGTGTGCTTTGAAATACAAAAGCCCTTTCAAGGAGGCAAGAGGGCTTTTTAGTAGAATGTGACTTTGTCTTTATTTTCATGTTGTTTTTGAGATTTCAGAGGGGTCCCTTTTGTTCTTCAGAGCAGACAGCAGTGTTGTGTGCCTTGGATCCACTACCAAATGATGGGGTTAGAGACAGAACTCAGGTTGTTAGGACACTGGAGTTTATTAAAACCATGGTGGGGGCCCGAGCCTCCACCAGACCCTGCCGTGGAGCGTTGGAGTTGATGTGTGCAACACGAGATGCTGTAGTAAGATAAGAGATTTTTAAAATGGGGCCTGGCTCTGTGCATTCTGAATCCATCAAGGATTCCTCTGGGTTGAAAGGGAAGAGTCTGTGGATATCTTCAAGAGTGTATTTGCTTCTCTGCCCAGACAGTCTGGTCATGTGAGGCAACTTCAGAAGAACCTGCCACCACCAGCGGGGATGAGGAATGGGAGCTGGGTCATGAGACAAAGTGACAGCACAGCCTTACTGGTTGCTTGGGCCATGAAGGCATTGGCAATAGGCAAACAGCAATTCTGTTCAAAAGTAAGAGTCAAAAAAAAAAAAAAGTTCCAGTAAAAGCTTTATGTGTCTAGGGACAGCAACAGAAGGCTCAGGTCACACTGACTTTAAAATCATCTTATTCCCCTGGACTTTGATTTATGTATTTCTGGTTAACTGCAGAGCTCCCATGAGGTGATATGGGAACTGTGGTTTTTATTTTATTATTTTATTTTATTTTATTTTATTTTATTTTATTTTATTTTATTTTATTGTATTTTAGAGTCAGTGTGCAGTGTATAAATGTTGCTTCAATCTGCTGACCGATGCTTCTTGTTGGCCTTGTTATGGACGCAACATGCAGCTGTCTTTCCATCTTGGGGCCAATAGTCTGTTCAGATCTTCTTTACTAGGGCTGGATAAAAGTTGACTTTTAAAAAGTTTAGTGACTGTTTCAAGGAAATCACTCCAGGAAATGAACCTTCTTTTTATCAATATGAGATTTAAAAATAACAGACTTCTCAAAGATGAGCATCAGTGAAGGCTGTGAGGCCTGGTAAGTGTTCATTTTAAGGAGGCAAGACTTTATGGTTTAAAGAGAAATTGTTAGGGCCTGGGGAGCTGGCTTAGTGGGTAAGAACACTTATTCTGCAAACATGAGGACCAGAGATCATATCCCTAGAACCTACATAAAAAGGCAGGCGTGGCTGTGCACGCGTGTAACACCCATATGGCCAGGCAGAGACAGGTAGACCTCAGAGCTCTGGGTAGGCAGCCTAGCCGAAATGTCAAGCTTCTGGTTCTGGGAGGAACTCTGTCCCAGTGCAGTAAGGTGGGGAGCCATAAAAGAGCAGGTTCCTGCCTGGCCTGTGTGGGCACATTTATTCTTACCCCCTCTGATGTTTCCTCACAGTCTCAGCTCTCCCGTAGTCTCTGTTCTCTACCATCTCTTGCACTCTCCTGACTGGTATTGCTCTTGGTCTCTGTTCCTTGGAAGCCTTTTGTAGTCTAGCTGCTGTTGAGCTGGAATCTCCTGCTTATTTTTTGCTCAACTATTTCAGCTCCACTGCAAGTCTCTTCCAGGCCTACAAGCCTAGTCTGCAGTCTCTTGAGTAGCTAGGACTGTACCTCAATGGTAGACAACTTGTTTTTCATGTCTGAGCCCCCAAACTTAACCTCCAACTTTGCCAGAAAGAAAAAGAGTAGGAGCAGAAAAGGAAACCATTGAATTCTCTTGAGTGTCCGCACCTGGCCCGGAGTCTCCTCTTGGGTCCCCAAGGGTTTTAAAGCATCTGAGATTACCTTACTGACCACACCCAAGAACTGGCTGCTTGATTGGCAGCTCTTACAGCCTTAGTGAAGATGGCCAGGACAAACTGGTGATTGCTGCCATCACAGCATGGTCCTTCACAAGTGGGAGCACCTTGTTCAGTCTGGACAGACTTTGCAAACCTTGGCAACTGCAGCAACAGTGGCAGTGGCTCCTGATCCAGTCTTCATCTGTCCTAGGTAACTGTGTGGCTCTGCTCCTGAGCAACTGCCTTCATGGCAGGTGGGAAATTTGGGAGGGGCCTTGACAACTATGCTTTTAGTCAAACCACCTCAACTGCCTGTACTTCACAGCTTGCATCAGAAAAGTAGAGCACAAAGGACTATTTCATGGAGACTTAATATTCAGTTAGCAACTTTTCAGGTGACTTTTTCTACTGCTTTGCTTTGGTCTAGCCAGCCTTAGGGTAGCTTGGGTCTTCTTGATCAGTCTCAGTTAGAGTTGTGCCTTATTGGATAATAGCAGTTCTCCATCTGGGGTGAATCCCTGGGGAATTTAGAAATAGTCTGAAGACAGTTGTGGTTGTTGGCAAAGATGTGGGAAGGGACTGCTGGCATATTCTGGGTAAGAACCACAGATGTGCTGAACATCCTGAACTGTACAAGACAACATAACAGTGTGCACCACCTCGGTCCAAATCTTTCCTAACATCCTGACCCTCTCTACTTTTGAATCTTTGTCCCTCTCTGTGTCTCTGTCTCTCTGTCTCTCAATAAAAGATTCTTGCTGAAGTAATTTCTCATAGTGATTTTTGGATGTGTGGATTATTTAGTCATCAAGAGTTTTAACTTTAATATCATTGTTATATATATATTTTGACCTTTTTTTATAGGTCTATGGATATCTTAATTCTCTTTATTCCTAAACTGATCTTATGATATGTGAGTAGTTGAGCTATAATGTTATTTTTGTCTGGATCTTGAGGACATAGATTTGGGCACAGAGCATCGCCAACCTGGCAAGTGTTTTCTGAGGTGAACAGAAGATAGCAGACCAGCATCAGATAGCTCCATTCTTCTTACTAGATTTATTTTTTTTGCTGTTTGCTTATTGTTGTTAATCACCAAACACTCAGGTTGCCAATCCCGACCATGCAAGAGGCAGGTACTTTGAATGTGGCCAGTGACCCTTGTTGGCAAGTGTCACACCCTTGCTTTTTTCATTTCTCTCAATTTCGATGAGTAAGTCTATGATCTTTCTCCTGCTTCATTTTCACCAAGCACGTTTTTATTGCCAGCCACAGTAATGAATCACTTGGACAGGCAGCTGACTCTGTAGGCAACACTCTTGTTTGTTGAAAATAAATGGAAGATGACTCCCAAGTTCACACTCTTAACTGTTTGCATCAAATCTTCAAGCAAGAGGGAGACAAAGTTGGAGCCTCTTAAGATTCCCAATTTAATTTGTGGTTTTGTGGGAGTTCTTTCTGTGTTTATCTCTGCCTGGTTTCTCTCCAGCAGGAGAAGACTGCAATAACTTAATCTTTTTTTCTTTTTTTTTTTTTTTTTTAAAGAAAGACTCTATGTGTGTACGTGCGCTCTCGCACACTCTCGCACGTGTGTGCACACGCTTGTGAAGGCCAGAAGAGGGAATCAGATCCTCTGGAGCTTGAGCCACTGCTGTGCACACTGGAAGGGAAGCAAGTGCTCCTAACCACTGAGCTATCTCTCCAGCCCCCTAATCTGCTATTTACTGACTTTGGAAAGAGCTATCAGTGAGATACCTTTTTAGATAAACTTTAGAATCGTATATTTTGTACCTTGTTTGTACATTATATTAGTTTCTTTTATGTTGCTGTGATAAAATACTCTGACAAAAACAACTTAATGGAGAAAGGGGTGAATTTTGACATACACTTCCGGAGGGCTAGAGCCTGTTATGGTGAAGAAGCCATACTGCAGAAGCAGGAAGCTGGCTGATCAGACTACATTCACACCCGCCAAGTATATCAGGCTAGGCTGTCATGTGTCAAAGCCCAGCACCCCTGACATACTTCTAGCAAGGCTCTACCTCCTAAATGTTCATGGAATCTTTCCAGACAGCACAGCAGCTAAGGGCCACGTGTTCAAACACATAAACCTTTGCAGGAATTTCATATTCAAACCACAACAGATATGATTTAACTTTAAAAAACTCTTTGGAATCTAAGTGGGATATTTTATTTTTTTAGACAAGAGTCAGCATATAGCTTTTGAATCCAAATGAATTTCCCTAGAAGATGATTTGTGGAGGACTGGCTGAGCCAGTGTATAGAATTCAGATCTCTGGAGATAGTTCATGCTGGAAATCTGGGCTTGGCAGATCGTTCATGAGGCTTCAGCCAGGGCATCTTCGTTGTCAGGCTGAGATCTAATACTCAGAGACCACACAGTTCAACCAAACAGGAGCATGCCCCAGGCATTTATTTATTAGCCATATTAATCCAGGTTAGGGACAGAAGTGGAATATTGCCTCGTTTCAGGGACCGTGACTTGTAATGGCCTCTGTTGATGGAGGTTAGTATGGGTCACTGGCACCGTGGGACCTCTGGTGGCCTCTGAGGTGAGGGCAACAGTGGAAGCTTAGAGGATTCTCACCCATTGCAGTTACTGCATGGAAGCACTGGGAATGCCAAACTCGTTCCATTGATGAGCTGATGCGCCTTGGCGAGTCCCTCAGGTTGGTCTGGAAACCACACATCTTCTAATAAGTAAGAGCAGAGGCCACTCAGAAGGGTCTCTTTGGTGCTATTCTGCATGCTAAGTTCTTTATGTAGTGTCTCCTGAGCACTCTGTCATTCCAGCACCATTGTCTGTCCCAGGTGGAGCTGAATAATCTGTGTTTTAGAGGGTTTAAGTTCCTTGTCAGTTCATATAGTTCTCTGGAAATTTCTAGTATTTTGGGTCCTCCAGAGCCTCTTTGTGTCCATTCTTTTGAGTTCTCATGACCTGGATCACTGGTTCCAAGGACTGATGACATCCCTATATTGTTTGTGCTAGGATCCCACCCTAGTTAGTGGCTCTCTCTTAAGGTTATTTTCATGGCTTGGGTTCCATCGGAGTCTGTGTTTTGTCTAAGACTTCTTCCAGTATCTGAGACTAGACCCTTCATTTACAAATAAGCAAGACAAGAATAGCAGACTCAGCATAGAGAACAGGTCTGCACATTGTAGTACTGGGGGTGGGCTCCGTGTTACAGACATCCTTGGTCCTAAGAGATGATGATTCTGGTATATGTTGATTTGCCTATTAGCAGGCCACTGTCTGATAGAGACCTACCCATATTAGACACCAGGCTGTCCTAGGAATGGCCCCACAGAATTTGCAGGTGTTTTGGCAAAGTCTCATGGGGGTCCTTAGGGAGGTTGTCTCAGGTTGGAATCACATGGAAGACCACATGGCTGGCAGGTGGGAGCAGCACACAGCTTGGCAGTGGGTGGGCGTTGTCAGCCTGTGCTGCCCCCAGGTTAGGTAATGCACCATATTCTTTGCCTACTTCCCATTGGGACTCTAGTGAGAACATCCCCTTCAATACATGGTTCAGCCCCTAAGCCCCTCTGGAACTTTAGGCCTCTGTTGTCAATAGCTGGTATTCCTTAGATTTCCTGATCCATTTTTGCAGTGGAAATCACTCTTTCTGGGTACCTTCTTCCTGGGAGGAGGAGCCCAGGCTCCTCAAGAGTGCTGTGTGCTCTCTGGTCTTAACTCAGAATCCTGTAAGAGGCGCCTGTGATCACCATATGATCATCACATTTATTCTGTTGTGGCGTGGCACTCCTGTTTTTTTTTTTTAAGGATTTTATTTATTTATGAGAGAGAGAGAGAGAGAGAGAGAGAGTGTGTGTGTGTGTGTGTGTGTGTGTGTGTGTGTGTGTGTGTGTGTGTTTGTGGATTCCTATGGATGCCAGAAGAGGGTGCATTGCACAGGAGTTGAAGGCAGTTGCTAGCTAATGTGTGTGCTGAGACCAAACTCAGGTCCTCTGCAAGAGAGGGAAATACTTTCAGCCAATGAGCCATCTCTCTAGCCCGCATTTGTGAGTGTGTTATGTATGTGGATATTCATGTGTGTACATGCATGTGGAGGCTTGAGGTCTATGTGGGGTGTGTTCTTCTCTGGCCCTCCACTATCTTTTTTGAGATTGGCTCTCTTACTGACTGTAGAGTCTACCATCTGCCTAGGTGGACTAGCCAGTGAGCTCCAGAGATCTTCCTGGATCCTCCTCCCCAGAGCTAGGACTACAGGTATGGGATGCTGCTCCCTGGACCCAAGCTCCCATGCTTGCACAGTGAGGAGCATGCTACCAGGGGAGCCATTTCTCCAGCCCTCATTCTGTCCTGTTTTGTACCACTTCAGCGGCTCATCTTCGCCTTGCCCTACTGTGGGGCTGGACTTTTCTTTGTCTGTGGTATTTAGTTTCTCCCTGCCATGCATCTGAACCTTACTGTACACCTGCCCACACAGTGAGTTTGCAGAGGAGGTTTGGCATCATGTCTACACCCCAACACCATGTCGCACAACTGTCCACTCCTTCCAAGGTCATTGCCCAAGGCTGGTGCTGCCCCATGTGGACCATCTTTCCCAACACCAGAAGCTCTGGCCTTCTACTGTCTGTTGCCATCCTGGAGTCTCAATGGTGGCATGACTTCCTGTCCTCCTTCAGCTAGGCATGCAGCCTGTGATGCGGTTTTTCAAAAGATAACCTTTACTCGTGAGCTTGGAAGAAAAGAGTGTCTCGTCTATGGTGAAACTTGGAATACATTGCATAGCCGTGACTGGCTGCACAGGGAGAAGCAAACAGTTGCTGTTTGAAATGTTCACAGGCAGTTCACGTCCAGCCTGGATCCCCTCCAGAGTTCCAAGGAACACAACCCTGCCTCCTGGCTAATCAGGAAGACTTACCTACGACTCCAAGATTTTGAGATTTTTTTGGTCTGTGTGTATGCATGCATGGATGGGTATGCATGTATATGTCACATGTGTGTGCACACATACGTGTAGACTGACTTGTCCATGTGTGTACATATTGAGGACAGAGGTCAACAGCAGGTGTCTTCCTCTGGTGCTCTGCACCTTATTTATTGGGACAGGGTATCTCACTAATCCTGACCTCACTGTTTCTGTCAGAGTGACTTGTCACTGAGCCCAATATCTCCATCACTGCCTTCCCAGTGTTGGGGTTACACTGTCACTGAGCCCAGCATCTTCATAACTACCCTCCCAGTGCTGGGTTACACTGCCACTGAGCCCAGCATCACTGTCCTCCCAGTGCTGGGTTACACTGCCACTGAGCTCAGCATTCCCATCACTGCCCTCCCAGTTCTGGGTTACACTGCCTTCCCAGTGCT
This sequence comes from Psammomys obesus, assembly GCF_907164565.1. Lineage (NCBI taxonomy): Eukaryota > Metazoa > Chordata > Mammalia > Rodentia > Muridae > Psammomys > Psammomys obesus. The sequence continues at coordinate 12,373,975 of NW_026594428.1, forward strand.
GTGGTTACAGACAAGATTACCTACCACACCTAGCTTTTGTGTGGGTCCTGAACTAATCTGAACCCAGGTTGTTATGTTTACCCAACTACCATTTAAATTTTTAAGATAAATTGGCAAGAATTTCGAGAGAACATAGATAGTTGTTGTGCCCCTCTAAGGCAGTGCGTTTTAGCTCCTGTACATCCTGAGTGTGGGATGGTTTGCTTCGTAGCAGGGGAGACAGAAACTGTTTACATTCGGGTTTGATGTTCATCAGTTAAGAAGGAAGTGCTTTGATACGTGTAAACTCTCTTCTGGACAACTTTATGAAAACCCAAGTGAGTGGGACACGCCCCTATACCTCCCCAACCTCCTGTTTATTTGAGGAATAAACAGAATTTCCTTGTGTGGTTGGCAGGTGGCCAAAAAGCGTGCCTATAGCTAAGGAATCATCAAAAACAAACTAACGGAAAAAGCCTGACTTGCTGGAGGGTGAAATTCAATATCAAGGCAGAGATATTGTGTGTGTGTGTGTATGTGTGTGTGTGCGCGTGTGCATGCGCGTGCACTCACCCACATGTGCACATGCTGGGTGGAGGGTGGCAGATGAAGGGTGTCTGGAAGCTTTAACCCTTGGCACTATAAATAGTATACTTATTTGGCTGGCTCAAATACAGACATTTGAAATGGAATTTATCCTGCCATTTGGTCAGAATTAAGGTATGACTCAATGTCCTATACCCAAGACTGGCCCACATTCATACCTACTTTCCTTTCGATTTGAGCCAAGTTTAATTAAGAGCAACACTTGACAAGTCCATTAAATAGCTTGAAATACTTCCCTTCAAAACCTTACCATGAATGGAGCCATTATACACAAAACAATGCCCTTTTAAAAGCCTAAGGTGAGGTCTCGACTGTGAAAAGCACTGGATAAAAGGGGGACAAATCGTGGCCCACACAGGCTGAACCAGCAGCCCGGCAGGGTGAGTGAGATGAGCTGCACTGTGGCTAACTGACCTGGGAGAACTAGGACTTTTTGTTGCCAACTTTCTATGTTCCAAGAAGAGGCCTGATGTCTGTGAAGTATCCCAAATCGTGTGACACTGGCAAGGTGTCGATTTTTAGTGAGTGGGCCAAACACTCTCTGGCTGGAGTTTGCTCTCCCTAGGTTGTGAAAAGTAAGACTTTACTTTGTACAGAAGAAAGGAGTAGTGTGAGCTAGTCTTCGTTTGCCCCTGAAACTCCTTTACTCTGCTTGCGACTGGAGCAAGGACACGTTTCTGACTTTTGGAATGGATCTCTGTGTTGTCTGGATTTTTGAAGCTGTCGTTATGCTTCACTCAGATCATCCATGTATAGAAAGCAGATAGCTTATTTTTGAAGGGGAGAAATGTTATATTTTCCTATTTTAAGAGTTTGTGGCCTTCCTCCCTCTTCCAGCCATGGGAAGTTTGGGGTGATTTTAGAGAAACAACCAAAGCAGTCACAGACTTAGCACCGCCACATCAGAAGCTCACAATGACTCACACACAGGAGCCCTGGCTTGGCCTCCACATGTGCTGTGACTTTGCACACGTGCTGGTCGATAGGAATGTCCAGATTCTCTTGACGTAGCCTGAGAGAACACTCAGTCATTTTATTGGCTTTAGCTCTCAGTGATTACCACTGTTCCTTTCTTTCAAAGATAGCAGAAATACATTTTGAGTTCATGCCCGATCATCCTGCCTGTCCCTGCTCCTGGGTATGTGTGTGTGGGAGGACAGCTGATAGGGACTGTATATCTTTTAAAATAAAACCTTTTTGTTGTTGTTGTTTGAGGCAGGGTCTTCGGCAGGCTTGAACTTGCTTCTTCGACTGTGCTGGCTGGCCAGGAGCCTCAGGTCCTTTCTCCCCCTTCCTGGCATTTGGTTTACAAGTGCATGCTACCAAAAGCAGGCTTTTTGAAAAGGAACTCTGGGAACAGAACTGGCTGCTTTTGAGGCACTTTGCCGACTGCACCATTTTCCCAGCCCTAGACATGGGTTTTCAGTCTTCGCTTCTCAGACAGAGCATGAAGTTGCTTCCTTCCCTCATCCTCACTTCCTTTGCTCCTCACTTCCTTCCCTGAAGCACCCATGTGGAAATACCACAGCATAGAGCTCCCAGTTTCCTGTGATAGTGAAATTGGAGATCCAGAGCAGACACAGGATGCTTGCCTTCTTCCACACTGAAGCTGCGCATTCTGTGTTGTTTTTAAAGCTGTCCCTGTCATCTTCTATAAGTGTCACAATACAAACATTTTAGTGTTGTCCCACTGGTACTTTTGGATGTGGTAGCAACAAGAGTTCATTCAGGGCTGATGGGAGATCATGTGCCTGTGTAAGCTTTTTGAGTGCTTTCAATAGGTCATTGTGTCAGTGGCCTGTTAGCGGTTGGTATGGCAGACCCTGAGGCTTTCCTGTAGTATATCACTGTAGTCTCTGATATTCTTTCTTTCTGTATCTTCTTTGTTCTTCTTGGATATGCCCTCTTCATGCCTTGGCTGGCTCAGTCTCTGCCTGTCATTTGAAGCACAGTAGCCCATGGGGACAGGGGCATGTGTGTCCGCTTTGAATCCTGCTGTGTCATTTGATAGACAGAAGAAAGAGTAGAGACAAGAGGAGTTGTCTGAAATGGTGATTCCCCCACCCCCGCTTTCTTGAACATCAGTGACTTGCCTTCTCTGAGTTAACTGGGGGTTTGAGGGGAGAGCAGAGTCGCAGGAGATGTATCTACGGAAGGACTGAGAGTGGAGGAAGCAGCAGGTCTTCTGGATATGAGAGGCAGGTATACAGAAGGGTCCTTTCCCAGCTCAGTAAGCCAGTGATGGTGGAGAGATGAGGACGTCTGGAGAGGTAAGAGGAAGGTGGTTTGGGCCATACTAGTTTTTGGCATCCAGTCTTGGGGGTTAATGATTTAAATTGGAATGTGATGTTGGTGGGTGTAAAGCAGCAGACTTCTTCCCTTTTGATCACTGGGGCCTGCTGGGAATGAACTACTATCAGGACAGTGTTTGTAGACTTTTCTTTGGCTCAACCAGCAGATAGCGCCATCAAGTGAGTACAGCCAGGGTGATTGCTAAGGCTACAAGAGAGGGACACACATGGTAAAGCATTTCCTTACTCCATGTGTGAGTGGTGGTGATACAGTAGACACTCCTGAACTAAGATTCACACTCATTTAGTCCTAGGAGAACCTGCTGGTGTCTCCTTTCAGTGCAGTATTAAGGCTTGACTTTGTATCTATCTCATTGCCCTCAAGTCTGCCGTTCATCATGGCTCAACTTGTTGGCAGAAGTGGCCCTCAGGGCCTGTGATTGGCTATTCGTGTAGGGCATCATCACTTTTGTGAAAGAGCTAAGTAATCTGTTGCTTCTGGTTAGGGACCTGATGATGCACCAGTTTAGTCTAGTGACACTGTGTCTCTTCTTTGTCCCAGAAGATGCTGAGTGGAAAGGTAGACTCCACAGTTGCTGGGTTATAACAAGTTATAAACTCCTCAAGCAGTCCCTGTCATCCATACATTGTCACATGTGGGTCACATACATGATGATTCCATACAGATCACCAGTATCTTTGAAATGAGGAATTGAATTTCTTGGTTCCGGCAGTAACAGAGTTTACTTTCTAAAGCAAACTACAGACCACTTCATGCCATTGGATCCCTGAGATTTGTGAAATCTATTTGAATATGGGTTGCACTTAAGCTAAACATCTTTTTGCTTGGCAGAGCCTAGAACTTTCTAGTTTTCTTGTACTTGTATATCAGTGCAAGTCTGACATAGGCCTGTTGCCTGGCTAGAGGTCCATGAAGCGAGGCAAGACTTGGATTTCATAGGGCAGCTCTGGTTTCAGGGAGAGCAGCTGGCCTCATGGATGGGTGAATATTCCTTTGGTTTCTTCTTTACTCACCTCTCCTGTGCCCTATCTTATTGGGTGGGGAGGGGGGATGGTGGATGTGTGTGTGTGTGTAGTAGTAGTAGTACCGGGTGGGGGGGGGACTGGCTCCAAGGACAGGTTCCCACTGTAGTGATGGCTTGGGAAGGGAGGGCTCAAGGTCAGGGAGATTAGCACCCTCAGTCCCATCAGTAAGCTTTCAGAACGAGACCAGACATAGACATTCAGGAGGCTTGTCTGGGCATTGGATACTTGGAGTTCCTTCTTGGAGGTGTTTCTTGTAGAGGCTTTGATGCCAAGTATGTGATAGTTAGCTCACAAATTTTCTCCAGAAAAGAGATTTAGTTTCTCCACAGTACTCAAGATTCTTTGCCTACTACTGTGTGTGTCATACATGCAGGACTCATCTTAGCAGAGGCACTAGCCAGTGCTTTAGGTGGATTTAGTCAGACTAACTCACCATTCTCAAATAGGCCCAGTATTTCAAACCTGTGCGCTTTGTTGTGGCTACTTTCTGTAATGATCAGTTTTGTTTTGAATTAAACTGAGTGACAGGCTGCAGTTTGACCAGTCCTCCACGCCAGTCCCTGGGCTGTGCTGACTATTATTCATTCCCTCAGCAGGCCTCTTAGATGCTCTGTGGGGCACAGATTATCCCTATATTCTGTAAACCAGGACAGCTCAGGGGCAGGGAGTGGGTGGAGGGGTATAGTGAATACTTGTAAGGTTGGACTTGCCTAGGCACCATTAATTTTATGGTATGTAAATTATACATGAGTAAAACTATTTGAAAAATTAAAAAAGAAAGAAAGAAAGAAAGAAAGAAAGAAAGAAAGAAAGAAAGAAAGAAAGAAA
>NW_026594428.1:12378735-12454514 GCF_907164565.1 Psammomys obesus
AAAGAAAGAAAGAAAGAAAGAAAGAAAGAAAGAAAGAAAGAAAGAAAAGGAACACCAGACTTGTTCGACCACCTGTTAGCCCTGGGACCTTGAGCAAGTTTTTCTTCTCAGCCTTAGTTCCCACATCTGTAAAATGGGAGTATATAGTGACTCACTCCCCATGTGTTATAAGAATTAAAGAAGTTAGTGGGAGAGAAGTGCCTACACCAGTGACCAGCCCATGGTCATTTTATCTGTTTGCTTATATTTACTGCCATTCTCCATAGTCACCCAGCCAGTAGGGAATTGGAGCCCGAGCAGCAAGACTCTGAATGTCATGTCATTGCTGTTGAATTTTGTGCCCTTCTTGGCTGTGGCCCAGTGCCTGGCCAGTCATGACCATTAGATAAATATTTGTAGAATGAATGAACACATTTTGGAATTTTAGGTGAAGGTTTTCCAGGCAAAAAGATTTTGCTAAAAGGTAAGAACATACCTTGGGATGCATGAACGAAATAGAACACCAGGTCAGGGCTCTGGAGAGCACCCCTGCATGCCTCAGTATGGGCTGAAAAAACAAACAGCTCCTCAGATCAGTCACTTTCAGAGAGCCTGTGCCCGTGTGGAAAATGTGGCTTCATGATGGTCTGGCTCAGGAAAGCAGCAGTGGGGTGGGAATTCCTAAAGCCTGTCTTTCAGGCATCTGGTCTACTATTCAGACAGCGCATGAATGATTCAGGTGGTGTACTTGGCTTCTGACTGCTCAAGCAGGGAACTCCTTAGAAACCACTGGCATTGGAACAAAACTCCAGGGTGTTCCTCTCACTTTTTATTACTGGTGTCTATAGTTGTGAACATTAGAAACAATTGAATATTCTCCTTTGTTTAGATGTTTGGGAAGGAAAGTTGAGCTCAAAGATTGTGGTTAGGGTGTGGCTGACAGAAGTCAATCTTCTGGCCAGGTGGCCAGAAGTGTGGATAGACGTTGGTCCACCGTGTTCTTGGATCTTTGTTCTGAATCCTCTTTTCCTTTCCCATCTGTGCCTTCCTGGTGCCAGGCATTACACTGAGCCAGGATAAAGTGATAAATAAGCAGTGGTGGTCTGGTAAGCAGCTATGGCAGGGGCCAGTTGTCTTAGTTATTTTCTTTCTTTTTGTCGGTTTTTTTTTTTTTCTATCACTATGACAAAACACCAGACCAAGGCAACTTAGAAAAGAAAGCATTTAATATGGGAGCTCATGGTTCCAGAGCATTAGTAGCCATGACAAACATGGCAGCAGGGAAGCAGGCATGGCTACAGAGAAATAGTTGAAAGCTTAGGTCTGGTCCATGAGCGCAAAGTAGGGGGTCGGGGAGGGAGAGCATGCTTGGGAATGGCATGTGGGCTTCTGAGACCTCAAAGCTCAGCTCCAGTGACACCTCCTTCAAGAAGGCTGCATCTCCTAATCCTTCCCAAATGGTTCCACCAAGTAGAGACCAAGCATTAAAAGAAGAGCCTGTGGGGCCCATTCTCACTCAAATCACCATGGCAGTTTTGACTTGAGTCAGATAGCCTAACCAGTGGGAGAACCTTCCAGAATGGCAGAGACATGGTGGTGCCCAGGCTGAAGGGTCCAATGGCATGTAAAACAGAGCAACATGCAGAGGCTTAGTGTAGGCTGAGGTGAAAGACTTTCAGTCAGGCTGAAAAGGGCTGGGTCTAGAAGATCCCCCAAGGAGAAGAGTTATCATCCTGGAGGGACCAGAGTAGCATGCATTTAAGATGCATGGGGTCGGGGGAATTAGGCACAAATGTTCTCACAAATGTTGAGAACAGGTGACCTGGATGGGACCCTTGACACCAGCCAGAGCAGTCCATTGACTTCTGGAAAACTGAATTTCTCTTAGAGCTGCTTGCCTCTCTGTTGGCTTTTGGGGGTGGTGTTAATGTACAAGATTTCGCATACTCAGCTTCCAGGTCACTAAAATTCTAGGTTCCAGGTTGGGCATTTTTCTTTTTTCTTGGACATACTGCAGATTCTAACCTGTAGAAACTCCAATCAAGATACACTTACTGTAGCCCACCATTAAGTCCACAAAGGGTTTCCTCCTTCCCCATCTCATTAAAACCTTGGGCCTGATTGGGAGGAGGAGAGGACAGTTTTGAGGTGGAAACATACATTTTGCTGCTCACCATGGAATTAATTGTCTAGTGTTGCTTGTTATAACTCTAAACCACCAGGTATCTGTGTAATTAAGAGTTCAAGAGTTTAGAAAACATGGCTGCAGAAATTGCTGTGAATTTTTACTGTAGCAAACATGTACTTTCCTCGTCTGTCAGTAATGTCACAGGCAATGTCAATGCTAAGTTTCTCTGTGGTGGGTCAGTCATCTTCCATGCTGCGCATGGAGAATTCACTTTGGTCCACAATTATGATTTACCTAATCCTTTTTTAATTCCAGATGTAAAGAAAAAGAATTTTCTGCTTCTTCATCTTGTGAATGTTGAAGAAAAGTAGGTCAGGGTTGGGCAGGTGACAGATACACTTTCCATTGTCACTGGGCAGTTTTGTACATGTTACCTAAGTGGGGACAGGCAAACAGAAGGGTGGTAACACATCTGTTTTTTTATCTTTCTTTGTGTATCGTTGCCATGATGAACACTAAGACTAAGAGCAACTAGGGGAGGAAAGGGTTTTTATCAGTTTACAGTTTACAGTCTATCGATGAGGGACAGCACAGGAACTCAAGGCTTGAACATGGAGTTAGGAAGTGAAGCAGAGGCCATGGAGGAGTGCTGCTTGCTGGTTTGTTCTCTTGCTCACCCTGCTGTCTTATGTCACCAAGGCCTGCCTTTTCAGAGATGCACTTCCCACCATGAGCTGGACCTTCCCACATCAAGCAAATGCCCCACAGACTTGCCTACAGGCCAATTTGATGGAGACCTTTTCTCAGTTGTAGTTCCTTCTCATATGACCTGGTCTGTGTCAGGTTGACAGCTAGCCAGACCGATTGGGTTAATAATGTGTCTACATTTCTCCATGTCTCTGTCTCTCTGTACTTGTTTGTGTGTGTTCATGAATGTGACGTCAAGAGGTCAGCCCTGGGTATCTTCCCCAGCTGTTCTCTATTTTATTAGTTTTTTGTTTTATTTTTATTTTGAGACAAGTTCTCTCAGTTTTTACCTGGCCTTTGATTTTTAATGGATGCTAGGGTTTGAACTTGGGACTTCATGCTTTCACCTCAGTACTTTGCCAACGGAACCATTTCTCCAGCATTTTTTTTTTATGTGCCTCACATTTAAAAATTATATCCATAGCTCCAGCTGTGACCTTAAGGGGCAGATGAGAAGGGTTCCTAAGGAACTGGCCACCACTGAAGGACCTAAGGAAGCTCCTGAAAGTTTTATCACTAGAGACAGGGAAGAGATCCTGTTGTTTCCTGCTGCTGATTTCACTTCCTTGCCTGCTAGCCATGTGTGTCCCAGAATGTCCTCTTATCTCTCCTGTGACTGATGACAGGAGGGTGTGTGTGCTGCAGGCCAACTTTCCTAGTTCAAGGCGGAGTCCTGATTAGAGTCTTCAGACCTTTAGTCACCCTTTAGCCATTCAGTGCATTTGGTGAGTTCATGATGATGGTTTTGAATTCTGCATTAGCTGCCGGTGCAGAATTTGCTGTTGTTTGTTTTTCTCTAATATACCTGCATTCTTAAAAATTTAAATGTTCTTGTTTGGAGTGTGTAGTGAATATTCAGATGAGGAAGTGTGCATATAGAAGCCAGAGGTCAGCCTTGAGTATGTTCCTTAGTTGGTTGTCTTAACTCCCTCCTTTCATTTTCCTCACTCCCTTTTTTCCTCCCTTCTTTCTTCCTTCCTTTCTTTTCTTTTGTTTGTTTGTTTGTTTGTTTGAGGCAGGATCTCTCACTGACCTTGGAGGCCTGTGGTTGGCTGGACTACCTGGCCAGTGAGACCTGGAGGTCCTCCTGTCTGCCTTCCTAGAACTGAGATTACAGATTTCAGTCTTCATGCCAGGCTCTTTTACCCGAGTACTGGGGACCTGAAGTCAGGTTCCCGTGTTGTTAACAGTTTACACCCTGACCCCCAGTATATGTGTAAACATACAGCAGCAACTCCTTAGGGTCCTTTTAGCTTTCTTTAAGATAGATTTGTTTGTTTGTTTGTTTGTTTGTTTATATGTTCTGTGTGTTTATCTGCTTATGTATAGATGAATTACATTCATACCTGATGTTCACGAAAGTCTGAAGAAGGCATTGGATTCCTTGGACCTGTATTTACAGTTGTGAACTGCCTTGTGGGTAGTGGGAACTGAACACTGATTCTCTGGGAAAACAGTGCTCTTAACTAACTGCTGAGCTGTATCTCCGGCCCTATTTTTGTTCTTTTCCAGGAAATGAAAAGTTTATAGCCTGTTGGCTCTGTTGTTCAGAAATGATGCTAGAATATCTCCCTTAAATAGGTTCCCCAAGAAGACCTTTCAGGTAGCCTACAAGTAGAATTTGGAGGAATGTGGGTATTTTTGTAGATATTTTTTGTTTGTTGACAAACCTTTGTGACATTTGTGCTGAAAACAAAGGCATTTAGATTGTGCAGTTGAAGAGATCCTCCAGCTTGCTGGCGGAAGGAGAGGGAACAGCATTGTGCATTGTGCAGAAGGATTAAAGTTCCTTGTCAGTTGAATAGGAGAGGGTGGGCTTCACAGGTGTGTGTATAGAGATGGTTGCTCAGACACTTTGGGGGCAGCTGCTGTTGCTGTAGAATGGGGTGTTTCGGTACTTCCTCTGGGTGTCTGTGTAGTGCAGAGTCTCTAAATCATACCGATGAACAACTTCTTGCGAAGAGTAGACTTAGTTTCTTCGGCTGGACCTGCCTAAGCTTTTAAACAAAGATTTATTTCTCTTGTGAAAAGAGATAGAAGAGAGCCAAACCCAGCCTTCTGTCTGGAGCCCTCGATTGTGATAACTCACCTACTCCCTTAAATAAGGGAGGCCCAGCCCTTGTGACCTAACACCTCCTGAAGGCCACCTCTCAAAACTGTTACATTGGGGGCTCAGTTTTCAGAGTGGGGACTAGGGACACATGAAAACCATGGTTTAGCAAGCCATTTGAGGATACATGCGCCTCAGTGGGAGCTTTTTTAAATGTTTTAAATGACATATTTTACACTGACCTTTCAACTCAATAATTCCAAAGCAAGAACTTACATTACAGTGAGTGTTCATTATAGAGGCAAATTATAACTGTGGAGGTGTATACTAGCTTTCATAGCTAATTCCTCAGGAGAAGTGGACATCTGTGGACAGAATATTTATGTCCCCTCATCCTCCCTGCCTTTGCTTGGAGCTGAGGCTTTTCCCCTCTGGGACCAACTGTTTACATCCCTGGCTTTGTACCCTGTGCTCTGTTTAACACTGCAAGCTGCTGTTTGCTTCTTGTGATGTTTTCTTAGTTAAACTAGATTTGAGGGTCGGTTGGCTAATTAGTTCTATGTCTACTTTATACAAGTTATAGTCATCTGAGGGGAAGGTAGCTCAATTGAAAAAAAAATGCCTTTATAAGACTGTGCTGTTGGCGAGTGTGGTGGCACACATCTTTGAACTTAGTACTCAGGAAGGCTGTGAGTTTCAGGCCAGCCTGATCTACAAAGTTAGTCCAGGACAGCCAAGGCTACACAGAAAAACCCCGTCTCAGAAAAAGAGAGAGAGAGAGAGAGAGAGAGAGAGAGAGAGAGAGAGAGAAGAAATAAATAGAAAAAGTAAGAAAGAAAGGGAGCTGTGCTATAGGCAGGCCTATAGGGCATTTTCTTAATTAGTGATTGCAGGAGGGCCTAGCTCATTCTGGGTTGTACCACCCTAGGCTGATGGTCCTGGGTTCTATAAAGGAGCAGGCTGAATAAGTAGCAGCACCCCTCTGTGGCCTCTGTATCAGCTCCTGCCTCCAGGATCCTGCTCAGTTTGATTTTCTGCCTTGGCTCTCCTCAGTGGACTATGATTCAGGATGTGTAAGCCAAATAAACCCTTTCCTCCCCAAGTTGCTTTTAGTCATGGTGTTTCATCACAGTGATGAACACTAAGATAGTCACTGAGTTGGTGAATGCATACCCTAAGGGAAAGGAGCCCTCGTTCTTTCACCAGCTGGAAGACCCTGCCTCACTCCAGCCAGACCAACCCCAGTCACTGACATACACTGAAGTTTTTCATATCTCTATTTGGTCCTTGGGTAGTAGCAACATATTAAAAATGCCTCTTTAGTTTGACTTTGCTCTGAAGGAAAACATGAAAATCCCCATCCTTTGAGAGTTGATGGGAAATTTGCTGGCTGCTGGTGATTGCAGCCTGAGTCATTAGCTGACTTTGCTTATAGTTTTTCTAGTCATGCTTGGAAGACAGAGCTCAGCTTTTCAGAAAAGGGAGAGCAGGGTCTTGCACAGGAAGAGGTTAGCAGTTGGGACTGCCACTTGTTCTGAGTTTTAGGAATAGCATCCTGATCTTATGGAGCTCTTTCATTTGCTCACTGTGCCCTTTCTTCCAGCAAAGTCAAGCTGCCTAGGTATAGAGTAGTGTATATGAGTGATGATGGTCATGGGAACTTAATTGTTGCTGACCTGGTTTATGAAAGTTGGCATCTCTGGAGTTGAGCCTGGGGAATTGCCCCAAGCGATGCAGTGGCTCTATGGGGAGGCTTCCTAGGTGTAGCCCATTAATCCTTACCTTGAGCCAGCGTCAGGTGGTGAGCAACTTCCTGGATGAAAGAGGGAAGTTGAGACCTTTGTTTTGAACTAGGGTCATTTGGGTCCTCGTAGAACAGTGGTTTTCAGCCTTTCTAATGCTGCGACCCTTTAGTGCAGTTCCTCATGTTGTGGTGACCCTCAGCCATAAAATTATTTCATTGCTACTTCATAACTGTAATTTTGTTACTGTGAGGAATTGTAAGTATTTGATATGCAACTTACTGGTTAAGAACTACTGGCATAGAGCCTGGAGCGCTGGCGGCTTCAAATAAGGCTGATGGGGACTGTAGGAGCCAGGAACTGTCTTTCCTTGTGTTCAGGGTGTGGCCCCGAGGGGTCTGCTCCAGGGGGGACACTGCTGGCTTTGATTGGCAGGCCTTTGATGCAGCTCACCTGGCTTGGCTCATTCCTTCATGTTCAGCTCAGTGGTGTATTGACCAAGCCTCAGCCTCCTCACACACTAATTCAGCTGGTGGCCTTGAGGGTTCCAAGGAATGAATGTGGAATGACTGAGATAGAAGTAAAACCTGATCCTTCCAGACCATGTGGCCCCTCATGTGTGCTTGTCTTGTAAATGAAACTTGAAAAACTGAGTACACTGTATTGTTTGTGGAAGTCATTTTCTCCACATTGCATTGGCAACAAGGGCGATTTGATTCCTCAGTGGCTTCCAGAGCTGAACCTGTGAGGTGTCTTAGACTGTTTGTGCCCTGGCTAGACAAAGGTGAATGCCTCTATTGTTGAGCTGTATGGTACTGTTAATAGTTTATAGGTGGTAATTAAGGGGAACTGTGTAAGCTCATTTTACAGGGTGTCTCAACGTCGGGTGACACTTTTGCAGAAAATTGGACCTTTCAGCTCTAGGCTTCCCAAGTGCCTGTAAGCACTTGGCCCATTCAGACGCTAGAACTTGCTCATGGCAGGCTGCCTCCTTGCTCTCTCTCTCTCTCTCTGTCAGTTTGTCTGTCTCTGTCTCTTTGTCTCTCCTGCTCTCTGCCATACACATGCTGGGCTGTGGTACTCTGAATCATTTCCCAAATTATTTCTCTTGGCATGAAGTTTAAATTCATCCCAATGGAGTGCCTCAGACCCAGCACCATTGAACAAAACCTGTGTTTGCTCATCTGCATTTTCAGTGCTGCTTATTTTAGCCCCATGGCTCCTAGGAAGTAGATTGTATGTATTTCTCCCTTTCTGATGACAACCAAAGACAAAAAATAAAGAGGATCCTGGAGTCTAATGTATTCAGGTACTCTTGGTGAACTTTGTGGTGAAGATGGTACCCCTTAAAGGCAGACTGACATGACATCAGGTCTGAGTTACATTGAAAACCCATGGCTACTCTATTTTGTATTGCTAAAATAAAGTACCTGAGACCAGGAGATTTCTAAGGATAAAGCTTATTTCACTCACAGTTCTAAAAGTCGATAAGTCAAGTAGGACGGCGGTGAGGACCCCTTACCTCTTCATGACCCAACTGAGGATATCATCTCAGGAGACAGAGCAAGGCTTCCAGAGAGCTCCTTTACAAAGTCACTTCTGTACTAGTGCACCTTTTACCCAGGTGGGAACAAGTTTCCAGCATCTGGAACTTAGGGAAGTCGTTCAGATCACAGGGACTGCACAGCATCACTAACTGAGGGGTGTTATGCAGGTACCTGGCCAATGCTAGTCACAACTGCCAAGGTGACCAAACAAGAAAGGTCTGAGAAACTGAACCAGGGAGACACAGTGCTAGACACAGTGTCCTGGAGGAAGTTCTGAGATCGGAAAAGGATGCTGGGAAAAAACGTAGCATCCATTCTCAGTGATTCTCAGTCAGCTATGTGACAGAGGTTGTGTGTGTGTGTGTGTGGGTGGGTTATGAACAGGGACTTCTTGTATTATCTTTGCTACTTCTGAGTATGTTCCCAAACTTTCTAAAATGAAACATTTGCTTGGAAGCAACATCAGGCTTTCAAATCCACCCCTGCCCTGACAAGGCCTTGATGGCTTGTGAGTGTCTGTGTGATCACAGTCCTTGCTTCTGAGTCCTCACCTGGTGGTGGAGAGGCCCTGTCTGTAAGAATAGCTTCCTCTTTCCATGCACAGGAGTGGGTTGTCAAAATGTTTGTTGTTGTTTTGGTGCTGGAGGAGGCACCAGGGTCTCCCACATGCTAAGCACAGTATTACTCAGCCACATCCTCAGCTTCTTAGCTTTTATTTAATTTTCTAATTTTTAAAGATTTCAAAATTAGCCAGGTGGTGGTGGCGAATGCCTTTAATCCCAGCACTCCGAAGGCAGAGACAAAGCCAGTCTATTGAATTTGAGGCCAGCCTGGTCTACAGAGTGAGTTCCAGGACAGCCAGGGCTACAACAGAGAAACCCTGTCTTGAAACAAAACTAAACAATAACAACAAAAAAAAAACTTTAAAATGTTTTAATTTTGTTTTATTTACATGTGAGTGCACATACCCTCATGGTGCAACACAGGGGTGCAAGCCAGAAGATAGTTTGTGAAAATCAGTGCTTTTCTACAGGTAGGGCCTGGGGATTGAACTGAGACCGTCAGGCTTGTTAGCAATCACCTTTACATGTTGAACAATCAGCAGACCCCAGTTCCTGCCTTCTTATACAGAAGTGTCACACAGTTTCCAAATCTCAGGAAACCAAAGAGAGGAAATACGGAAATTAATGAGGATGGATTTTTGTGCCCGAGTGAAATGCATTTATTTAAATAAAACCTTGGCTGGCACAGAGAGGAACAAATACAGACACTGATGTCATGTAGGTGTTTCTTACTCCTTGCTGGGGTGCCCCACCCCTTCCTGATGGATTATTTTTAAATGACTAAGTTATTTTTAAATGCCTCATAACTGGCAGCAGGTGAAATTGCAGTTTTGGTGGTTTGGAGGGAAAGTCAGAGCGTGTGGTTGGGTAAATGAGACCCATACCAGTGTCCTGTCCTTAGCAAGGCTTTCAGAAAGAGGTTAAATTAAAGGAATGCTGCTGCTGAAAGCCACTGGGTGTGACCCAAGAAGGTGCCAAGAGCAGGACCGGAATGTAGACACTGCCTTGCTGGGTAGAAGCCTGCAGAATGGCTCACAAGTCCTCTCCTGTGAACAAGCCCTGCATGACACAGTGAATTGTTCCCTTGTTTTGTAGAGTGCTCTGAAGTGATTGGTCCTTGTCCTAGCTGCAGGTGTGAATTGCTTTCTAGCTGTCTTCTCTAGGTTATGTTGTCTCTATGTGACAGGGATAATAACTCATTCATTCTCTGCCTTCAGTTATTACAAAGGCTATCTCAAGGCAAAGAATAGATTGGTTTAAACAGGAGGCTACCAGTTTTTCTCCAGGTCATTCTCTCCTTTCCCCTCCCTTCCTGCTTCCCTATGCTTCCTTCTGCCTGCCTCCTTCCCAGCCCTTTTCTTTTCCTTTTTTCTTTTTTTGTTATTTGTGATACAATTCAAATTTCATACACTTCTCCCATTTAAGTAAACATTTAGTGCATGTCTGCATGAGATTATATAGGATCACCATCAATTTTAGAAGAGTTTACACATTCAAAAAATGAAGTGTTTTATGTCGTCTTAATGTCATTTCTACCCTGTGTCCTAGGCAACCAACTGTCAATCTGCCTTTTGTCTATATGGATTGTTTTAATGAAATCCTGGTTATGTTCTGGCTGTCATGTGCCTTTAAGGAACAATGCCTCCTGGGCATTTAATGTGAGTGGACTTAGATGACATGTACATTTGTGTCCATTGGCGACCGGACTTTCGCTCACCATCATGCTTTCAAAGTTTACCCATGCTGCTGGTTCTGTAGTGCTGTGTAACTTTTCACTCATGGATATACCACATTGAGAAACCTATTCCGCTAGGCTTGTTTCTCCGTTGAGGTTGTCCTGAACAATGCTGCTGTGAGCGTTTGGCTGAGTTCCTGTGGACATGCCATTTCACTCTTTTAGGATGTGCACCTAGGAGTGGATCCCTGGATCAGATGGGAACCTCATGTTTTACCTTTGAGGACCTGGCAGACTTTTCCCCAGTGGCTGCATCATTTCATGTTTCTCTTCTGGAGGTGTGCGGGCCTCTAGTTCCTTTGCATTTTCACTGCTGTGTTGTGCAGGTTTTTGTTTTTGTTTTTTTTGGGTTTTTTTTAATTGAACTAGATAATCTTTTATGTATTTGTAATTCAAGAAGTATGATTTCATGATAAACATTAACTGTTTTTCAAGGCTCAATAGAACTCTGGAAAGAAGCTTATTAATGTGCAAAACTGGAATGAGAATGAGTGGTTTTCAGTGCTCTTCCCATTGTGCTCCAGGTCACTTGTTTTTATGAAGTAACAACAAACCTCTTTTCTTAGTAAGTTTTTTTGTATTTTTTTTTTTCCTACAGGCAGATAGATGGTAGCCAGAACACAGCCAAGATTTCATTAAGATACTCTTATCAGTTTTGTTCATTTGTAGTTCTTTGGGATGGGGTGGTTCTTGTCAAGAGTAGGAAAGGCCCGTGAGTTAGGAAGTAAGGTACAGGCCATCTGTTGCCATGACCCCCAGGATGTCAGATCTGCACTGCCTCTGCCTCTGCTTGCCTCCGCTCCCCCTAAGTGAGTGATGTTATTCCCTTAAAGAGGAGGTTCCCCTATTTTTAGAGAGTTCATGGAATTGGAATAGTTTTGTTTGTTTTTAAAGATGTATTTTTCTTTATGTATCTGTGTGTGAGTATGCACACTTGAGTGGGGGTGCCTTCACTGGTAAGAAGAAGGCAGCGGGGATCCCCTAGATCTGTAGTTGCAGTCCATTGTGAGCTGCTGGGAACAGAACTGGGGTCCTCTGCAAGAGCAACAAGTGAGCTTAACTGTTGAGCCATTCCTCTAGGACAGCTTTATATATTTATAAGATTCACGTGTCCCTATCCGGTCTACCTACTTCTCTTTCTTGTCTGGATCACTTCATCATTTCCTTATGGAATAATTCACCATGGAGCAATGGCTAAAGAGAGAAGGTGCTGGGTGTGTGTCCTGTCCTATTTGGTAGAGGGAATATACGTCCTGCCAAATCTTCCCTAGTTCCTGGCTCTTAATAGGGGCAGTTTTCAAGGAGGGAAGGCTAGGGTTGTGGGCATCTGGGAAGCAAGACGGAGGGATGAGTTGCAGGTGTATGCATGGATAGCTTACAGGAGAAGTTGGGTAATTTGGTCTCCATCTTCACTTTTTGCAACATCATGTTTCTGCAAATTTAGGGGCAGGCTCAGTAATTTGGACAAGTGTGATTTCTTTCAGCGTCATCTTGTTTCTGGGATTTTTTTTTTTTCTTTCTTGTCTCAGCAGTTCAAACTAGTAAGTAGACAGGTGTTGTAAGGAATTGTGAAGAAGGTGAGGGAAATAAGATATAAAAAGCAGGGCTGACTTGGCCTGTAGGGTCCTGGCAGCCATGGAAAGAAACCCTTTGCAGCACCATATCCTCCTGAGTAGACATGTTGCCATCGGCTTCCTTTTTTGTGGTTTTGATTGGTAGTTCGAGAAGCCAATGAGTCTTTGTTTTGTTGCCTAGGGAACACTGAACATACAGTAGTTTGTTGTTAATAAAAGATCTTCTACTCTGTTCTTTACTACTCCCTTCTTCCTCCTTGCTTCTATTCATGGATTGACTATTGCCATCTTTATGGAAGCAACTTTTTCTGATAGTGCTGATAGAGCCTGTTATATGGGAATAGTAGTGGGAAGAATGTCATGTATTCCCTGTGTACTAGGGAGAGCTTGGATGGACCGGACTTGGGGCAAAGAGAACTTGTGGTAATGAGTGTAGGCACACCTGCCTCACTGTCAATTTATCCTGGGTTCTGCTTAAGTCTTTGTCAGCTGGACATGACCTGGAGTCACCTGGGAAGAGGGAATGAAAATTGAGGGTTACCTCAATCAATGGCCTATAGACCATGTCTCTGAGAGAATATCTTAAGCAGGTGGATCTAAGGCAGCGAGTGAGTCAGTCGGCATTTCTGCCTCAAGTTTTTGCCCTGACTTGCCTCAGTGATGGGCTATTACCTGGAAATAGGAGCCAAATAAACCTCACCATAAGAGCACTGGAATTACAACTGTACACTGCTATGGCCCTATTCTAAGGGATGTGAGGAATTCAAACTCCGATTCTCATATTTGTGTGGCAAGTGTTTACCCACCCTGTACTGTGGTTTTTAGGTGGGCTTCTGGGTTGTTTGTGGAACACTGCCATCTGGGGTATTGTGTTGTGAATGAGCTGGTATAGCTGACGACTTACAGAAATCTACAGTAAGGTCAGGGAGACGGAAAGTGTTTTTTATTTTTGTTTATTTTTATTATTTTTTATTTTTCCTGTTTCTAGGCCCTCCCTAGAACATAGCCTTCTCAGGGGAGAAGGTGTCCATTGGACCTTCCTCTTGAACTTCCAGGCCCCTGGCTCCTGGCCCTATGGTGTACTTTTTTTCCATGCTCATTTAGGATAACTGCTTATGCCCTTTGCTTTGCTCTGCTCTTCATTCTTGCTTGAGACAAGTTTCAGCTTTCTGAGTTTTACATTGGGCTCTGAAAGCATTTGAGGGTTGAATTAGTGCCTGAGGCTAAAGACTGCAGTGGATGTGTAGTGTCTGTGCAGTTCCAGCCATCCTTGTATAAATATTACAAGGTGGGTTTCCATTGAAGTCAAACCCAAACCAAGCCATCAGCAAAGCACCCAGTGAGCAGAGGGGTGGGAAATGCGTATCCCTGGTACCCACAAAGACTGTTGGTCCCCGTGGCCTTTCCCTAGTGTTTGTCTCAGGTTGAATTACACTGCAGCAGTGTGCTGTCTGTATGTGCATCCTGCTTTAATGCTACTGGAAACTACAGCTACTCTGGATGTGCTGTTCCTAGTCCCTACTTCATGAAATTGTTGAGCTCCGTAGACTTGAGACAATAGAGCCTACTTTCAGTGAATTGGGCCAGTAGCAGTGGACTTCTGCCTGGCTGTAAAGTTTTAACTCTAAAACTATTTCTCTACTAGGGGAACTCCTTATCAACAAGGAATTATCTATCTAGTTCAAGATACAAAGAGTAACAAAGGTGAGGACTCTGTAGTAGAAAGTTGGTGTTGTGAAAGTCATGTGTGCCTTGATGTGGGTTTGAGTAAGGGGAGACTGAAATAGCACCTGCTCTTTCAAAAGGACTCTCTTCCAGTAGATGTACATGGGGCAGGGCTGGACCATAGAGAAAATGTGCTGTTTAAGGCATAATGCTGGGCGTGGTGAAGCACAGCTTATTCCCAGGACACAGGAAGCAGAAGCAGGTTGATCTCTGAGTTCGAGGCCAGCCTGTCCTGGTCTCTGAGTTCCAGGATAGCCAGGACAGTTTCACGGGGTGGGGGGGGGGGGGGGGGGGGGGAAGGAAGGAAGGAAGAAAACCCGGCAAGAAAAAAGAGGGGGGGGGGGGGGAGGGGGGAGAAAGAAAGAAAGAAAGAAACCCTGCCTCTAAAAACAAACCAAACCAAAACAAATCTGTTTCAAAAAGACATAAATAAATAAACAAACAAACAAATGAATAAAACCATAGTACAGTAGTATTACAATGGATTATCCACATCCAGTTTCTGGAATTCATTAGCAGCAAGGGTCCTTCTCCTACTTCACCCAAACCAGGTGGAGTAGGTTTATACCCTATAAGTCAGACTCTTGCAAGCAAAAAGAGGAAAGCTTTGGTTGCTAAACTGTTCATAGATTTGAATATTGATATTAATTTAATATATCTATTCTACAATCACTTGAGTCCTGGGTGTTCGGGGGTGGCTGGTAGAATGAGGAACAGGGTCTAGTGTAGCTTATGTCAGACTTGAACTCTATGTTCCTGAGGGTGGTCTTCAACTTCTCTCATCCTCCTTTCATATCTCCAGCACTGGTGTTATTGGTGTTTTAGTTACTTACTTTTTGGTTTTGGACAAAATACCATGTCCAGAACAAGGTGATTCTTTCTGGGAAGAAAGGGCAACAGTAGGTGGAAATCTTGTTGGTGGTGTCAGCGGTCAAAGGACCAGACTGTCATTTTAAGCTTTGTACTATTATCTTATCTTGTCCAAAGGGTGGGAAGGAGCGTTAGACAATGGAGAATGACTGAGTGTAGCCAGGTAGGTCCTGATAAAACTCATTCCCCGGGGAGGTACAACTGCAGTCCTGGGTTAAGATCCTTTCACCAGTGGGATAGTGTTGGAGCACACTGTAATCAGCCTTGGGTGGGACTTTGAGTTTGAACAGCCTCAGGTGGTCTCCTCAGGTCTCCTCGGTTCTCCCGGCCCAGGCTTTGTGAGGGACTAAATGAATTCAACATGAGGTCTTCAGAGGTTCAATGTGTATATAACATATGGTTTGTATACCTAATCATTATGGATCTTATTTTTGGTATGTTTCTTAACTCCACCATTGTCCAATTGTAGAAATGAGTTTGGTTTCTTTCTACCATAAAATGGTTAGGAATAATTATGTGCCAGTAGGAGGTATTCAAGCTGGTAAATTGGTAAGTTTTTAACAGCTTAAATCAACAACTTAAATCATTTGAAACACTGAAGGTAGATACACAGTTAAATGTCTTTTCTCTATCTGTATAGGTGTGCAGGGTACAGTTCATTTACCTTCTGTGTCTGTGGATTTACCCTTCCTAGAAATTTTGTGAAATGGAAGTCTACAATATATAATTTTTTTTATTTGGCCTTTATCACTCCCAACAATGTTTCTGAAGTTCATTCTTATTGGAGAAACTATTGAACATATCAGTGATTTTTTTTTTCTTGTTACTGAGAGGTTGCACATAAATTTACCATGTTTTGTCTGCACCTACACCAATTGATAGACATCTGAATTATTTTCAGTGTTTGGCTGTTATGGATAAATAATGCCACTGTAAATGCTTGCATGCAAGGCTTCATGTGAGTCAATTTCCTGCTGCTGTAGCAAAATATCCAACAAGAAGAGCTTAGGGTTTAGTTTGGCTCACAGTTTAAAGGTACAGACCATCATGGTGGGAGGAGCTTGGGGCAGCTGATTATGTTGTATCTCAGTCAGAAAGCTGAGAATAATGAGCATCCTCCACTTTTCATACAGTCTAGGACGCAAGCTGAGGGCATGATGCCATCTTCCTTTAGCCTAGGTCTTCCTTCCTCATGAACCCAATCAAGATAACAATTCAGGGTGTGGCCAGAGGCTGACTCCTAGTCATTCTAGATCCTGTCAGATTATCAGTCAGTATTAACCATCTCAGATTTGGTCAGTTTCTTAGCTCTTCAGTAGGTTAATGCATCTTGGAGTTTTTCTTTTTCTTTCTCAGTGTCTAGGGGTTGGGTTGCTGGAGTATATATATATATGTATAGTAAGATTTGGCTGCTGTTTTTTGAAGAGGTTGCCCCACTGTCTTATGAAGTGGATGTACTTCCCATTACTCTAGTTTCTTTGTATCTTCACCCACGATTGGTAGAGTGTTTTCATTCTCTCCCAGAAATCACTGGCCACTGAAAATGGAATTCCTATGAACCCCACCTTTGTTACTTGCTTTTCTTTGGTATTATTCTGAAGATCAAAGGAGATGAGAATTCATATGCAAGTGCTTTGTGTTCCTCAAACAGTACTGTATATTAAGTTCTCAACCTTTTTTTTTTTTTTTTTTTTAGTTGTTAAATTTAACGCTCGAACATTGGTCTCAGACTTTTAAGATGAAAACATGTCTGTGTTTTAATAAAATGTATATGTTAGAATTCAACATGTTCCGCTTGCTTATAAAGGGAATTTTTACTCAAATTGTGAGCTTTCTCCATATGTTAGCTTGCCTGTTTTGTATATTATATTATCAGCCTTATTTAACAGTGACAGACTATAATAGTTTACATATGGTGGGCAAAGTTTTCTTCTTCACTCAGATTTGGATGGTCTGGTAAATGTCCGCTTGTGAACTTATTAAATCCAAGTGCTTGTGGGTGGCCTCTTCTGGACCTGGGCATGTGCATCCTGCTCTGCAGCAGCAGAGGCAGGAAGACTGGGGACTCCACAGAAACCACCGAGAGCGATCTGTGCAAGGGTATCCATTTCAGAGTTTGAAATGCAGTGTGAATTCTGTGAAAGTCACGAGTTTATGCATCTTCCAAGAACAAAGAGTGCTTTGAATGCATTTCCTTTCCTCCCTATGGAAGATAACTTCTTATTGTAGATCTAGGGGAACTGGCGGGCTCTGGGTTTGAGATCTCATAAAGGTTCTTTATCAGTAGTACTTCATACCTGTTGAGAAGACCTTTGGATACAGAGCTAAGCTGTGTGTTTGATCAGTGTCAACAAAGAGTGGAGAGCTTTTAGAGGAGAAGGTAAAGAGACCCAAGACAAGGATGTAAGGCTAAGAAACTGTGCACAGATTCAAAGTCTGTTCCTTGTGGCCTCTGGAAGTCCAGAGGATTGCATTAACCCTGATTGTGTGTGTGTGTGTTTGTGTGTGCATACATGTATATAGAGGCATATAGGTGTGTGTGCATGTATATAGAGGCCAGAGATCAGTGTTCAGCATCTTCCTCAGTCATACTCCACTTGGTTTTTCTTAGACAGGGTCTTTCACTGAACGTAAAGCTCATCAATTACTTTAGACTAGCTGGCCAGTCAGCCCCAGGGACACGCCTATCTCCACCTCCCCAGTGCTGGGATTAAAGTTGTATGCCACTGTGCCCGGGTTTTTACATGTATCCTGGGGCCCTGAACTCAGGCTGTCTGGCTTGCATGGTAAGCACTTTACCAACTGAATCATCTTTCCAACCCCCTGGGCTACATTTATATTTGTTTGGTAAAAATACTTCCTTCTTACTAAGTAGAAAAGTTAATAAACTGGGATATTGAGCTGTGAGCTTCTTTTTGTTGAAAATAATGCAGGTGAGAGTCCTGGTAGGCACTTGTGGTTTGAGGGTGAACATGAGAATTAATTACTGTTTCATATTTTAACCTCAGAGGAAAGTCTTACCCTGGAGATCTCTCTCTGTATGTGTGTATGTGCACAAATGTGTGTAGGTGAAAACATATCTCTGTCTATATGTGTATTTATGTGCATGTGTGTGCATGTATTTGTGTGCATGCATATGTATATGCATATGTATTCATGTACATACATGCATGTGTTGGTATGTGCATGTATGTTTGGAGGTATTTCAAAACTCAACCATTGCAGTCTCTAATGCACAAATTGAAAAGAATGAATGAAGTCCTTCAGCCACTTGGAAGCCCTTTCCTAGAATTTTGTGGTTAGGGTATGGAGTGACACTTGAGAGAACAGTCTTAGCGGATGTCTGAAATAAATGTTCTTTTTGGAAGCAGCTGTTTGCTAATAAAGAAATCAGGTCTGGCAGCCCTGTTGTCATTCTTTCCATGTGTTCCTAGTGTCTCAGCCCAAAGTGGGGAGTCAGGGACATGACAGGCCTCGGGGGGGAAAGGAAGTTGGCCCAGTTGGCACATGTGTTCTTTAAATAGTCCTCAGAACCTGAGAGCGCACTTCATATTGGGGTTTGATGCTGTTTTCTACCTTTTTAGCGGAGGATTCCCGTCCTCTGTGGGTGATGGCTAACAAACTATGGATAGAACAAATTATCTACCAACATGTACAGAAGGAGGGAGGGCCTTGTCCAGGGTCATCCCCTGGGTCCTGGCAGTCACAAAGCTCACTGGACAATCAAGTGTCCCTGGCAGTGGGGAAAGGACTTTGTCACTCTTCTGGCCTCTGGCCACCTTGGTCTTAAGAACGCTCAAGCCTTCTGAACATGTGACCCCTTCTTGCTGGGACCTTGGAGTTTAGCTTGATTGGCCCAAGCTGACTTACTTAGGGTTCTGGAAAGGGTGGTCTCAGCAAAAGCTTTCCATACTTTCTGATGCACTTTGAATAGCTGCATGGAGGGAAGAAATAAGTCAAACTTATATCTTGCAGATTTTCCTTTTTAGGAGTAAGAGAGAGAACTGTCCTACATATGTTATATGTATAACTTCCCACTTAAAATGACCCCTTTGTTGTATTTAATTGCTGATGGATGATTTCTGAATGGGTTTGGTAAAGATTTTTTTTTCTTGACTACAGTAATACATTTGTTTCTTTTGTGGGGAAGGTTTATTATTATTATTAGTAGTAGTAGTAATTAGTTTAATGTCAAGGTCTCCATCCCAGCTCACTGTCCTCCCCACTTACTTCATTCCTCTTGACCCCTTTTCTGTTCCCTAAGTGGTCATTCTTTTGACTTCATGTCCCCAATACACAATTAATTTGATTTAAGGAGACAGATTGCATAAATGTGAAGTGGAAAGAGTATGGCATTATAAATTCGAGCAGTTGGGGCTGGACAGATAGCTGGTGGTTAAAGGCACACACTGTTCATGTAGAGAACTCAGGTTCTGTTCCCAAAACCTACTTCAGGAGGCTCACAGCCTTTCCTGTAATGACAGCCCAAGGAGAGCTGAGCCGTTCTTCTGGCCTTCACGGGCAATGCCCTCAGGTTTCTCACACACATGCGATTAAAAATAGAGTACAACCTTCATTTCAAAAAGGAAATAGAAATTGGAAGGCTGGTTTGTGAGTTCTCTGGGTCACTTCTTAAGCTACTTACTGGTCATCTGTTTGGTGGAACAATGAAAAATGGAAGTGAGATCAATGTTAAAAATATATATACATAAGCTCCATAAACTATAGTTGTTTAGGCTACAGCCTTTTAGGTATCTTGTGAATTCCTAGGAAAGTCCATACCAGCAAACTAAGTACTCACAGTTCCCTCTTTTGAAGATTTATGTTAGCTTGTGTGTTTTAGTACAAACTGTGACAGTGGACTGGGCCAAAGTCTCTCAAGCAGACACCTGTGTGAAGCGTGGCCTGGGAAGGTGGGGCACACCAATTCACACCAAAGTAGTGGCCTGGGTGAAGGTGTGGCTCCTGAAGCCAGCTTTCTTAGTGTGTTGGACAAGGTACTTATCTGTAATACTCTGTTTCACCTTCTGTGCTGTGGGAGTGATGGATAGTGCCTGCCTACTGGCTGCCAGAAGTCAACTGAGATCATCTGGGAGGGTCGTTGCACAGTAGGGATGTGGGGTGCCATCCTCTTTCTTTGTCTGCCTGGTGGGATTTGTCACACAATGGGGAATGAGAAAAGGCTGTGGGTAATGCTCTCTCTCAAGCAACCTTTGCTTTCTTGAAGAAGACATTTGCTTTTTCACACAGATTAGTCTTAAAATATTTTTTTATCTGTGTGGGTGTTTGAAGTATGTGCACTGTGTGTCTGGTGCACACAGAGGTATTGGCTCCCCTAGAACAAAAGGTTGTGAGCTGCCATCTGGGTGCAGGGAATTGAACCTGGGTCCTCTGGAAGAGCAACCAGTGCTCCTAAGTGGTGAGCCCTCTCTCCAGGGCCTATATTTGCTTTTAACAACCCTATATAGGAGTTGTAGTTATTTCAAGAGTGGTGTTTTGTGACTGAATATCATTTGAACTCATAATTAAATTTTGTTTTCTTTCCAGGGAACACGGGTCTGGCTAAGAGAAAATGGCCAGCATTTTCCGAGTACTGTAAATTCCTGTGCAGAAGGCGTCGTGGTCTTCCAGACAGACTATGGGCAGGTGAGAACAAGTCCCTGTTGTTTCATGATGTCTACATTCCACTCTACATTACCCGTGGGCACTTGTGGTCCCCTTCACAGGCTTCCACATAGACAAACACACACAGACTTATTCTCTCTCTTAAGTGATAAGTCAGAGTCTAAGAGGGCATCGCATGCAGAATATGTACCTTGTATATGATGTATGTGACACCATCCTTGCAAAGGAAGAACGGCAACTGTCCCAGCTAGTGTGGGGTAGAAGGGCACAGCAGTTATGACTTCCTTTCTTGTGTGACCAGTATGGCAAGACCGAACACCACAGACAGTTTAAAAACATCACCATCTCCTCCCACCCCCTCACAGTTTTTGAGGCTGAAAGGTTTGAGGTCAAGGCCCCAGCTGATTGTGTGCCAGAAGGTTCTACTTCCTGGTTCACATGTGACCTGGCTTGTGACGTGGTGGGAGGAATGAGACAGTGCTCTTCATTGTCTTTCATAGAGGCAGTGATCTCATCCTGAGGACTCCATCCTCATTATGCCTTTACCCCACTAAGGCCCCACCTACTAATGCCCTTACAGTGGAGTTAAGATTTGAGTGTATGGATTTGGCTAGGGAGTGTACACTAACCTACCTGAGTGTACACTCAGCCTACTGTTTATGATAGACTGAAGTATGCCCATGAGGAGTCTGGGGTACTGGTGTTATCATCACTTGCAGAGCCCTGAGGAAACTGCCCTGATGTGCTTGGCTTAGAGATCAACATGACTAGAGTGCTGGGAATGAAGGAAGACAGACACACATACAGAAAAGCTGGGATGGAGATGGTCCATGCGCTCTGATGGAGATATACCTGCAGCAGCCAGGAAACTCAGCGTTGACCATGGAGGCAGTTAGCTAATCTGGGTAGGGGATTGCTATAGAACCATCACCAGGAAGCTGTGCCTGGTATTTTCTGCATACAATGCCAACATCAGAACCGGGAACAAGAGAAGGCTTTTCTACTCCCTGACCCTGATCCATGGTTCTGAGGTATTGGGGTCCCTGACATGGCCATGTGCGTGTCAACAATATACATTTACTCAGAACTTTCTCTGTTTCCCACAGGTGTAAAACATAAGGAAGTAGAAGTAGTCATTTGGGTTGATGATAAGCTGTGTTGATGATAAGGTTAGTTCTCTATGGTTAAAGGTAGAAGGACTTCCTGGTCAGTGTAAACTTCCAAGGGATTGCCCACTTGGAGAACTTTCTCAGTTCTTGAATTTGTAATCAGTCTCGACACTGGGTTGTTTTCCAGGCTTGTTTCTGTCTCATCTGGGAGTCTCAGTTGGACTTTCATTGATTACCAGTGGATTTGGGGGTCTGGGGAGGGGCCAAAGAGACCACATGCTGAATGGCCATCTGCAGCACAGCCATGACTGTTGCCCACTTCAGCTGCTTCCCCACAAACCTCTGGTAGTAGTTTGTGGTCTGTCGGATAAGAACTAAGTCACTGGAAGGGGCTGGAATGGAAAGCCAGACATCTCCGCATTGTTTACCTGACAGGACTGGTCAGAGCTTTTTTGTCTCACCATTACCATTACTGTCTAGCTTCCCCTCCCACTCTCCCTGATGAGAGCTCAGTTCCTTTCAGACCCTGACAGCTCTTCTCTAAAGGATGTGAAAAGGAAAAACAGTATTTAAACAGCATGCCATTAGCATAACTATGTTCCTGAAAGCACTATAAAGTTTATTAGCATTCTTTTCTTTTCAGCTTTGTTTTGATTCTAAATCTGCTTTTTTTTTTTTTTTTTTAAACTTAAAATCATGATGAAAACTCTAGTAAGGGCTAAAGAGATAGCTTTGTGGTTAAGAGCATTAACAGGATCAGAATTTGGATCTCAGCATCCACGTAAGGTGGCTCACCACCGCCTGTAACTCCAACTCCAGGGAATGCAGTGCCCTCTTCTGGCCCCTGAGCACCCATACACATGGTATGCCCACATACAGACACACATGTGCACACAAATAAAAATAAAGCACATGACATTAGCTTTTGCAGTGCATCCACTTACCCTTGTACACTTCCGTGGCCACATTCTCTGGCCAGTCTTCATAACTTTTTGTCTCACAGCATTGCTACTCTAGACGCCCTCAAACTCACACACTAATTCCTTCTCTCCTTCCCCACTATTTGGTAAGTAGCTTTATTTGTTTTTGTCTCTGATTTTGATAAGTGCTTTATGTGAGTGGCATCATATAGCATCTGTCCTAAGACTGGCTTATTGCACTCAGCGCAGTATCCTTGATATTTTCATTGTAGCCCCACCTCACTTGTGTGGCAGCAACTCCCCACAGAGCAACCCTACCTTTCAGTGCTGTTGCTGTAAATTACAGTTATAGTCTGTGCCACATGAGTCCTCTGCTGGCTCTGATGGGTAGAGAGTGGGTGGTCACGTCACTCTTGACAGTATTTATAGAGTGTGGGCTTAGCAAGGACGAAACCAGAATAATGTGTTCCTAAATCTAAAAGCAACACAGAATCCTGACCTCAAAATCCTCACTGGGTCATTGAATATATGGTTTATGTTATCCAGTCCTTCACTCCAAATATAACATGTATACTTAGCTTGACGATTTGTGTGAGAATTGCAGGGTTCCCAGGATGAGAAGAGTGAGGCACAGCTCAGGTTAGGATTGGGCCAAGAGCCGGCAGAAGCAGAGAAAGCAGCACACGGCCTAAGTGCTCACACCTGACCGCAAACACAGAATGGAGAGAGCACACTATGTGTAGGGGAGGCTAAAAACTCATAAAGTCCACCTCCAGTGTCATGTTCCCCCCTTCCCCTCCTAAAGGTTCCATAGCCTCCCTGTAAACTGCATCGCCAAGCAAGAGTGAGTGTTCAAAAGACCAGAGCCTTTGGGGACCCCAGTTTTCTTGGACAACAACGTCTGGGCAGTTTTGTAAGATTTCACAAAGCATCACCGCTTCTTGAGAGTGCAGACAAAGCTAAGACCATTCCCTGTGAGAGGGTCCAAGCCTGACTGAGCTTTGGCTCTTCTAGCACACACAGATGTACTGATAATCACAAGAGCATCCTCCAGGGAAGTATAGAATTGAGAAATACATTCTAAATTTGACTTTTTCACTTGGGGAGATTGAAATATTTTATTACCTTTGTTTAGAAAATGTCTAATCTCAGTGCTTTGAAATAGCTTGCAGTGTATCACCTTACCTAATTGTATGTTAAAGGGTTGTTGTTTAATTTACTTCAGTAAATTTCATCAAGGCTATTGCTTGTACAAGGATTATAGTGCTTTTCCATCTGAATTTTCTTTTTCGGAGCTCCTAAAATATTTACTGGTTGGGAATATAATCACGAAAAATCTCCGAGTCATTGCCCCCTTTCAAGATCTCTTCTTCTGTCTATTTCCAACAAGTATAATTAGATTTGCTTTCAAAGGCTATTCTCAATTTTAAACCGCCAGTAAAAGCCATTAGGTTCTTTGCATTGCCTCTGTTCCCTGACAAAGACTTTTTCTAGTCACACTAATTACTAATAATCACACCTCCCACTTAAGCCAGCTCTAACCTGATTTTGTTTGACCTTCTAGTTTGACCTGTTGTAGCTAATGCTGTGGGCCTAATTCTTTGAAACCTATGAATGAGTTAATTAGTGTAGTGACTTTTCATTTAAGGTTGTTTTTATTTCTATTTTTTCCTCTCTTTCACCCTAGCTGCTTTTCTTTCGCTCCACCCCACCTGAAATGCTTTCTTGTCTCCCTCTCATTTATGAATGTTTTATGTCCTCTGAACATCTTGTGGACATGGGTAGCTTTTGACCTCTTTACTCCTGCCTCCTGGAGAGCTCTTCCCCTAGGCCTATGAATGCTTGACCCAAACAAATGGAACAGCCCAGGCTATGTCCTATACCAGAGCTAGCCCTGCAAGTCACTGGGAATTGGGCAACTAGAACTCATTGGCTTTCATTCTAGGTGGTCAGAAGTCAGAAGGGACTGTGCAGGTCGCCAACACTTAAGCTGAGCTGTCATGTGCAAGCTCGGGAACACCCGTGCCTTTGACAGCCAGGAGGCTGCATTCCAGGCTTCGAAGGCTAGGCCAGCTGTCCAAAGGCAGCTGTCTTGGTGGAGTCTTCAGCACCAGAGAATGCGATGTCATGGACCAACTCCTTTTACTGCCGGGATGGGAAGTAGGGAACGGCAGCTGGTGGCCCCCACCCTTCTAGGTAGCCTGACAAAAACTACTGGGTATTGATTTGTAGGGGGAGGGGGAGGCTTGCCAGGAAATAGCTTGGACTTATGAAGATGGAGTAAAAGGAGTTTATTAACAACATCTGTGCTGTCAAAGTAAAATTGTAAATTACATCATTAGGATACCATGACTCCAAAATCCAAATGCTAGGATAAAGAGGTGAGGTTCTAGTGATCTCACCTAGCTCAGCTGAAATTCCATGGCTTATATATCGCTTACAGTTTTAAAATTTTGTGTGTGTGTGTGTGTGTGTGTGTGTGTGTGTGAGAGAGAGAGAGAGAGAGAGAGAGAGATCTGTTTGTTGTACATGCCATGTGGAGAGAGAGAGAGAGAGAGAGAGAGAGAGAGAGAGAGATCTGTTTGTTGTACATGCCATGTGGAGACCAGAAGACAACCTTGAGTGCTGTTTGTCAGGAGCCTTACACTTTACTTTTGAGGCAGGTGCTCTTGTTGGTCAGGTAGGCCAGGCAGGCAGGCCAATGACCCCATGTATCTGTCTGTCTCTTCCTCTCCAGTTCTGCATTACAAGAACACCCCGCCTCATCTGTCTGTTTTTTTCTTGTTAAACCCACATCTTGGTGATGGTAAAGCATGCATGAATTTTATCCACTGAGCTATCTCCTCAGTGCTGTTTGTTTGTTTGTTTGTTTTCCTAAATATGTGTTTCCTATTCCTTTCTTAGCCTTTTTAAATGCCCTCCACCCCTGTATGGGAAGGAAAACATTTTCATTTAATAGGGATGGCTTTCCTATTTTTTTTACTCAAGAGGACCAGAACATGCCATCAGTTGTATTTTGGCTCAGTATAGCCCTTTCAGGTCTTGAAGGTCCCTCAGATTGAAGCTGTTGCTTCCAATAAAAGCACCCTGTGGATTTGGTTAAACCACCCACAATTGCTAGTTCCAGAGGTCAAAGGGGCTTGAATACCAGTGGTTTTTGTGATTTAGCATGTAATAGCATGTAACATCTCCTTGTTTTAGATTATTGATCTGTGCATGGTTTGAGATAAGGTTTTTTTGTTATTGTTTTTGATCGCTTACAGTAAAGTTTACCAAAATAAACATTTGGGGGGTTTTTTTGTTTGTTTTTTTGGTTTTTGTTTTTTGCTTCCTGCATTCCAGATAGGAGGCAAAGCACAGCCCTGACCCAGTACAGGAAGTTCCATGCTCTTGGAGAATCACAGCCTGCTTTTATTTTTCTTGTTCCTAGCAGCTACAAACCTGCTTTGAGCTTTTTCTGAGGGTCCGCTAAAGATATGGCATGACTAGCGTACAGACGCCCACATTTAAGCTGCAAGAAAAATGAACAGATACGCGTGGAGCTTTTCCTTTCTTTTCGGACTGGAGCCAGACCTTATCTTGTATTTTGTATCTGTGGTGTGTTCATTGTAGCATGCGTTTATACATGCTACACAAAATTTGCCACTCTAACCATGTTTAATGGCAACGTGGTATCACACCTGGTATCATGCTACTCTCACCAGACCTGCATCTAAACATCTACTATCCTAAACAAAACTTGGAGCCTAGTTAGTAAGCTGTGTATACGTGAATGTATATGTGGATATGTGTCCCTTGTGCTGTGTATCTTAAAGCTGCTTTATTCTTGTCTGCCTTTTCTCGTGCACATTTAAAAAATAATAGTGGTGCTAGTGACATAGATTAGTCTTGGGGGTAGAGGAATGCTCTTGCTTATTAGCATGTTGAGGGCTGTGGGTTTGACCTCCAGTGACATACACACACACACACACACACACACACACACTAATTTTTTTTAAGTATTCTGGTTTGTTTCTCAAAGGAGACATAGTTTTACAACCCAGATCCCAACATGGACAGATGAGAGGTCTCATGAATCCTACTTCCAGCTGAGCAGCTATAGGCTGCTGGGGAAAGGACAGCTTTCTCCTTGATGTAGCCCCTAAGGTACTGCCCATGCTTCACTAAATACAGGCAGCACCAACTGGACTGGGTGGCTTTGGAGAAAGAAAAAGAGCACATTAAGTTGGGAGGTAAACGTGTGTGTGTGTGTGTGTGTGTGTGTGTGTGTGTGTGTGTGAGAGAGAGAGAGAGAGAGAGAGAGAGAGAGAGAGAGAGAGAAATATAGGAGAAGAATTAGGGGCTGGGTTGCGGTGAGTTTGATCAGACACATTATAGGTACATATGAAATTCTTAATTTAGAAATGCTCTTGTTTAAAAGAAAAGAAAGATGGCTTTGGACCTGACTCTGGACTGTGGAGTGGAGACTATGCTGGTCTCAAGTAGGTCTGCCAAGCACCACTGACCAGGCAGTTCCTGCTGTGTGCCCTGCTGTTGGGGTGGGTGGGCCACAGGGCCATCCTGAAAGCAAGAAGAAAGGAGAGCATGCTGGTGACAAGTGGCAGATAATTTTAAACATTGTGTGTGTGTCCCTGTTCTCTATGGATGCCTCATGGTGCTTTCGTGTTTTTCCTGAGCTCCCTCCCGTCTAGACAGTGCAGTTACATTCAGGAAACAGCCCTGGGCTAGGAGCTTGTGACTTTTTTGTGCTTTTCTCGCATTTTGCTGTTATATCCTGGAAGTACCTTACTTGAGATGGATGTTAAGTCACAGCCATGGAGTTCCCTAGAGCTAGAGGTCTGTTTTCTGGAGACCCAGCTCCTATGGGCCTGAACGTAATTCATTCAACTTACTGGCTCTTGAGGGTTTTTTTGTTTTTGTTTTTGTTTTTGTTTTTTTCCTGAGTACCATGTAGTTGAGGCTTTCTAGATGTCTTCCAGGAATTTAGATTGACTCAAAGATGTAAAGTCAAATGTTTCCATTAGTTTTTACACTGGGATTATAGAGAAAAAATGCTTTTGCTTGTTTATTAGTGCATTTTGTTCCAGAAAAAACATGTGTGTATTCCCAAGGATGCTTTGCTTTATCTAGAAGCTTCCTCATTATAATTCCAAGTAGACTCCCTCAAGCAGACTAAGCCTGCCCCATCCCTATCCTCCTGGGAGCCTGGTTCTTGCAGAGATGTCTTTGACTGCATTCAAGGATGTACATACCTATACAAGCTTGATACATTCCTCTACCTGAATCAGTTCTGCTTTCTTGACAGCAGCTCACATGCACATCTCACCCTCCTCTCCAAAGTCCATAAGATTGTACTTGCAGTTGTTATGACCCCTAGACCTTGAGGTTATAGCTAGGCCCATGGATGGACTCAGAAAATCTGGAGTGAATGAATGATGTAATTTGTAATTAGCATAAAGCCAAACAAGTCAGTAGAATGTTGTATACTCTGTTAGGTGTGTTATTGTGACATTTTGATGAAGGAGTTGTGGCTTGTTGTTGGGTTTATTGTTGTTTGTTCCTTTTCTTTGTTAAATTGAGACCTGTATGCCTTTGAATCTGTTCTGGGTATGTGTCTAGGCTGGAAGTCAAAATTAGTTTTTGAGACAGGAGCTCTCACTGAATCAGGAGCTCGTTGGCTTGGATAGGCTGCCCGGCAAGTCCCCAGGGTCTGCCTGTCTCTGTCTCCCCAGAGAAGCAGCCATGTGTCTTTGCACAGGTGTTTTATGTTTGCTAAGAATCTGAACCACAAACATCTTAACCTCTGAATCAGGTCCCCAACCCCTGAGCTCTTTAAGTAAATGGTTCTCTTGCTCTAGCCTCCCAAGGACTAGGGTGATAGCCAAACAATTCTGAGTCTTCGTTTGAACTTTTAAAGAGCGCGCGCGCGTGTGTGTGTGTGTGTGTGTGTGTGTGTGTGTGTGTGTGTGTTAGTCAGAAGATATCTTGCAGGAATCAGTTTTCTCTTTCTCAGCTTATCAGTCCTGGGGATCAAACTCAGGTAGTCTTTACTGGCTGAGCCATCTTACCAGCCCAATGTTCTCATTCTCAAACGACCGAAGATAGCAGAAGCAAGAGCAGCATGTACAAGAATCTTAGGGTGAGGAGTTCACCGGGTAAGTTCTTCTCAGAAAGTGTGTAAATCACCCACATATATTCAAAGGGTCTGAATGAGATGACAATATGGCAGGGAGTCTTCTTTTGGGGGAATTATTTCATTTGATAGACTCCAGAAACATATAAACTATATTTTCATTTCCTGGAGGAGGGACAGTGAGTGGGTATTAACTTTTATTCAAAATCTCTTTTTCAGAATTTATTATACTAGAACCTGAAGTACTGATCTATAAACTTCAGCAGCCACATTGAAACAGGAAGCTATTTCCAGTGCCACTTTCAGCCATGTTATTGTGCCAAGGAATATGGGCAGTGCCCAATGTTATAGACCCTGTCTTGCCAACAGCACAGCACCCTTCCTGTTTCCTTGTCTGTTTCAATTAGGTAAGCATTCCTGATGTCTGGGATTGCTTTTCCAGTCCACTTAACTGAATTTAGCTTGAGTAGATTTGGAATCCCATTTATTCTTGTCACTGTCTTCCAGAACAAGTCTTTTGCCCTCCCAGCCTTACTCCTTTCATGTGAGCATCTGGGTACCCTCTGTCTGGCCTTCTAGTGAGAAAAGAGATGATGAAGTCTCTGGTTAGCAGTATTTACTGGCCTGGGGGAAGACTAGGTTGACTACACACACATTAAAGAGAGAACAGATGGCCTCTACCTTTGGTCAGGGCTTTAAAAATTTTGATTCTATCTATCTATCTATCTATCTATCTATCTATCTATCTATCTATCTATCTATCTATGCTTTCTATCCTTCCTTGGACCACTTGTTGATTTTTTTTTTTTAATTTTTAATTTTTTGTCCTGGAACTGTGAATTGCTTTTTCTTTATGGATCCAATACATCTTTTCTCCCCAATCTGTGGGTTAGCCTTTTTATCTGAACTCATGCATTCCTATAACCTATGCCCCTCCCCTTATTTTTGCTAACCTCTTGGGTGCAACCTCAGCTCCCAGGAGCTTGCTCTTTGTTCCCAGTCTGTTGTACACACAGCTCTTTCCAGCAACTGGCGAGGCTTCTGGTCTTACAGGGCTAGTGTTTAGACACAAAGAGAGAGATCTGATGTCTGGTGATAGTGACTTCCACCTTTGCATTCAGTTTAGGGGTTAACTCAATAAATTAAATTGTTCATATTCAAAAGCAGTATTCTTGGTACCCCTGGATGTTGAAATAATCAGCCATGTAATGATAGATGCTAAATTTAGAACAGGCTTTAATTTATGATCAATAGAAATGCAACAGAAGACCAAATCAAACCCTTTTATATAAATATTTAAAAGCAGTATATCTTTGTTATGCATATCATCTTGTGAGAACTGTATGTGAAGACCTTATTTGGATCATAATCAACTCAGAAATTATCTATGGGAATTAGATACAGCGTCATTTAGTGCTGTGCAGGATTCAGTAGGCTAAGCAGAAAAACTTTGTTAAATTCAGGAGGTTATCTGTTTGCGAATACGTTGCATTCCATTCCAAAAATTAATTTATAAGCCTGTTATTTGGAACAAGATTCTCCAAAGACTTGTGGTATCCATGGCTAATTGATTATCTAGTCTCTCCACAAAGATCTGTTCCGGAATCTCTAATGCACCAGAAGGCGGGATGATGCTGAAGTCCTCCATTGCCTGATTCCCACTCTAACCATCCTCAGAGTTCCATCCCAGGATGCCTCAGTGGTGACTGGAGAGAGTCTTCTCCCCCCTCAGGTCAAAGCAGGAGGAAAAGGAGCCACCTATGCTAGACTGTGTGCTTCCCATTGTCGACAAGGATGAGGCTTCATTAGGATTGGCACAGGGTGCGGGTGAAAGGATTTAAGTGATATTTGCATATCGATTCTTCTTGCCAGGACCACAGTGGTGCATTCCAATCTCTTCATGCTGCTTCACTCTCAAAACCTTGCTACAGGGAAGTCGTTGACCAGCTGTCTTCATTTCTTTTCCTGTTGCTGTGAAAATTAAAAAAAAAAAAAAAAATCTGATGCAAAAGCAACTTTAGGGAGAAAGGGTTTATCTTACAGTTCAAGGGGCAGTCTGCCAAGGCAGGAAAGTGAAAACCTGAAGAGTCAGTTACATTGCACTGGAAACAGAAGGTTGATGCATGCTGCTACTCAATTCCGTTTCTTTGTTTAATCCAGGATCCCAGCCAGGAAATGGCATCACCCATGGTTGGTGCGTCTTTCTGCCTTAGCTAAGCAATCAAGACAACCTTCCACAGCCAGAGTCTCCAAGTGACTCTAGAGTCTTTAAGATGACAGTTAACACCGACCATCAGGCCCAACATGTGTTACTGATAAGGAAGTTGGCCCTGCCTAGGTCTAGGAAGGCACAAGTGTTGTCATTCACATGCAGTGCCAATCCTGATGAGGGCTCTGCCTGCTCTTGATACCCTCCCCCACCACTCATTCTCTCTCTTTCACCAATAGTGTGTTTTGCCTGCACATATGTATGTATGTATGGTGTATGTAGAGGCCAGAAGAGGGCATCATAACCGTTACACATGGTTGTGAGTAGCCAAGTCGGTACTGGGAACAGAACGCAGGTCCTGTGCCAGAGCAGCAAACGCTCTTAACCTCTGAACATCTTCTCCAGCCCCATCTCTGTCCTTCTTCCCCATTCAGATTAGCTTATGGCAGGAGCTTATGCTTTGCAATTGGTGTAACAATTCCCATTCTGAAATCTATGTCGTGTCAGTTTTCAATTGAACTGTATTTACCTCACCATTAGTGGTAGTCAATTGGCTTATACTGATGTTTTTGAAAACAGTTTTCCCTCTGTCTCAAGGAGGGAGAAGTTTGGGGTGACATGTGAGAGTAAGGCCTTAGAGCTGCCCAACAGAAGAGAGCTCTGGGAGCTGGTAGGTGAGGGCCAAAAAGGCACGCTTCTATAGCTGTTGTGTTGAGATGCTAAACCCCAGTGTGATAAAATCTGGAGGTGAGGCCTTTAGGATTTAGTCCCAAGTAGGATTTACTGCTTCTAGGCATGAGGCCCATGTGAGCTTTCTTGCCCTTCCTACCATGGGAGGGCAGGGAAACAAGCACTATTTGAAACACAGAAAGCAACCCTCATCAGATTTTGGGAGCTGCCAACACCCTGGTGTTTATATTTCAGCTTCTGTCATGGTAAGAAATACATTTCAATTGTTGCTAAGACATCAGGCATGGCAATTTGTTATAGCAACTTGAACAGATGGAGGCTGGCTTGTTTACTTTCCCTCTTCAGGCTGGATGGAAGTCCAGGACAAAGAATGAGCTACCAAGGCAAAGCGAATGGAAGCTCATGCCTTCTGGATGCCTGTCCTGCATCCTCTTCAAGAACACATTACACTGAACCTGTTTTAAAGTATCTGCTTGTGGTGTTGTTGTCAACCTAGCCAGCATCTAAGAAATCAAACTGATGGCCACTTCTGAGGGACTGCCCTTCCTAAAGTCCCTGGAAGCTTAGTCCATCCGCTTATGTGGCCATCACAACTGTATATATTATTGTACACAAATGAAATCTCGAGTTTCTAAAAATGTGGCCTCTAGCTTTGTGAAAGCAGCTGTTTGTATCGAATCGACATGTGCCAGGAAGACAGCATTACTGAACTTAATGCTTTCATAATCACTCCCATGTTTTACTGAACAGGAGCCACAAGTGCAGCCCTCATCCACAGACCCATGTAGAATAGACCAGAAGTTGAGAATGTCTTTCAGATTTTTCAATGTTTGGAAGAAGTCAAAAGAATAATAGTTAATGTCATGAAATTATGTGGAATTGAGGCATAATACAATTATATTGAAACAGGATACTGGCCATTTCTCAGCTTGTGGTCTGCAAGGGTGTTCATGCTGCAGCAGGTAGAGGCATAGCTGCAAAGCCTGAAGCGTTGTCCCCCTGGCCCATTGCAGAAAGCCTTTTACAGCCTCATCTAGATGATCATGTTTTGTAGTTGCTTCTATACGGTATTTAGGCTGCAGGGGCCTTCCAGTGGTTTCCCGCCTGCAACCCATCAGAATATCGCTCAGAGAGTGACCTAATAAAGTTCTGGGCCACTGAGCTATGCCCGGTGGTGCAGCCTCCCTGCATGTGGAGCCTGGCTCAACCTGCCTGACTCAATCTGTGAACGTTTAATAGCCTGCTAGAACATCTAGTCCAGTCATTGTGAAGAGGGAACAATGCCTTGGCTATGGGGGAAGGGTGGTCTGAGGACAACTCATGTTCCTTGGGCTAGGGACATGGCTCATTGCCAGACAACCTGAATTTGATCTCTGTGATGCACACATAGGAGAGAACCCCTCTTGAAAGTTGTCCTCTGGCCTACATACCTATGTGCTCTGGTGCCCTTGCACATACACATTAGATAAAATTTAATTGAAAAAATAAAAACATTTTCCTGTCCTCTGACCCAGGGCTCTCAAATCTGAATGAGAATCAGGATTTCATGGGAAGTTGTGACACCACTAGGTCCTGGGCTTCCACTGACCATTTCTGATTCAGCAAATCTCCAGTAGCTCCTGTTCGATTGCTTTCTGACAGGTCCCAGAAACTGTGGGTGCTGCTGATCTGGAAGCCTCACTTTGAAAATACATTGTAGGGCATCACAAGTTGTGGGTTTGGTACCCACCTCATCTTTCTCAAACCTGTTCTAAATGAAAGTGACTAATGCACCAGTGCATTTAAAAAAAAATGGTGGTCACTGTGACAGGCCAGGCCCTCTTCAACTGCTGCAGCCACAGAGAATCGATCTTCAACAGTGTGCGGTCTGGAGATCATGGTTTTTAATGTTAATATCAGCCAGCGACTCAGTTTGTAACATTTCCCATTCTCCAGGGCTTGATGGAGAGTCACTCCCAGTAATAGCAACAGTAGATGTCTGTGGTGTGTGTGAATTCCAGCATAACACATTCGCAAGGAAGATTTATGCCTTCTTAAAGCATTTACCAAACAGGCCAGTTGTGCTTATAAACACCCACGATTTGCTGTATAAATGTGGCCTCTGGTGCTTATTATTACTATTATGAAAGCAGTTCAGCTGTTAGCTCACCAGTTGCTGTGTGAGGGCGATTCATAGTGCTCCTTTTTTCAAGTGAGGTGCTAAAGCCTAAGAAGATGATTTCTCCTTTGGAAGCTGCTGCCAGAACTCTCGTAGTTAGCTTTGTGTCTGATAGGCTCTTTTCGTCTTGGATTGTGAGACAGGTGCTTACAATGTAGCCCAGGCTAGCTTCCAGTTCACTGTGCGTGAGTCCCATCTTTTCAAGTGCCGGCCTACAGGTGTGTGCTACTATGCCTGTTCTGATGTACTGACCTCATCCTCACACCAGTTCTTGTCAAAGGACAGTGGAGCCAGTGAGAACAGGTGAGTGAAGTGAAGTCCTAAGAGGGAAAACATAAAGAGACACACAGAGTGTGCCCAACATCCAGAGAGGGGCTCAGTCTGTTCTATTTCCTCTGTGCCAGTCTCCATCCCAGCCAGAACCTGGGATCTTGATGAGCAAGACCAATCCCTACCCACTCACCGTACCTTGCCTTAGGTCAAGAGCTCCCCACCCCACAATAGAATCAGACTCCTTCCCTCCCCCTTGCTTTGCTTGAATGATTCCCTGATACCTTTAAAACATCCTGAGAAATGCCTTCTTTGGAAGAGTCCTTTCTTTGGAATTTGGTTTTAAAATATCCCTATGGATACATTTTTCATGAGCTTGTTTAAGATGAAATGTCTGCAGTTTGCACCATGGTTGACGTTTCATGATTTTGATTATACCAAGTAAGTTTCTGAATTAAAAAAGAATAACCCTGGGTGGTTGTTTTTGTTTTTGTTTCTTTTCATGAAGACTTTAGAGCTGGCTTGTGCAGTCTCACATAAAACTTCAGCCCTGTATTTGTAAGTTCAGCACACAGCCTGTGATAGAGCTTCCAAATGCAGAAGCTTCATTTTAGGGAGCGAAGCCGTTCTTTAATGGAGCTGCTGTCTGGATGTGACAAGTGGTTCATGGAGTGATTTTGCAATAATTAATGTCTTTTCTGAGTCTTCCATGGAGGGTAACAGGGTAGCTCACCCCTGAGAATTGAGCAAGTATTTCAACCTCCTGGAATAATCCTCTGTTCTGAAATGCATCCATCTTTCTGCCTAGGCAAGAGTTTGTGGTCTCTTGCTCCAAGCATCTGCTTTTGCTCTTGAAAATAGAGCTAATGACAGATGTAAACAGGCTGAGACCAGACAGCCACTCCTGTGACACTGGGTTAGAACACATGCTGTCCTGTTTCAGGAAGCTTTTGTAACCAAGAACTGGAAAGGGACCACGCCTCCAGGGAGCGCTGCCAGTTTGCCTTTGTAGAGGGCAAATCCTGTCCGATTAACCCAATTTCTGTTCCCAGCAGTAGTACCAGGGAGGTTGACCTTACTGCTGTTTCAACTCTAGCATCAACCCCCCCCACAATATAATATATGTGTGAACATATCTCATTTAAAATATTCATAAAATGTTTGTAATAAAAACTTGATCATAGCTCATCTTAAACATTTATTCTAACTTGTCTCTTTTTCTGCACCAGAGTTAATCGCTGCTCCTTGGAAAACAGTAATCAACCCTGGCTGACATTTGTTGGTGGGAGCACCAGTGAGCTTGGATGTCAGCATCTAAAACTCCAGGCGTGTTCTAGGTGCCCAGCTTGGGACATTCTTTGCAGAGATGTAAATACCACAGAGAAAAGACATCCTATAGCCTGAGGAAAGGCACGCTCACGTTACGAATCATCAGCTCATGGCTAGCTCAGACAGTGATCTTAAAATAGTTTGCAGATGTTGCTTTTAGGAAAAGGAGCAAAAGTGGCTAAAGCCACATTTTAGCACCTAGGATTTGATTCATTAATAATGTCCATACGTTTGAGCTCTAGTCTAAAACAGAAAGAAATAGCTTATTTTTCTTTTTATCTTTGTATGTGGCTGTGTGGTGTATGTACATGTGTTTGTGCAGGTGCATGTGCTCATGTGTGCGGGAAGGCCAGAGGATGATAGACTGTCTGGCTCTATTACTACCTTATTCCCTTGGCACTAGGTCCCTTGCTGAACCCAAATCTAGGCTGATGGCCAGCATGGCCCAGCAGTCCTCCCCTCTTCTTCGATACAGACCTGGGGGAGCAGGCCCCAGCCCTGGGGACACACGTGACTGCCACTGACTTTTTATATGAGTTCTAGGGATTTGCACTGAAGCTCATGCAGCAAGATGTCGTGGCACTCTTACCTAACTCCTTTTTATTTTCTTTAACTTAAGAGCTTTATGGAAATATGACTTACTTCCCATACAGCTCACCCACTTAAAAATGTATAATTCAGTGGCTTTTGGTATGAATTGGGTTCTTACTACTTTAGTATATTTTTGAACATTTTTATTATGCAAGAAAGTACTCTAATGCCATCTCCAGCCCTCTCCCAGCCTTCCCTCCTCCCTCTAGTCCTGGGAAGCCACTTTCTACAGCCCTGCACCCTCGAGGATCTCATCCACATGTAGTCACACAATATGCTGTCTTTTGTGTCTGGCTTCTTTCACTTGGCTTAACATTTTCCAGGCTCACCTGTGCTGGAGTAGCAATTTCATTCCTTTTATGGCTGAATACTACCCCATTGTATAGAAATGTCACATATTAAGCAGTCTTTTAAACCTCAGAAGACAAAATAAAGGGAAGAGTGGCCTATTCAGTTCCTATAGTTTATCACAGGTCACATATCAACATTCATAATTTCTTACATGCTTTAAAAAGTTTAGGTTTCTCTTAGATACCTTGTATAGTTTTTTTTTTTCCTGTGCAATGCTTTTCTTTTCTCTTTCCTTCTTTCTTTCCTTCCTCCTTCCTTCCTTCCTTCCTTCCTTCCTTCCTTCCTTCCTTCCTTCCTTCCTTCCTTCCTTCCTTCCTTCTTTTTTTTGTTATTTTGTTTTTGACACAGTCTCACTGTGCAGCCCTGGCTGACCTGGCATTCACTATATAGACTAGGCTGGCCTTGAACTTGTAGCCATCCTCTTGTCTCTGCCTCCCAAATACAATATATAGTCTCATATTGGAAAACTGTAACGTTTTCTCCTACTTCTAAGATGGCAGATAGATCAGTAAGGCCTAGAGAGTGAGCTCTGTGGAAGAAGCCTGGCAAACGGGACACTGGGTGGGGACAGCTAGGGTGAAGAGGCTTGATATGAGTGCTGTCACTCTTCGTACAGAGCAGATTCTTTACTCCCCCTGGAGAAGAGGGACTAGCACCCAAGGAAGACTGATGCCCAGTATCCCAAGGACAGTGTAGAGCACATTAGCAGCAGATGGTGTGACAAGCTCTGAGAATGGACAGCTGGCTTTCTTCCTGTCCTGGCAAGTGCTAACGCCATAAATAGAACAGCAAGGGTCACCAGACCCTTCTCCCGCCTCTTCTGCCCAAGCAGGGTAGGTTGCCACTGTTAGGGAGCTCTTCTACAGGACGGGATTGGCTTTCTCCTTGACCTGCAGAGTGCACTGGTTACTTTTCTGTTGCTATGGTTGAGGACCAGGACCAAGGCAACTTATAGATGCGAGTTATTTGGACTGACAGTTCCACAGTTCATCATGGCAGGAAGGACACCAACAAGTGGCAGATATAGTGGCTGGAGAAGGAAGCTAAGAGCTTACATCCTTACTGGCAAGCATTAAGTAGAAAGAAGGAACAGGAAGTGGGGTGAGCCTATAAGTACTTAAAGCCCACCCCCAGTGATGCTTCCTCCAGCAAGGCTTATAAGCTTATAACCTCCGTGTGACCTCTCCACATTGTACCACAAACTTAGAATCACATTCAAATACCCAAGCTTTTGGGGGACATTCTTACCCATACCACCGCAGGGAGATACACAGTGACACGTAGGCTTTAAATGTAGGCTTTATGGCCTGGTTAAAGCACAAATATTAGGACTAGGATTTGTATTCCCAGAGCCATGTGAGTGCTGGGATGGGCATGATAGCCCAGTTGTAATTACAGCTTAGGAATTCAGAGAATAAGGCTATGGAGAATAGCTGTAATGGAAGTTCCGGGTCTAATCAAGAGTCTCTACCTCAAAAGAATAAGCTGGACAAGAGATCCAGGATGACTCTAATATCAGCCTCTGGCCTCCACATGCACATGTACACACATGCACACACAACCAATACACACACATTAAAAACCATCTGGCTACCTCTGCATTCATTGCAAACACCGAGTCAAGGTTCTCAGACTTGAGTAGTGTCACAGGGATACTGGATGACTGTAATGAAATGCTGTGTGTAGAAGGGATTCCTGCGTCTCTACAGCCTGATCTTTCTGGTGTGAGGTCAGTTTGAGCCTCACAGAAATCATGTGATCCACAATCGTGTGATCTGCCTCTCAAGTTTTAGAATGTCATTTGTAAGCATTTTGTTGATTTCCTTTTTCTTTGTTGCGTGAACACGGAGCAATTTCAGATCTGAAGGCCTGACTTTCCAATGTCAAGTGAGCAAGGTAGATCAATCAGGCCTCTGCTCTGGGTTTGCTTGCAGCTTTTTCTTAAGAAATATAAAACAAAGCTGAGAAATACCAATAACAAAACCACCAGAGACCAATGACCACTATCCCATCCTCTCCTGAAAGACTTAAGTTCCTAAGTGTGAAATAGGCCTCCAATAGAAATAGAGGTGTTTTGCTGGCTATGGTTTTACTAAAGGCAACTTAAAAGGCAGGTGAAACCTTTGGCCTCCTTCCCCACCAGCTTTTTCAGGTGGTTGCTGTAAACCCTGGGATTTGGGCCATCTGCTGAACTTGCCAGTGTCCATTTCAGCTCTTACACCTTTAGCCAACAATGTATTTTATTCTTCCTCCAGGACTTCTTTTTAAACACCATGAGTGGCTAGATGTAGGCATGTTGGATTTACTGTGTGAAGCCGATATAAATAGGAAATACTTTGTGCGCGTATGGTGGTCTTGAAGAAGCCCTTTCCCCCACGGATGCTGGCCTAGGCAGGATAGACTACTGCTCTAGGGATACCAATGGAGGCCAATTAACTTCTTGCTTCCCTAAAAGCATTTCGTTTTTGTCTTACAGAAATTCTGTATCTGAAGTGGCCTTAGGATTACACGTGCTGAGTAAACAGTTGAAATGTCAGCCTCCTCAGTTACTCTGGATAAAGAAAATCTAAGCCATCTGGACTTTCTGGGCCTTTATTGTGCTGGCTCTAAAGAGAGCAAAAGAGCCTTTGTTTTTTGGGTCAAAGCAGATGTGCTCAGCCTGCCATCTTAATTTCTTTTGTATGGTTTGGCATATATTTCAGCTGCTTTGAAATGTTGAAAAGGTTTCAAACCAAATTGGGGAAGAACAAAATAAATT
The DNA here is from genome assembly GCF_907164565.1 of Psammomys obesus. Taxonomy (NCBI): domain Eukaryota; kingdom Metazoa; phylum Chordata; class Mammalia; order Rodentia; family Muridae; genus Psammomys; species Psammomys obesus. The sequence goes on from NW_026594428.1 coordinate 12,417,539, forward strand.
GATTTTTTTTTTTTTTTTTTTATGACTGAGTTTCCCAGTTCACATACTTTGTGAACAAGAATGTTTGGAAATAAGTACATTTATTTGACACCATTTGGATGTTTCTCCAAATTTACTGTTAGTTTTCTGGCCAGATTTTTAACAACATATGTCTGATTTGTATTACTAGACATTAGTTTAGCATACGTAAGAGAAGAACGCCAAATGCTGAAATATTTTGATAGTAATTTTATATGGAGGCAAGGCTGTGAGCGAATCCCTTCTCTTCCAGGAACAAAGCTCTGGAATTTCTAGGTGTGTGCTCCCAACTCTGCCTTACTTTTCTTTGCTAACACATGCCAAGTATTTTGAGATTGCACTGACAAGAACTTTATCATTATTAAATGTTCATTTTGAACTGGCTTTCATGTAAAACTGTTTCTCTTAAAGCTGTGCCATTTTTTTGCATTTATTTCATTATCTGTAGAAAAATTGTTTTATAACAGAAAGGAAGGATTAAACTTGGGTTGTTCTTAGAGTACAAGAACCATTAAATTCCTGTATCATGCAGGAGGTGCATGGCAGCTTTTTTTTTCCAGCTATTGAAATGAAAGGCAGAAATACTTTTCAAATGGTTCAAATAAAGATTTAATTGGTGCTTTTCTATGTAGTGTTATTTTTACCCTCTTGGGATATTCCTAAGTTAGTATGATGTATTTTCTAGAAATAAAGAGCCACCCATGCTTCGTACCCTTAGGACTTAATTAGCAGTGATGGCAGCTGAGATCTGCAACAGCAGGAGTGGTGCCTCTGCAGACACTGACGTGGATTGGCTTTTCTGTACATCATTGCTAAGGATCAGTTCCAAGGATTTAGGCTGAGCTTGGTGGAATATGCCTAGAATCCTGTCACTCAAGAGGCTGAGGCAGAGGGATTGTGAGTTCAAGGCCAATTTGGACTATACACATAGAAATGCTATATTGAAAAACAAAATACAGCCAAAAAAAACCCAAAACCCTAAAAAGTAAAAACAAAAACAAACCTCCAGAGGTTTCACAAACAGCACCTGCAGACAGTAGTGTTTCATAGAAACACAAGCCATAAATGACAGTGGGAAAACAGTGTGTATATGTCTGTGTGTGTGAGAGAGAGAGAGAGAGAAACTAAAGGCTATGTGTGTTGTTGTTTTAAGAAATCAAGAACTGAGAAGCAGATGGATCTCTGTAAGTTCAAGGCCAGCCCGGTCTACAAAGTAAGTTCTAGGACAGCTCGGGCTACACAGAGAAACTCTGTCTCAAAAAACAAAACAACAACAAAAATTAAGAACTATATTTTCTCTTAGTGGCTACAGTAAAGTCCTCAAGTCTTTGTTCAGTGTGCCTCTTGAGTAGCAAAAGAAAAATTCTTATGATTATGAATTAATACTGTTCACTTGGGGAAATACTGTATTAACCCATTGGCTGTGCCCCCTTTGTGGTGGCTGTTTACATTTAAATTCCTGTCATCAGTGACAGTCAATTAGCCAAATGACACCAATTTTCTATAAGGGTATGCATGTGGCATTAACATAGCTTACTGTTTTTAAGTAACTGAATTGTCTGCTTTTGAGTCTGAAAGAGTGACGAGTGTACTTTTCAGGCTGGCTAGAGGAATAAGGAAGGAGTCTGTAAGAGTTCCAGGCTGTGCCTGCTGTAGGACCCGACAGCTGTCCATTATCCATAGGCAAACCTGTTTGCAGTCTCCATGATCTGGCTTTTCACTACCTGTTACTCTGATGATGCAGCTGTTTATAGCTTTTTTGAGCTACTTTTAATGACACAGCACCAAGATAATACAGGTGTTGGAAGCTAATCCAAGGAAGGTGGTGCTTTTTTTTTGATGACCAAGATCTGGGAGAATGGTTTTTGTAATGGCAGTAGACTCCATGGAGCCAGATGTCAGTCTTCCTGCTAGGGTGTGGGAGAGAAGGAATGAAAGGGACTTGGCAGGTCCATTCTAGAACATTTGTTTCACACCCAGCAATGATTGTCACCTGTGAATGACTTTAGGGCAGTTTTTAATGTTGCAGAAAAGCTTGGTGTGAAGGAAATTTCATCCAGACCTGTTCGGTCTTAGAGTACTTAACCGTCAGCATTTGGTGGTCCTTAGCAGTTGGATGCTGGCACCCAGAGGTTCCCAGGACTTGGGATTCCTCCATTCAGAAATTCTAGGAGAACCACATATGCAGGTCCCATCTTTGATTTTTGTCACATCAGGGCATTTAATAAACATGAGTACCATTTTACTTTCCAAAGAAAATGTAGCACACCCCGAATAGCAAGGACATGGACTCAGAGTAAATGAGTCTTTCAGATGTAAGTAATTAAGCCATATGAGAAGCTCTGTCATCTCAAAGTTGACCACTGAAAATCTCTCTGTGTTCAGAACATGGAAATTCTGCAGAGAATTCAACAGTATGGATCTATTACTGAGCTGAACAAAATATCTCAGGGAAGGATCTGCTTCTGTGGCCAGCGCTTTAAATATTCTCACCCCTTTGCTTAAAGATGAGGTTTTGATCACGTTAACACGTACATTTTGTTTTTTATATATTGCTGTTTATAGTATGTATTTGGTGTAAGTGTTTGTGTATAGGCATGGGTATGTGTTTGTGTATAGGCATGTGGGTAGCTTCCATGTGTATGGGGAGCAGAAATCCATAACTGGGGGTCTTTTATCTCTTACCTGGAGTGCACGGACTGGTTGGACTGGCTGGACTGGCTAGCCGGTGACTCTAGGGGATCTGCCAATCTCTGTTCCCCACTTCCCGCTCTGAGGTTACAGATGGACGTTGCAATCACCAGCGTTTACACAGATTCTGTGGGATCCAATCACATTCTCGTGCTTTCTCAGCAGTCATCTCCAAACACATTCAACAGTTCCCGGTAAATCATCAATTATTGTTTTTACTGAGAGAGTCAGTCACACGAGAAAATTAAATAGATAAAATTCCTTTGAATTTCCTTATTTGAATAAAATCTAACTGGACAGATAGGCATTGTAAGGTATAGTGAATAGAAATCCTTTTACTTCCTAATGTTCTGTGAAACTTTTAACTTTGATTTAAAAACTATTGTTTGGGACTGGAGAGATGGCTCAGCAGTTAAGAGCACTTGAGTGCTCTTCAACAGAACCTAAGGTTGAGTCCAGCACCCCATACCAACTGTCAGTTCCATGGGGGATCCAATGTTCTTATCTGGCCTCTGTGAGAACTGTACTTCTTTGGTTCGCAGACAAACAAACATTCAGGCAAATTATCCATATATAAAACATAAAAGTAAATAAACCAAAACACTATTGCTTAAGGGGCTCCGGAAATGGCTTGGTCGAGTCCCTGGTGCTCTTGCAGAGGACTAGAGTTTGTTTTCCAACATCTGTGTCTGACGACTTCCAACCAGCTATAATTCAAGTTACAGCAAACATGTATACATGCATAAGTAATACAACTAAAATCTTGAACACACAAACTATGGCTTGAGGATAATCCAGTCCAGAAATATTAACCCACTTGTGGTTATTGTTATTATTATTATTAAACTCACCAAATGCTCAGTTTTTTCTTTTAACCTCTTCATTAGTGTATGTTGATTATACAATATTATACAAGATAAGTTCTTTGTTTTCTTGCATGTATATGACTTGTTCTTAATGCTTGGAAAACTTTCACAATATGAGTTATGTGGTTATATAGTTTTAAAGGCAAGAAGTAATGCACGAAGTGAAATTCAGAATGAGTGGTTGCATACAAATGAGCTACTGGAATCCAGTCTGTGCCAGTTTTACATTTTGAGAGGTTATCAGGGCAACTCCCTACTTTTCAAAACAGCAGCCAGATGTTAAGTTTTGTTAGGTGAATTTAAGTCAGAAAAAGTTAAATTGAGTAAGTTTTTTTGCCTCATTTAAAAATATTCTTTTCTTTGAACCATAATTGCTCTTATAACCATGCATTTCTCTTTGTGTTTCTGACTGTAAGTAAAGAAGACAGGCAGGTAGACACATTCTTGGGCCACAGCAAAGGAATAAATCTTATATCACACTTCCATCTTTACTTTTAGGACCATTAATCTCTGGCTTGCTTACTTTCCTAAAGTTCCCGAGAATGGACATCTGTGTTAGAATTTTGCATAGACTCAGTAGTCAAATGTGCATTTTATTGTGGTTTATGCAAAAGTGATCCTAACCAAGCACTGGAGAGATGGCTTGGCAATTAAGAGAACTTGCTGTTCTTGCAGAAGACCCAAAGTCAGTTTGTAGCACCAGCATCAGGCAGCTCACAGCTGCCTGGAACTTCAGCTCCAGGGACCCTGCATTCTCTTCTGGCCTGCAAGGGCACTTGCACCCAGGATGCACTTGCACTTGCACCCATGTGATACACAGGATACACAGGCACACATGTAGGCACTCGCACATCATATCAAAAAGTAAAATAATAAAAATCTTAGAGAACAGAACAAAACCCTTGTAACCAATTGATCAACTCTACATTGCATAAAGACCTAATTTAAAGAAAAGAAGTGGATAACAGGTTTTTTGTGTTTTTGTTTTTGTTTTGTTTGTTTGTTTGTTTTTTTGAATGTCAGGTGTAATTGTAAACCCCTGTAATCCTAGCACTGGGGAGAAGAAGACAGAAGAATTGAAAATTGGGTGCTAGATTGGTCCTACCCAGTGCTCAAAAAAGAAAATGGGGTTGGAGTGTGTCTGTGGAGTGATGGTTCAGTGGGTAAACCTTGTACAAGCAGGACAGCCTGAGTTCAGATCCCTGGGCTAAAGGAAGCCATTGGTACTGGGTTCACCTATGACTTTCCTGCTGTGCCAGGTGGAGACAGGGGGATAGCTGGGGCCTGCTGCATGTCTAGGCAAGCAACCTGGCAAGCTCCAGGTTCAGAAAAGAAAAAGGCCTGAAAGAGAATGCTTTTCTTATATTATGATCTGAGAGAAGCACACTTCGGGGAGCAGTGGGTGGGAGAATGGAGAGTTTTCCAAGTTTATTTCAGGGACAGTGGAGGGAAAGTGAGTTAGTTGTTGTCAGCCAGGACTTGATTTGCTGAGTGAGTGGAGAGTCCCCTCCTATGCCCCCTTTCCCCATTTGTGTCTTTGTGTTTGTTGGGCTAAATTAAAATGAAGTAACACAGGTTAAGTGTTTGAAGTTCTTATGTAATTGTATAATTAGTATTTACTGATGTCCTCACTTAACCTTCCCAGGTTAACTCGTGCAAAGTAATTTGATGCTATTAATAAACGTTAGAGAGCCTCGAAGCTTCTCAGTTAAGCATTAACTTTCTGTTTCCCATGACTGCTTCACCTTGTGACTTGGTACTTGATATGCTTTGCAAACCCCAAATGCAGTTATAAAACCCTGCTTGATTTTAACTCGTCTTTTGGTAATAGGTAGGCAAGAGTGATTGTCTCAGTATCAGTATTTTAGACAAAGGAAACCAGTGTATGCGTGTGGGGGGTGAGGGGCAGGCTGGGAGATGCTCAATGTGGAAGAGTGCTTGCTGCTTTTCCAGAGGAGCGAGGTTGGGTCCCACCTCAGGTGGCTCACAGCCTCCTGTAATTCCAGCTCCAGGGAATCCAACACCCCTTCTAGTCTCTTTGGGTACATGTACACAGATGTACCCAAATGACGTAAATTCACAAAATAAGTAAATACATACATAGATGATGGGACCTTATGGGTCAGCTAAAGAACCATTTTAAAATGGAAAAACTGAATATATCCACAGAGAGCCCAGAAGCCCTCAAGTTGGCATGCCCCCACAGGTAGCTGTTTGACCTCTGATATGTCTACCACATCTGTGACTTTGGGCAAGTGACTTAAACTAGTTGGTCTCACATACTTCATTTATAAAATTGACATAATAATAACACCTTCCCAGAAGGCTGATGGGATACAGGTATTTGACACGTTATACTAATCAGAGTTACCATAGTTTATATGTACATATAGATAATTTATGTACATTATGTGCACGTGCACAACAGACAGAATCACTAAGCCGTGAAGGCAGGCGAGGTGCACACTTTTAAGATGGAACCTTTGGAAGGTCCCACAGGCCTAGAGGTCAGTGCTGGATCATAGCTGGGCTTGGTGCCAGCTGGCTGGCAGTTCTGCCAGGGAGTATGTTAGAGACTGTGTGGCCTGGGCTCGGTGAATAAGCAGGGCAAACAGAATCAGAATTTAAACCAGCATTTCTAAGGCGTGCTACTTGATAGCTTTTTGATTGACAGTAGAAAGAGCAGGTGTCTCATTTCAGTGGGAGCCAATACTGTGACATCCTTAGCCCTGCCTGTATCCCTGCCACCCTTGATGATCCAGGAAGGGTGTGTCCAGCAGAGCATTGATGCATGTCTGGAGAGTTCCCCTAGTGACAGGGCTGCAACAGGAGCCAACAATAAGGAGGAACGACCTCCCAGGCCTCCCTGCAGAGTCTTTCTATCTGCCCACAGTTCAGATCTTTGCCTTGTGGTGGGGGACACTTTAAATGATCAGTTTCCATCTCTGCCCTTCCCTCTGATGCATTCATTTTACCAGTTCTCATGTCTTGTCTCCTCGGCTCTTTGCATGCTCCTGGGCACAGGGTACAGAGTCAACACACAGGACAAAAGAGCTTTTGGCAAAGTCAGGCCAGGAGATAACCTAACCCTGTCATAAGACTCAGAATTGACAGTTATTTCAACCCAGAGAAGCCCAGGGGCATGCAGTCTCATATGTGCTGTTGTGTACAAAGGTTTCTCTATGAAATGTTCTGTCATAAAGCTTTACTGGATACTGCGAAGCTAGGAACACACTGGCCACCTGCTTTTCTGCCTCTCATGTAATGCCATCCCCACTCCTTCCCCTCCCTCCCACAAAGATCAGTCTCATGCCTTTATGGTGGAGTCCTCTTTGTCCAGTGATCAGATATTGTGCAACTCTCAGCAGGAAAGATCGTGGCCGTTCCCTAGTGCAGGAAACTTAAGCTAGTGTATGTTTAAAAAAAAAAAAAGTCTTCAAGTCTCTGGAATCCGGGATAATGAAGCCAGGACAAAGAGATCATGAACATTATGTTAGACACACTGACAAAGCTTATTAATGAGAAACTGCGTGAGAAAAGTTGGCATAGAAGTCAGCTTCCATTGTTAAGAGTTCAAATAGAATGGAGCTTTGCTGGAGGAGCCTGACTTAGTCATTGGTGTCCAGCCCATGAAGCCTGCTGCATTTGATGGTCTGTGGAGCCTGTGAAACATAAGTGCTCTTTCCATCTGGGAGAAATGGCAAACATTAAACATTTGCAAATGAAAGTTTATCTCTAGCTTGGCTGTTTGATGCATGCTTGTGTGTAATTTAAAGGGTATTACATTCATGCAGACATATTTTGGTGTTCTTAAGTAAAAGATGTTTTTTAAGGTTTTGAAAGTCTAGAAAATGCTCCATGGAATTTTAGCCAACTTAACAAAATTGGCTGCTTCGTTAGTAACTTATTCTGACCTTTGTACAGAAGTGCTCTGTCCATCGAGCAGGCTTAGCTCAACTTACAAAATAATTATCCACAACATTCCAGTTCTTCCGTATTGTGAACACACAGGTTTTAACAACTTCAACATTGAACTCACTTGAAAAAAATGTGTGCTAGTTGACTGTTTTCTTCTTCTCAGGTAGTCTTTGGGATTGTGTGTGTGGCATCTGAATACTTAAATCATTATTTTAAGTTGCTGTCACTGACAACATTTGTTGAGAACTATTCATTTCAAATAGGGATTTACAGCTTTTGTCCTCTACCTGTGATGTCAGCATCCATCTTGAAGACATGTATGTCTTTATATGCTTGATGTGTTATAGTGAGGAGCAGCACCATGCTTCTGGCCATGAGAGAACCTTTAAGAGATCTTCTGAGCATCAAGAAGTCAGTTATTCCTGTTGTAACATAGGGCAAAATAGTCAACAGCTGGATAGACGGGCTACCGTGTGTTGATCTTTCTTGATTCCATTCATTAGCAGCAAACCTGCCTGGAGGCTGTCAGAGCAGCATTTTACCTTTTCTGTTCTCATTTGTACAAGTCTGTTCATCTTTTGCTTGTGTCTGTTTTGTTCCAACTGCCTGTCTTTTCTCCAGCCCCCTTTTACATAAGTCTTATTTTGATATAAAGCATATTTCATAGAATTTAACTGTTAAAAATATGTTACAGAGCTATGTAGTCATCAGCAGAAGCAGTTTTATAGCATTTTTAGGGCTTTAAAAATTATGTGTGTGTGTGTGTGTGTGTGTGTGTGTGTGTATACACATGCATGCAGACGCCCAAAGAGGTCAAAAAAGGCATCAAAGCCACTAAAATCAGAGTTCCAGGTGGTTGTGAGCTGGGCAACATGGATGCTGATAACTAAATTTGGGTTCTTTGCCAGAGCATTATGAGCTCTTAACCACTGAGCCATCTCTCCAGCTCAAATTTTACAACATTTTCACTGTGTGGAAAGTAACACTCATTCTCTTTAGCAGTCAGTTCCCAGGACTATCCACCAGACCCTGGCACTCATACCTGTTCTTTCTTTCTCTGATTCACTTGTTTGGGACATTTCATATAATACATGGCGGTTTGTATGTGTCCTCCTTCATGCTGTATAGTGTTTTCAGGGCTCATCTGTGTTGTAGTATGCGTCCGCCTGTCATTCTTGACAGCTGAGTAACATTACATTGTGTCACATTTAAGTCTTTTCTCCGTTTTTGCTAATGGTGTTGGTGTGACTATGTGTTTTGTGTGGATGATGTTGTTGGTTCCCTTGGGTATCTGTCTGTTCCTAGAAGCACAACTACCAGGTCATGGGGCAGCTTGACTTGACCTTTTAAGAACTGCCAACTGCTTCCCAGAGCATCTGCACCAGTGCACTTCTCCACGCGCCCAAGTCATCAACTCACAACAATTCTCCAAGAAGCTTTACATGACCATCAAGAGAAGAAGAAAACAGAGAATTATGTTTCACTTGTTTTGGCTTTTGAGGCAGAGTCTTGCTGTAGCCCAGGTCTGGCTGAGACTCACAGCCCTCCTGTTTTGGCTTTCCCAACGCTGGTCTTGAAGGCTGTAACACCAAGTGTGCTGAGAACTTATTTCTAAGCTTGAGGGGACCGACTGCTCAGAGTGTGACAGTCTTCCTGCATTCTTCAATAGCCTTGTGGCAGTGGCCATGCCGTTTGGTGCATTTTTTTGTCCTGTCCCTTCCTTATCTGCTTCTGGACGTACTCTCTTGTGTGGGTGTGGTCACTGAGTGCTGCCATTGGTTTTATCTTTGCCCCTGTGAAGAGATGAAGGGAGTGCAGTGCTGAGGAGTGGGGACAAGAGTCTATACAAATGTTACAAGGGAAGCAGGAGCAGGTGCATTTATTGCAGGCTGTTTGCAGCAAAGGGGGCAGGGCCACTCACTGAGTCTGTGGACCATTTGGTTGTGAAGATGTGACATCATAAAGGTACCACCAGAAAGGAATGGGACCCAAGCTTCCTTTAGAGGAAGCCCAGTGGGGATGGACACTGTGTAAAGGAGGACAATACTGACCAACACAGGCATGCCAATCAGTCATGACTCGGCTCTGGGGAATGCTTTACCCGTACATTTCCTCTAGGTTCTCTGACCAGTTACTCCAGCTGTTAGTCTTTGGACCATATTTCCGGTACAGAATGCACAGAGGTTTTATATCCTTGGTTTCCATAGACATATACAAACATTGCCTGCCTCTGCCTCCTGAGTATCAGGACTAAAGGTGCTCCTTTCAACAGTCTCTTTTCAACCTTCGTGTTGCTCAGGCTGCAGATACCAGGAAAACTATCTCAGTTCCTGGTATTAACTTTTCTTTCTTTAGTTTTGTGTTTGTTTTCTGAGACAGGCTTTCTCTGGGTAGTCCTGGCTATCCTGGAACTCTAATGTAGACCAGGCTGGCCTCCAGCTCAGAGATCGACCTGCCTCTGCCTCCTGAGTGTTGGGATTAAAGACATATAAAACCACACCCCTCTTACCTTTTCTTATGTTATTAAAAATGTTCTGTTTTTAAGATAACTTCACTTTAATGGCATTTATCCCCTGCCCTGACTCCTACGACACACCCCCTCCTGCCTTTTTTTCTTCCTCTCACTGGGTTCAGTCCTGTTTTCCTGATATTTCTATAGGCACCCTGGATGGTGGGGCAGTTCCAGTCCATGGGGACATTGTGGGAAGAACATTCTCTCAAGTTCTAAGTTCTTATGCTTCTTTTCTGGCCTTACTGGCTTTTAGGTTTTGTGCCATAAGTTTGAGCCAAGTGAACCTGTGACCCCTCTCTGTACATATTTTAACAAACAAAACAGCTAAAAATGACTTTTGGGTTTTGTCTGGAATCTGGAATCAATCAGACACTGTTTTGTTTTTTTTTTTTTGTTTTGTTTTGTTTTTCCTTTGGATTATTACATACCTTGCATGTTCTCTCTTCCTTTCCACTTAGAAACATGTTCATTTGACAAATGCAGTGTAGGAAAAAGCATATTGCTTAAGCTAGCATTTAAAACATTGGTTTTGATTGTTTTAAAACTCAGGGCTCCATATGAAGAGGCTCAGATATGCCCTTTTCACTTTACTGACCAGCAACCACATTGCTGTCTTCACTTTTTGAAAGATTTATTTTATTTATGTCTGTGTGTGTGGATGTCTATGGAGGCCTGAAGAGGGCATCAGAACACCTGAAGCTGGAGTTACAGGTGGCTGTGAGCCACCCAGTGAGGATGGCAAGAACTGAGCCTGGGTCTTCTGCAAGAGCAAAAGAGCTCTTAACCTCTGAGCCTTCTCTCTAGCCCCTAACTGTCTTGTTATCCAGTTTAAGGCAATATCAAGACAAGCAGTGGCTGGAAAGTGATCCACAGCTCAGCCTCTAGAGTCAAGTCTGGACAACAAATGCTGGTCCTCATATGATCTCAGGACCGGGGGTGGGCAGCTGGTGTTCCTACCCTTAGCAGGCAATCATTATAAGTAACCAGTATGGTATTAGCTGAAGCAGTGAGCAGCCAGGGTGTTCCCACACATTCCAGTCTAGGATGGGTCCAGCCCCAGGGCCAGCAAGCAAGATGGTTGTCCACACACCTGAGTGCTCTGGCCACACATTTTCTTGCCCCATTTCCCCTTTGGTCTTAGGCAGCTCTGGATTGTCACCCTTTGCCCCATGAATTGAAAGCCTTGTTATCCCCATTACTAGAAAGAGATAAGAAGGGTGAGAAATGGCACTTGGGTGGTGAGAGTCACAAGAGGCTTTTGTCTGGGTGTTGGAACTGGCGAGGAGGGAGGGTGAATAAATGGGTGGGGCTTAGCAGGAAAGGAATGTCCCCAGTGCCATTTTCACAGGGATTGTTACTCAGCTGGAGCTGGAAGTGGCCTGGCAGAAGCTTCCAGAGCCTTAGGAAAGGTGCTGGAGAGAAGCCACATTAAAGATGGACGCTTTAACTCTGAAGCCACTAGAGCAGTCTGTGAAGGGACTTCAGTCTGGAATGGTGACAGTCAGATCCTATAACTGATAATGGTCACTTGGTCAACTCAAACCTCTGAGTTGCATCCTGAGGTGCCCAAGAATGCCGACCCCTCTGTGACCATCCTCTGTTCTTACCCTAGTGTTCTGGCTTCTGATGATCCCTGTTCGGATTCCCTGATGAGAAGACTGGAGATTAAACTGACCACTGCTGGGCCCCTGAGGCTCCCGTGGGGTTCAGTACCACTGTCTGGCTCACACTTGAGCAGTCCCTGTCCATAAGGAGGAGAGATTATGTAGCTCCTATGTTGGGCAATATCAGCCAAAGCTGCACCTGAAAGTACACTTAGATTTGTTAGAAATAGCAATACTAAAATGTTTTTGGACTGTCACTGAAGACAACATAAAGTTTTATGTACATATATGTGTATATATTTTATAGAGGTGTTCATATATGGGGCAGCATGTGGGTCCTGGTAGGGTCAGTTCTCCTGTCCCCAGGCTTACAAAGTAGACATGGTAACTAGCAAGACCTTGGGTCATCAGGCTTTGGGGGCAGCACAGTAGTCATCCCCCAGGAAGTCAGAAAGTACACAAGGACTTGGAGGATCTCCGGCTTTGCCTTTTGAGATCTGGGTGTATGGGTGTGTGCCACCACAGCCAGATTTAGCTTCTCTATAATTAAACTTTTTGTTTTGATGTAATTTTACGTCCACATTCATTTGTAAGCAATCACAAAGATAACTCCCAGGAACCATTTGGCTAGTCTCCTTTCCAGAAAACAACTGACCCAGGGAACTGAGCACAATGGGACACTGAGACCTGACTGTGTACCAGGGCATTTCCCAGGTCAAGATATCTACTCCCCAGGTGCCCTTTACTGCCAACTCACTGCCCTCCTGCTGGTTCCCACCTAAGCTCTTGAAGTCCCAGTCTGCTCTTTGTGCTGTGAAATGCTGTCAATTCAAGACTAGAAGAGCCCTAGAGTCATACAGCATGGAATACTACCTGGCTGACTTTTTTCAGCTTCAACTATCACGAATTAAAGCTGCTGTAAACATTTGTGTGTGAGGTTTTTGTGCAAACAGAAGTTTCCATTTATCTAGAATCAGTGCTCAAGTGAGTGTGCATGTTTTTTGTTTGCTTGCCTTTTTTTTGGTTTTTTTCAAGGCAGGATTTCTCTGTGTAGCCTTGGCTGCTCTAGAATTGCTTTGTACACCAGACTGGTCTAGAACTCACAAATACCCACCTGCTTCTGCCTCCCAAAGTGCTAGGACTATAGGCATGCCCCACCAAACCCGGCTGCATGCTTTTAAAATGTAAATTTCATATTGTACTATGTAGGTGTGGAATACAGTTGCACCCTGGGTGGATTTTAGTTCTGTAATACATCATACATCATTTTTTTTCTCTACACTCAGCTTTTCAGTATGAGGAGACTGGCCTACAGGGGGCCTCACAGATTCTCTTTCTTGGTAGGCTTTGCCTACGTGGCAGTATAAGCAATGAGAAGGCTTTGTAATGAACGTGGTGGATTTTCTTTGCCCTGTAGATTCTCCTTAGAAATTACTAGCATCCTTCATGGGGTTTAAGTAATGTAGATCAGTACTTCAGAAAAATGGGGGTTCACAGGCACAGGAACACAGTCTGCAGGAAGAATAACTGGCACCCTATGGCGTAGGAGCGAGATTATGGTTCAAAGTATATTTCAAAGTAGTGAACAGAAAGTGTTTTGAATGTTAGCAACACGAACAGTAAGAGTTGAGGGTGGTAGAATTAGCAGTTATCCCGATCTGGCTGGTATGCATGGTAAATACATACTCATGTCTTAACTGTGTACCTCATAAAGATGTAGTCATTATATTCCACTTTAAAAATTCAAAAGAAACCTGTATACAAGTCTCGTATTTAAAAACAAACAAACAAACAAACAAACATACTTTTTAGCCTTATGTATAAATTCAGTTTTGAGGCCTGGCTTTCCCTAAAATTAAGTATTCTGGTATGGGGGGTGGGGTCATTCTAATTGATCATTCTGACTGATGTGCCCATTCACTGAAAATGTTCACTCAAGCCTAAGAGGGCACAGGTCCTAAGCCAAGCAATGAGGCAGGGTATAGGCCCTGTCATGGCCCTATTCTCTATCCCTATTCCTGCCCCAGCTTCATTCAGCTTCAGAGCTGTGCTGTGCCACGTGCCAGCCCTTTCACTTGTGGCTGCTTTCCCCTTGTCCAGCATCTCCTTCACCTGGTTCCTTCCTGTACAGGAAAATGCCCTGTTAGAGCTGATCATGTATTTTAGTTGCCTGCTAAATTTTCCTTTCTTTCTGTCTTGTCAGTTCCAGGAGACACTGCTTAACTCACCACCACATTTTCAGGGTGTATCTCACCCAGGGAAACAGGGCAGGAACCTAGAGGCAGGCTGTGGAGGCCATGCTGGAGTGCTGCTTTCTGGTTTGCTTCCCCTGGCTTGCTCAGCCTGCTTTCTTATGCACCCAAGATCACCTGCCCAGGGATGGTACTACCCACAGTGGGCTGGGCCCCTACTCATCAGTCCCTAATTAAGAAAATGCCCCCACGGACTTGCCTCATTTGGAGGCATTTTCTCAAGATTCCCTCTTTCCAGACATGTCTAGATTTGTGTCAGGTAGACAAACAAACAAACAAACAAAAAACATCTAGAATGCTGCTGCTGCTGCTGATTGATCCTAGCTTCTTGCACTGAAAGGAATCTGTTTTATCACTCTGTACTATAAAAACTTTCACATCAGCATGGTGAGCCAAATTCCATACAACACCTACACTATTTTGAGATGAAAAATAACCTGGTTAAAGCAAGCCTTTGTGCTTAGTGGTGGTAGCACACAGCTTTAGTCTTAGCACTAAGGAGGCAGAAGCAGGTGATCTCTGAGTTCAAGAACAGCCTGGTCTACACAGCAAGTTCCAGGACAGTGAGGGCTACACAGAGAAACTCTGTCTCCAAAAGTGAAACAAAACAAACAAACAAACAAAAACAAAACAAAACAAAACAGGTACCAGCCTTTAATCTCAGCAGAGACAGGTCGATAATCCAAGTTCACAAACAACCTAGCTGTAAACAGGTCTGCCAGGGCTACTTAGTGAGACCTTGCCTTAAAAAGTAAAATGAAACAAAACAAAAACTTGAGGGTGGCTGGATAGATGGCCTAGTGATTAACAATACTTGCCACTCTTCGAGAAGACTTGAGTTCAATTCCTATTATACACATCAGTCAGATCACACCTGCCTGTAGTTCTGGGGGATCTGATGCCCTCTTCCGGCTTCCTGGGACACACACACAGGGGCACTCATCCACACACGTGTGTATTTAAGGCTCTTAATGGCTGAGCCATTCCTCCAGCTTTTTTTTTGGTGGTTTTTAAGTGTTTGGTTTTGGCTGGGCTTGGCGATACATGCCTTTAATCCAAGCACTCAGGAGGCAGAGGCAGGTGGATCTCTGTGAGTCTGAGGTCATCCTGGTCAACAGAGTGAGATCTAGGACAGTCAGGACTACATAGAAAGACCATACGTCAAAGACTTTTGCACTGGCTGTGGCCTTTTGTCATCAGTTTTCTTGGGTGTCTGTATAGATGTCACGGGGATGTCGGGACACTTGTCCATCCATGTGCCACTGCCTTGGTGTCAGGCTGGGTCATAGCTCATGTGTTCACAGCACTCCCAGCCTCTTCCCACTTGATGCCAGGAGTACCTTCTTCTTCTCCGCCAAGCCCTGATAGGCACAAATGTTTCCAGACTGTCAAATGAACCTTGGGAGCAAAACTGAGATTTGCTACTCTAAAAGAGATTCCAGGCAATTGTGAGATGAAATTGCCACATTCCAAGTCATCCTATGTCCCATGTGTTGATCATGGTAGGATTTTTTTCTTTTCATTTTTAATTCTCTTCAGTTGAAAAGGTAGGGGTTTTTTTGGGGGGTGGTGGTTTTGTTTGTTTGTTTTGGCTGAAGTCTCATAATAATATCCCTAAAAAGGAATCTCTTCATATCATTCTGCACTATAAAAACAGACAAAAGCAAGGAGAGAGGTGCTCCATGCTACAGCTATACTGTTTTAATGAAAAATAACTTGAGGGCCCAGCTAATTTTTGTCCAATCAATACATGCCATGTCTTCTCTACTTGCATGCAGAAGCAGACCAAGGGCTGGTCCAGCATCTCTAGTTGTTTTTTCAATCATGTTGATTGGTTCCTTGTGTCCTACTGTCTTAGCAGTCCAGTCATCTCATGACCATTGGTTCATATTTCTGCATCAGGGCTATTTGTTCCAAGGCTCCATTTCTTCTTAGTTGATTTCTTGTCCATTAACTTTCCCTGATTTGCTCATCTCTCTGCTTTTTACAATTATTGCTGTTATTTACTTATTATGTGTGTGTGTGTGTTGAGGTCACAGGGCAACTTGGAGAGTTGGCTTTTCTCGCCTACCTTGTACATCCTCATGGCTCTCTCTCTTAATGCCACGAGTCCCCAGGATCACATTCAAGTTCTTTAGCTTAGCAGAAAGTACTTTTTCTGGCTGATTGCCAACCCCATTTTGCTTTTTTTAAAAATCATACCACATTTCTCCTGGCATTTGCTTTATTGATATAACTCAGTTATTCTGGTTCTTTTAGAGATGCATCTTATTACTGCATTATGACCCTTCTGTTCTGGAAGAAAAGGTCTTGTAAAAAGGACTACATCCTTTAAACTCATGATTTTGTTTTCTGTTTAGGAAGAAGCTCTTAAAACCAATACTTTTTTAATTGCTGTATATAAAAATGGCTTTTGATAGTTGAAGAGTACTGGGAGGCTGGGAAATGGCTCAGTAGGTGAAATGTCTATTGCATGAACATGAGGACCTGAGTTCAGATCCCCAGGACCCATTGAAAAGTTATACATGGTGACATGCATCAGTAACTATCACTGGGGTTGGACAGACAGACAGACAGATGACAGATCCCTGAGGTTGCCCTGCCAGCTAATCTAGCCAATTGGTGAGCTCCAGGTTTATTGACAGAGAATATATAAGAAAAATAAAGTAGATTACAGGAGTGGAAGTCACCCAAAGCCATCCTTTCTTGTCCTCATGTACTCATATGCATTTGTACTCGACTGTGTACACACACATACACACACACACACACACACACACACACACACACACTAAAGAAACTCATGAATAATGTGGTGGGTCAGCTATATTGATCTTTTGAAATCCTCCCAACTTAAATCAGGTGTTTATTCATCCAGTAATGCATTCAGACACCACAATGCAAATAGTAGGCTCTGTCCCTCACACCCTTGGGGTCTCTTATATTTTCTTTTTACCTACTGGTGAGGTTGTCCCAAATCAACTGGCATAAGTTCACTCCCTTCTCTGTGCCTTGGTCCTTCTTTGTGCTCACTTGTGCCTTTTTAGACCTCAGTGATACTGAATCACTTGTCGCAGTTACTCTTCACAGGAAGCAGCTCAAGGGAGGAGGGGTTAGTTTGTGGCTCACTGTGCTGGGGTAGGTCTGTCCTGGAAGGGACATCCAGGACATCATGATGGCAGAAGAATGAGGTCACATTACAGCTGCAGGCAGGAAACAGACAGACATGAATGCTGATGCCTAGCTCCCTTTCCCTTTACACAGTCTAGACCCTGAGCCTGAGGAGTGATGAGTGTTCCCCACCTTGGTTTGCCTGTAGGTTACATGTGGAACCCTTCTCACAGATGTCAGCCTCCTATGGGGCTCTGGATCCTGTAGAGTCAGTATTACCCACAAGTCTTGTGCATTGTTGACTTTGCCTATGCTGGGATGTAAAATCTGTCCCCACTGCCTGTTATACACTAGATAAAAGTTACTTAAATGATTTCTTTTTTCCAAGTTTATCAGACAGCCCCATGGCCAGATGCTGTTCTTTGCCAGTGCCAGCCCAACTCTGGATGGACAGTAATCCTCACCTTTTCTTCTCAGATGCATTCTGGACCAGTTCCCGCCTTTTCCCTGAAATGTTCATTGCCTTGAGCATCTGACACACTGGTCTTTGACAAATGTTTCCTTTATCCAGTCACAGCCCATCTTAATCCTTTGACAGTTACTGGCCTCTTGTGATTGATGCTGAGGTCATGAGGCAGAATAGTTCTAATCCTTTTGATTTTCACACTCCAGGAATGGGTATTTGCTAGAAACATGAAGTCAGTGGTAGGGACTCCGTGAATAATTTGAGGCCATCGGGTTTTAGATTTTTGTTTTGCTTTTTTTGTTTGTTTGTTTGTTTCCTGAGACTCTGTGCTTAGCTTTTAGAGACCATGTGCTCATGGGTCACCTTGCTTTTCCCAACGAAATTTTAAAAAAAAGCAAGGTTTACATCTGACATGAAGATGTAGGCATTAACTTGATTATATGTATGTGTGGCTATTAGAGAGTATATATTATGTTTGAAGGCCAAATCAATATAACACACAGAAAATTAATATTTAAATCATGTCTGTATTTAGGGTCTGGGATGCTCAGAGTATACAAAGCACCATGCGGTAGGAAAGCGGGGTCTGCTCTGGAAAACAGCTGATGCTGAGGCCCTGGGACATGGGACTGGTTGTGCTATCATGAGCTGCTTCTTTTCTGAAAGAGCTTTGGAGGTGACTTGTATTGAGCTCAGAAGAGCATTGTGGCCACAGAACTTTGAGCAGTTTCTCAGGGCTGCTTTTGACCAATGTCTATGCATCTTAAGGCACGGCCTCCTGAAAAACAACACAAGACCCTCGTATCTACTCCTCAGCTGAGCCGGGGTTGACCAGGCTAGGCAACTTCTGCCTTGCACCCTCATCGGTGTGCTCTGTGGAGTGCCCTGTCCACCTGAGGCGTTTCTGGAACACCCACCTGGATT
The DNA here is from genome assembly GCF_907164565.1 of Psammomys obesus. Classification (NCBI taxonomy): domain Eukaryota; kingdom Metazoa; phylum Chordata; class Mammalia; order Rodentia; family Muridae; genus Psammomys; species Psammomys obesus. Next base: position 12,435,901 of record NW_026594428.1, read on the forward strand.
ACCTCCTGAGGGAAGCAGGCTAGAGAAGGGCAGAGGGCTTTTTAAGGTTGCCCCAAGGCTACATCCATTGCTGACCCATGTTTCTTTTCATCTTCCTTCTTGGTGCTTATGACTCAATATGAAAGGCCATGTGTTTCCTGTCTCTGGGATGTCCTTGTGCTATTTCTTTCATGGTTGTTTTTCTGGATATGGTACACCCCACCTACACTCCACCAGCAGCTCCAGGTCTCAGTCTAGCTCATGGTGCTCATGTGACAGGGTGGCCCCTCTGCCACCTGAGAAAGGGAAACTGGGCACTCTCCTCCAGTGACTGTCTGCCAGGCAGCATCTGGAGAAAGTGGTTCTTCCTTGGGAGGGAAGGGTGTGTCCTTGTACTGGCCTGGGGGAGTTTCGCAGGGCTGGTTTCGACAGACTTTTGTGGTACATCTGGCATGAGTACCACTATTAAAGTTTTATTTTTTTTCTCTAGAAAAATAAAACATGCCACTTGTACCAAAACCGTTGGATTGGTGTTTTTGCAGTTCTCGGTGTGTTATCCCCATCTGCAAGAATATGCCATTTGTTGCAATGTGGGTAGCAAGTTGATATTTGATGTTAAAATCCCAAATTAAAAAACTTCTTCAGACATGGCAGAAATGGTTTCGTGTACATGCTTATACACATTTGTATGTGTGAAGATTATAAGTTTTTTTGTGTTATTTATGTTCTTTTAAAAATGACCTTTTGGCAGTTTCATTTTATTTAAAGGAAGCCTGCATGGCTTAAAAACTATTATTTACACTGTTGCAGGGGTTGAGGCTGTCGTTGAATAGTAGAGCACTTGCCTAGACCTTGGGTTTGATTACCAATACTGTAAAAACAAACCCAAACTCTGACCACATAAGTGAAGATGGACCCCATAGTAAAATCACTTACATATGTGCATTTATACGTAAAGTCATTTGAATGTGGTCAACAAACACAGCATGACTTGCTTTGGTTAATTCTGTGGTCATTTATGGTAAAAGAATACCAAGTATCTTGAGAAACATGAACTAAACAATGAACCACACAGCATTAGCTTTGCTTCATGTACATGCTATGACATATATGTACCCATTGACACACTCCTGTTTGGAAGTATAAGGTAACCATCTGATAAACCCTGAACGCATGCAGGTATATGTCATGGTGGAGAGGGCATACTGGCAACATTTTCTAAATATCGATGTAATAATTTATGCCAGTGTTGTGGCAGATGGGCGGAATCTTTCAACTACTTGATTAATGCTTAATCACTATAGTTTAATAGAATACTTACTTTGCTCTGAAGTTTTGAAGCTACCATATGATCCAGAGTGAAACTGTAAAGAAACCAAGTTCCTGTTTAAGAAAGCCTAGCCAAATTCTTTTTTAAAACTTGTTTTTATATTTATATTTTTATTTTATGTGTGTATGTGTTTTGCCTGCCTGTATGAATGTGCGTGGTACCCTTGGAGCACAGGACAGGTATTGGATCACCCAGAACTAGAATTGTGAATGGTTGGAAGCTTCCATGTAGGTTCTGGGAACTGAACCCAGGTCCTTTTCAAGAAGTGCTCTTAAACATCTCTCCAGCCTGTGGTTACTTTCCCGATTTATGTAAAGAACTGTGAAGAGGAGGAGGGGTGAACTGTGAAATTAAAGTTTCTGTGAGTCCCAAAGGATGATTGCCACTCAACATAATATCTTCTAAAGTTTACTAGCAGCTGTCAAAATAATTTCTTCCTTTAGAAAATGTATAGATGGCATAAAGAAAATGGAAAAAAAAAATGATTTCTAGAATTCAGACTGCCTGTTCTGCGATTGCTTTAGCAGTCTAGGCAGTCTTTACTATGTCATGTACTGCAGACTAAACAGCTGAATTCATTTCTGCCCTCAGGTGTTCACCTACAAGCAGAGCACAATCACCAACCAAAAGGTGACGGCTATGCACCCCATGAATGAGGAGGGCGTGGATGACATGGCCTCCCTGACTGAACTCCACGGAGGCTCCATCATGTACAACCTGTTTCAGCGATACAAGAGGAATCAAATCTATGTAAGTTCCATTTGCTGTTCCTCAGACATAGAGACACTGCGTGGTGTGCTTGCCCACCCTTCCTGAGCCCTGGTTCTATCCCTAGCATTCCATCCCCCATAAGAAGAAGTCCCTCAAGTCTGAGTGTTTGTTTGCCCTTCTAGTGCCTCTCGCTGATTTTAGAAAAATCACATTTTCTAAAGTTTTGCCAAATTAAAAAGAAAAAAAAAAACAGGTTCTCTACAACTTCCTGTTGAGAAAGTTTGAACTGTCTCACCTTCTTGCTTCTTGTGAAGACACACACTGTTTTCTGCTAAGTATTCTTTCACACAAAGAGATCATATAGAGTCCTTGCCTTCCTCACCCAAGGACATGCCAGTGTCCCAATAAAGCTTCTTTCTCTTTCCTTTGACTTTTGATGTTTTTGTGAATTTTTTGTGGCCTTCTCTAACTCTAGAGATCCTCCTGGGGTAATATTTTCTTGATGGAAATCTATCATTCTGTAATGCAGGATTCCTACTTGATGTTTTGAATGGAAAAGTGCAAATATAAAGCCCTCATGTACATCTTTCTCAATGCTTTCACGAAATGGGATTAAATCTGCATTATGTGTAATATATAATATAAATGTGAAAAAATAATATTTACAATGCATTGTGAGGCTGCAGAAATGTTGTAGCAGTTAGACCTGCATGTTGGTCTTTCAGAGGACCCAACTTCAGTTCCTAGCACCCGCATGAGTCAGCTTACACGACCACCTATGACTCCGTATTAAGTTATGGGATCTGAGCCCTCTTCTGGACTGTAAAGGCACCTGCGCTCATATGTGCACATACTCAAATACAGACACATACACATAATTAAAAATAAAATAAATTCTAAGAAATTCATTTCTATAATAACTTTCTGAAATTGAAATATAGACATTATTCTACCTGTCAAGCTCAACTGCCCTGCATGTGTCATCCCCTTTTGTATCTGTCTGTTAGTGAGTTTTTAAAAAGTAAAACAACTACTTAAACATTTTTGTGTGTATATTAGTTTCTTTTGAAAACTAATTTAATAATACTGTTGGAATTGTTACATTTACAGTAATCTTTTGTGCCGTAGGAGTTTGCCAGTATCTTTGGAATTCTGATTAGTAATGGTTTTCAGCCTTGAATGTTGCTAACAGGCCTGTGTGTCCTTAGATCAAGGAAGGGTGAAATAGAGGAGAAACCAGACATTTGTGGGTTTAATGCCCAGTTTCCTTGGGGTGAAGAATAGTATGATGACTTACCTTCCTTTACATTGTGATAGTGTTGTTTTTGCCAGGTTGGCCGGCTGTTTGCCACCTGCTCTGAGACATTCCTGAACAGAGGAAGCTACCCATGACTCAGTCCCTGGACTACAGAGCTTGCTAACACTTAAGTCTTTAGGTTACAGTGTTTTCCACATGTCCCTTAGAAAAGGTAGCATTTAGACAAGTCTGTATAAGTGGCCACATCATTTATACTTTGCACATTCTGTGGGTATGCATTCATTGTTTTGTTCTGTCAGAATCTCTTTAAACATCGGCAGTGCATTGACAGGCATGTATGTTAACCACTGGCCTGTGTGTTTTCATGTTTAACACTCCCACCTGTCATGTAGCTGCTTGCTGGGTTTCCTAATGACTTAGGCTGTCTTTTTTGACCGAAGGATACTGTCAGGCACGTAGTAAAGATGCAATAAGCATTTAAAAGGTGAATACCATGCACATTACAATAGCCTGTTCTAGCCGATGATAGAACATAAAGCTTGAGTTTAAAAAAAAAAATAGATTGTGAAATGCCTCTTACAGGTATTTCAGAACTCATGCTCTCTGCCTTAAGAAAATACATGGGGGTCTGGGAAGGAGGAATACATGGAAGTTCTCATTACACATTTTTAGTAGACAAGGAGCCTGGGAGATAGCTCAGTCAGTACGTGCTACGTAAGCACAAGGACGAGAGTTTGAATATCCAGCATCCAAATAAAAGCTGACATGCAACCATAATAGCAGTGCTGGAGACAGGTGGGTCCCGAGGCGTTGTCAGCAGCCAGCCTACCTAAATCAATGAGCTCTGGGTTCAAAGACAGATTGTCTCTCAAAGAAAAAGTGAAAAGTGATTGAGGAAGTAAGCTGACATCAGCCTCTGGCCTCTTCATGTACACACACACAGTAGAACATGCCCCTGCCTGTGTGCGTGTCAATACGTGAACACACACATACATATACACCACAAATTTTTTTATTTTAATTTTTATAAAAGTAAAACAAATAAATCAATAGGGCCACCACCTGGTAAGCTCCGTAGCTGCATTCACTGTCGTTCTATGGAGTCCCGATGCTATGGCCATTTTTAACTATGGTCTTTAGGGATGAGTGTGGGTCCGAGTCTTTGGGGAGGAAATGGTACCCTGCCTTCCATTGATGAAAAGGGACTCCAGGAACTATCCTGCACTCATGTGGATGTCCTGCCATGGCTTTCTGCTCTGAGTTGACAGGCTAACGGTAGGAAAGACCACCATCAGCAAAGAAGCCTGCTCCCCTCTGTTCAGAAGGACTTTACGCAGATAGAACACTTGCTTTTTCTCCCATTTTCCATTCTCTAGAAAACGAAAAAAGAGCCAGGCAGTAGTGTACACACCTTTAATGCCAGCACTTTTGAGGCAGAAGCAGGCAGATCTCTGAGTTCCAGAATAGCCAGAGCTGCACAGGGAAGCCCTGGTTTGAGACTAGGCAAACAAGAACCAAGCCCCACTTTTCCTCACAAGCCACTTCAGCTCCACATGGCTAATTCAATCTTTAAGAATTTCCTTTTCTCATGATTAGTTTTTGTACTGGCCAGAGATCATATCCCTGTTTTTGTCAGAGCTGCTTTGAAATAAAATAAGCAAACACTTCAGAAACTTTAACTGTTGTACTTTCTTATCCAACTTATTCATCTCATACCAACAAGTTTTTATTTAGAAAACGCCAGCCTGAAACTTGGTGCTGAATTGAGGGGGATTTGGAAGGGTTAGAGCATATGGCTGGCCTCAGTCTGCAGTTTGGCAGGAAGGAAACCCAGGCTAGTGAGCAGCGTGCAGACTGAGCTGATGACCCACTCTTACTGAGGGGCAGGAGATGTGAGAGTGACACAGGCTTGTTTGTCTCTGGAGCCCCTAATCATGACGTGGATCCCTTAACTCTTCCTGTGGGTGGGCATATCCCTACCCAGGGCTTGCCCTGAGAAAAGAGAAGCTAAGCGCTCTTTTCTAGTAGCCTCTGTGGGCCCACAGGACTGTGTTCTGCCACTAGTATGTCTGGATCCTCCATCCTTCCTGACATTGCCTGTGAAAACCCTACTTTTGACCCTAATACTGGATTCCCTTCCTGGAATGCCATACTCTTTTACATTGGGAACTCCAACTCATCTGCTTTCCCATTCTCCCCTCTCCTGCACCATAGCTACTCACTGTGGCCCTGGCTTCTACTCTGGGCCACCTTGACATATGCTGACTCGTCTTCACTGATGCTTCTTTAGTGGAGGAGGGCTTCCCCTTCTTGCTTTCATCCTTCCCTACCTCCTGATGAAACCTGATAACCATATCACACAAAGATGAAAGCTTGGCGATATGTGAGGGCCTCACAATCGAAAGTTGGTTATAGAACCAGGTGTTTGGGAAACATGGAAATTACTTAGGTTAAGTATCCGAGGTAAGAAAACCCGAAAGCATTTGTTTTCAGTTGAATGACTGTCTCTCTGTGATACTCCATGGTACCTGAAGGCATTTTTAATTACTATAGCTAAGTTGAGAAATTAAAATGATATCTAGCCAGTGGCCCCTGAGTGCTTCCCACGACCTATAGGACAGCCTCTACCACAAGGTATTATTTCGTTCATTCGGTCACAAGTGTCAAGATTGGGAACCCTTGCCTGTACAGTTGATGGTATAGAGTGCACATTACCTCTGTTAAAGTTTTCTGAAAAGATCTGCTAGCCAAGAGTGTTGGAGTAATGCAGCTTTGAAGATGTGAGGATTTTAGAGCAGCACGGAGATGGAAATAAGTCTTAAGGTGAGAAGCAGGAAAGGTAGGCAAGTGAAGGATTCCCAGCTTGTCAGGCACCATGGCAGGCAGGACTGCACGATACCCACAGTCTTGGCAGCTCCTCAGGGAGAATAGAAAGGATTTGTGGAGTTTGTTGGCCTGTCCTAGTCATCCATGGATCATCTCAGACTGTCTAGCATCTGAACGGTGCCGACTGGAGCGGATGAGGCTCCCATTATTCTGCCAGTAAGCTCTGTGTCCAAGCGCGGGGACTGCCAGGCTTGGTGGTGTGGCAGCTTTGCTTTCTGCCAGAAGGAGAAGACGTGCCTTCTCTTCATTACAGGGTCTGGGTTCTGAGTCAGTTTGGTGGAGGAGACTCCTCTCCCAGCTAAGGAATGGCTCCAGACCACACTGCTGGAGGCGCAGGGAGCCTGCAATTATGGTGTTGAGGAGGGCCCCAGAGGAAACGGGTTTGTGTTCCACCCAGCTCTTCAGTTAGTTGTTGGTTGTACAGAACAAAGAGCAGCAGAGATCAGAATCAGGGGAGCTGGAATGAAGAGTGAGGCTGTGCCTAACAGTGCATCCCTGCAAGCAGGAAAGGTGGTCCACAATCTATTTTTAGCTCTTTCAAAATAGCCCTTCCTGGCTAGGTAGCATTTCAGCCCCAGTATGTAAAGGTATGTACTATTGTTCCTCAGTTACCTTGCTTCTGGGGGGGGGGGGGGGGAATGCTCTACCAGAGAAGACCCAGTTGGTTAGTGACCTGTTGATTTCAACAGACATGAGTGGAGTTCTGGAAAAAAAACGTGGGCAGTGTGAGGCTAGGCATGTCCTGTTATGGAGATTTCTGTTTGGGACACACCATCATCATCAGAATTTGTATTTCATTTCCACGAGCTGAGTCTTCCCAAAGTAGACCTCTTAGTATGCTTCTGTCTATTGTCAAAAACACTTAAAAACAAACAAACAAACAAAACAAAAAACCTTCTACTTGTCACAGATTTCAAGATTGCCTAGAGCTTGGGTGCTGAGCCCAGATGTGGCGTGTGGCACACAGCAGAACAGCTGAGTGTGGTGTGGTTTGTGAGGAGGCTCTTGTGCTCTTGACTTTTTTTTTTCAATCCTTACTTGAAGTCAAGACATGTTGTCAAGATATAATTGTAACCATCTGGCTGGTTCTGTGTATTCTTAAAATTTCCCAGACTGTGCCCTCGAGTCGCCACAATCCACATCAGCACACGACGGCAACAACTAGGACCTGTGTTTTTGTGGCGTTCCATGCACATCCTGTCTGTCCTTTGGTTCAGATTCCTTTCAACAGGGAGAGAGCCTGAGACATAAATTTGCTCTCAGGAATGAGGATGCTGAAAACTCTAAATCCAGTTGCTGAGCTTTAGCTGTTGTGGTACTGGCATCAATTTTAAGAGACTCGAATGTTTAACATTTAACATTCTTTTGTTTAAAAGCGTTTTCATTTTGTGTAAAGAGACCATGGCAAATGGTTTTCTTATGCAGAAGGTAGTGACTAAGCAAAGAGCATCTTTGGACAGAGTAAAAGCGTGGGTATGTTGAGGGAGTTATTCGCAGTGTATGTCTCCGGTTTTAGCTTCACCTGAATATCAGTCTCTGTGCTAGGCTCCAGGGTTGCAGAATTCCTCTTGTGTTGGTTTGAATGAAAATGACCCCCATAGGCCCATAGGGAGTGGCACTATTAGGAGGTGTGGCCTTGATGGGGGAATTGAGGTCACTTAGGGGTGGGAATTGAGGTCTCAGAAGCTCAAGCCAGGCCTAGTGGCTCTGAGTCTCACAGTAGCTGTTTGTTGAAAGACGGCATAAGTGGAAGCCACTTAATTGATTGGTGAGGACAGATATTAGTAAACCATTGACTACAAGTCAGGGTGACAGTGAGTCACCCTGCTGAAAACACTGAGTCCAGTAGCTGAGCATCAGGGTGAGGAGGCAGCAGAGAGCAATCCTCAGTCAAATGCATATGGAGCATTTGTGGGGACATTTGGCTAAGGAGGAAAGTGGCTTTCATAGCAGCAGATGAGTATATGCAAAGAGTAAAATGACTTGATGCATGTCTTAGGGTTTCTATTGCTGTGAAGAGACACCATGACCACAGAAGCTCTTTTTTTTTTTTTTTTTTTTAATATTTTTAGATTCTTTATTAATTACACTTTATTTACTCTGTATCCCTCCCGTGGTTCCCTCCCCCCTCCCAATCCCTCCCTTCCTCCACCCTTTGCATGCATGCCCCTCCCCAAGTCCACTGATAGGGGAGGTCTTCTTTTCCTTCCTTCTGATCCTAGTCAATTAGGTCTCATCAGGAGTGCCACAGCAGCTCTTATAAAGGACAACATTTAACTGTGGTTGGCTTACAGTTCAGAGGTTTAGTGTAAAGTTGTCATGGTAGGAAACATGGTGGTACACAGGCACGCATGGTGCTGGAGAAGGAACTGAAAGCTCCACATCTGCATCTGCAGGCAGCAGGAAGAGACTCAGAGCCACTAGGCCTGACTTGAGCTTCTGAGACCTCAAAGCCTACCCCCAAGTGACACACTTCCTCCATCAAGGCCATACCTCCTAATAGTGCCACTCCCAAAACCCTATGGGGGCCATTCTCTTTCAAACCACCACAATATATTTATCCAATGCTGGGCATTAAGACACTGGAACAAAGGCTGAACACATTGCTGATTACTGAGGTGGCCAAGAGCAAGTGTGCAGGTTAATGAGCTTCATTCACCTCATAAAAAATCATGGCCGAAAATACACATGAGTTTTTGGAAAATGTAGTGTGGCAACCACACTACATTGGCTAAAGGCAGGACAGGCATCAGGTCTAGGAGGGGAGTTGGCCAATAAACGTACTAGAAAATTATGACATTTTCCATGGCTAGTCATGGAGAGCCAGAGAGATGTATGCCATCATGCCATAGTGCACATGTGGAGAGCACAGACCGCTTGTGGGAGCTGGGTCTGTGTTTTCATTATGGTCCTGAGAGTTGAACACTGGACATTAGACTTGATAGCAAGTGCCTTTTTTTCCTGAGCCATCTTGTTGGCCCTAAAAGTCTGAATTTCTACAAGATCACTGGACCGCCATTTGGATAGGCCTAGTGCCATTTGTCAAGGTGTGGTTCTGTGGGAGGAAATGGGTCTCAGTAGAGGTTAGGCTCATCCATCATGCATTTGAGTCATCTGTGGGCATACAAGAGAAGAGGTGTGGACTCCATTGAGTATATGGATCGCAAGCTGGAGTTTGCATGAGGTAAAGTTATAGAAAGTAAACTGTTGCCATATTGAACTGGAATGACTGCAAGAGGAGAGGGAGAAATGGTGGGTGGGAAAGAAATCTGCTACTTCTTAACATTTTCCCTTCAGGGAAATACTTCCTAGCACTAGCAGGAGTTCACTAGTTTCCCTGGTGCATTTCAGCCTAGTAGATCTCTCTCCAGCTTTGCAGGACCATAGGATGAAAAGGGCTGTTAGCCATGACAATAATAAATGCCTCTGACTTTTGGAGCATCTTCACGATAGTAGCAGACAGGACTATGCTGTAGCTGATCAGATTCATGGTGTGGAGGGGTTACACCTTGTATCAGGGATTGCAACCTCAGGGCTGAGGAACAGGTGTTTGGACTTCTCCAGACCATGTTCTCTAGATTAGCTGTTCCACTGAGGGGATTTTAACAGCCCACCAATAATGTGACTGCCTCTATATCTACAACTTGGTGCCAAAGCCTGTGGATCATAAAAGGTTTTTACACTATACTTTATTTTACTGGTGTACACAGCTCCTGGAGGTACTGCAATACCAAGCCAATGTGTGGAGTGGACATAGCTAGCAGGCTACTCTATTTCCCTCCTCTAAAATACACTTAATAGATCAGTCTTAGGTAGAGGGTGCATCAGATAGTAAACTGACAAGAACAGTGACTACTCTTGATCTTAGTTAAAAGACCAAGAAGTTATAGACATGACTAAAAAAATAAAAACAAAGTACTGATTATTAAGGTATATAACATGATGTTTTGATATATCCATATACTGTGAAATCAAATTGTTGTTATTAAAAAAAAAGGAGTGTTGGGCTATATATTGTTTATTATTTGCCCTATGATTATCACAATGATATTATCTAACCTACTATCATTCAAATAAAACACAGACACCTATTAGATTTTTATATAGCCTATTTATCTTGGGCTGAGCAGATACTTCTATCTATGCTATCTCAATAACCTCACCATGCACCACCCAGCCCCCATCCAATACCGTCCTTCTTAACCATCCTCATCTGGTCTACCTTCCATCTATAATCTTATAAATATTTGCTTGCATTCTTTATCTGGGCCTTTCCACACCATCCTCAGAGTCCTTCTCCTGGCCCGCATGGTTTCTTCTCCATGCTAACCTGTCTTGGCATCCTCTTTCTTCCTCTCTTCCTGTCTGTCTTTCCTGTGATTCTCTTGAACCCAAAGCCTGGGAACTTTAGCCAACCCCAATCTTCCCTGCCCAGGTATAGACCATTTAATCAACCAATCCTGTATAATGTCTTAGGCAAGTTTATACAAGAAGATCTTGAAGGCCAATAACTGGCATCGATATGCAAGTATCAGACCAACCCCCAACATCAAGTTATGTTTTTGATGGCCTAGCTATAGGTGCATTCTACTTTTGCAGGCCCTGAATTGGTAGATTTGGTGGCGAAGGATCACAGTTAGGCAACGCGTGCAGTGGCTGTTCAAAGTTATTAATGTGGGTAAGGAAGTATGTTTTTCTGGGGGTGAGTCATGTGGAACTTCTCAGGCAAGAAAGTTTACATGCTTCAAAATAGGATGTGTTTTCTATTTCTGAACAACCATAAAAATGACTTGAGTTATTTAGTGTTGTGGAATTTGGACTCTAACATACAGAAGCTGGTACCTGCATGTGTCCCCAGCCTTAAGCTGCAGAGTCATCATGGCCATTTTTGGAGCAGTAATCATACCCCTTTTTTAGAGTGCAGAATGATCAAAGCTTGCAACCAATGCTGCTTCACAGCTGTCAGGGTCTCACAGTGCTGTGCCTTCCGCCCCACTTGATGTCATATGCCAGGCTGTGCTCCTTCCATCTGCCATTTACTTAGCTGCTAGTTGGACTTCTCTTATTATTTACTGACCCTAAACACACAGCATGCATTTTAGAGACAAAATCATTTTTGCAAAGGGTGGTATCCTTAATTGGGAGGGAGGAGTGCCCTTGACCATGTTTACTAGGTTAGGTTTCAAACACTGTAACTTGTTATTATTTCAGTAGAGTATTATGAACTATTACTGTGATGGTTATTTCAAAATATATCTCTGTTGTGAGGTTAAGAAGTGTGCATTGGCTCCTACTTTGCCATAGAAGGCTAATGTTCACTAGTAAGGACCCTTCTGTGGGCTGAAGCCACTGTTCTGAGAATGCACTCACATATCACAGAACGGTGATGATGATGTCCAAGAAATAATTCAGGCAAATTGCTCATTAGATGGACATTAGAGAGTGTAATAGCAGAGTGAGACAGCTGAGAAACCCTCTTGTATATACTTCCCATTCCTTGACCTGTGTTGTGTAGTGCATAATTAGTTGGGTGAGACTTGGACTGTTCTATCAGCTTTTCAGAGGTGGGATGGAGAGAGAGAGTGGGAATCATGGAGAAAGGGCTTCTGGGAATTGACATAAGTAAAATCAGAGTGTATAGGACAGAAACTTGGGCTGAGCTGAGTTCTGTAGGTTTCTGGATGGTAGAGACCATTGCTGTGAGTCCACAGTGGCATCTGTCAGAACCTGATCCCCATGCTTACCCTCAATCACCCACCAAGGAATTGTAGAGGCATTGTCTTCCTCTCTGCTCTGTTCAGTGTCTGCCAAAAGAGGTCAAAGTAGTGGCCTTTGCCAGCCCACACGGAAGGGTCTTGTTTGGCAACTAAGAGCTGTCGGTGTACATATAGCTATCTTTGCCTGGTGTCTTAGTTACTGTTCTGGTGCTAGGAAGAGACACTATGACCAAGGCAACTCACAGAAAGCATTTAATTGGGGGTGCTCACCACTTCAGAGGGTCAGTCTATTATCATCATGTGTGGTGTGGTAGAGTGTGGGGAGTGTAGTGGAAGGCAGGCAGTCAGTTGTGCTGCTGGAGAAGTACCAGAGAGCTTTTCACCCTGATCTGCAGTTGGGAAGAGGGGTAGAGGGAGGGAAGGAGGGAGGGAGGGAGGAGAGATAAGAGACAGAGAGAGACAGCCTGAGACTGACACTGGTCTGGGCTTTTGAAACCTCAAAGCCCACCCCCAGGAACACACTTCCTCCAGCAAGGCCACACCTCCTAACCCTTCCAGATAGTTCAACTAGGGACTAAACATACAAATACATGGGCCTGGGGTGGGGTAAGGGTGTGTGCTCTTTCAAACCACCACACCTAGGATCAGAATTAAAAAGGACATTGACAGGGCGTAGAGAGACCTAAGTGACAAAATGGAGGTAAGAACCCAGCACTCACAACCTTAAGCATCTCCCTGATAGAGAGCTAACAAAAAGAAAGGGACCAGAATGCCTGTGGCCTGAGTGTTGCCCTGTCCTTCCCCAAGGGGCAGAGTGGCTTCTGTGTTTTCCTTTTTGGCCAGATTCTCCCTATACAGATGTGACAAAGAGAAATAGACTTTCTACGGTGTTTACATTTCCAAAGACTTGCACATTTATTTAGAAAACAGCAATTTGTCTAATTGAGGTGAACTTTACTTTACGTAGGTTTGTCACATTAAATGTACAGAGAACTGAGATTTAGTGAATTCCTAATGTTGAACAGCCCACACGTGAGTCTAGTCCCTGAACCTCTATACCAGCCCAGGCGGAAACCTGGTACTGGTTACCTGTTGCTTCCCACGGGGAGTTCTGCCCCCTCACTGCTTTTCAACCTGCATCTTCCTGCTTCTATAGATTTGCCTGTTCTGGAAGTAGATGGTATCTCTCACTTGGTATGCTTTCAAACCCTGACAATTACAGGATATATGTATATATAATTACTGTGTTTCTTTTTTGTGGCTGAAGATTATGCTGTTGTATGGATGTACCACAGCTCTCTCACTTGTGGTCTGGTGATAGGCATTTGGGTTTCACACCCTTTGGCTGTATAAATAATGCTGCTGTCAATCTGGGTATGCAAGTATTTGAGTATCTGCATTCCGTTCTTTTTGGTTATAAAACCTAAGAGTGCAATTACCATGGTAATGCCATTTATCTTTTAAATCTCATTTGGGTTTACATTATTTTCTCAATCTAGACTTTCTTACACTTGAAAAGTTGCACTGAACATGCAAGGCTTTGCCTAGTGTTCCTGGCAGGTACCATGAATACAAATCACTACAAACTGTAGTAATGAGGTACAGGTGTTCTCAGAATGTTTGGACTTTCTGCCTACCTTTGCTGTCCCAACCCTGAAGGATTGCAGTACTTGAATGAATGTGCTAACAGAAGGTTCTAGAATTAGGTTGCCTGGACTCAGATCTTATCTCTATCATGTACTGACTCTGTAGCTGTAATCAAAATTGTCTCCTCATGCCTCAGTTTCCCCACCTGAAAAAAAAAAATAGGTGAAGTAGAACTGCATATTTCCTAGGGTCATTGTGAATACTGAGGAGGTTAGGCCCATGTATGGCCTGACTGGGCTGTCCGGACAAAACCCTACAACCCATGCTTCATGGTTCCTGAGGCCAGGAGTCCAAGAGCAAAGTTCTCAGCAGGTTTCTTGCTGTATTCTTGTATTGGGTTGCTTCCGAGTGCGCATCCCTGGGGTTGTGTGTGCCCAGCTGGCTTGTCTTATAAAGACACTGGGCAGAACTGGATTCATATACCCCTTAAGAGCCCGAGTTTAAATTAATCACTCTTTAAAGGCCCTGTCTTCAAGAGCAGTGCTATTTTTAGGCATTGTGGGCCAGGGCTTCAACACATGGGAACCGGAGAAGCGCACTGGCTTGTAAAGCCACAGCAGGTGTGCTCCCTAGGAGGCAGGAGGTGTCTTCCATGCTGATTCCCTCCGATGACTTACTGCCTTGGCGGTGTGTGTGACCCTGGAAAACTGGGGAACCTAGATGAGGTGCCAGTGAGAGGAAATCTCTGTGGAGGGAACCCGTGGCTCCAAGCTGTGGTAAATAGCTTGTGTTATAGGGCTCTGGAAGGTCTGAGTAATTTCTGCCCGGATATTGGCTCAGAAAGATGGTGCTTCCGGGCACCGATGTTCCTGACAGATTATATGACACTTCATGAGGTATTGTAGCATTTGCCAAATAGCCTTGTGATCTTTAAAAACGCGTGGCTGCATAACGGGGTGTTGTGGCTCTGGCCCCTAGAGACCAGTGGATCTCTGAGTTCGAGGACAGCCTGGTTTACAGAGCGAATTTCAGGATAGCCGGAACTGCATAGAGAGACCCTGTCTCTAAAAACAACAAAATAAAAAACAAAACAAAACAAAACAAAAACTGTGGCTGGTAGAGCCTGGCATGGGATTTGCCTTTGGGACAATTTTTAACTCTTTCAGAGACAACCCCAGTGCTGAGCGCCGCCTTGCAGCCCTAACCGATGAACTCCACGAGTTTCCCCACCCCAACTGCTCATTCGGTAGTTCCGGTACCCTCTCCCCACCCCACCCCCTGCCCTTTTTTCTAATTTCTGCTTTTGTCACCTGCTCTTTCATAACAGCCAAGGGGTGGAGGAAGGGAACCGGAACTGGCTGGGCTTTGTGCCAGGAAAGGATTGGGATTAGGGAGGTCACCTGGGAACAGGGATTGGTTTGGGCTCGATGCCATCCCCCATTCTCATTCGCTGTTAACCTTTGCCTGAAAGCCCACTCCGACCCGGCTCCGTGCTTCTGCGCAGTGACATGGTCGTGTACCTTAGCGTGTAAGGACGGTGTGGACAGTGGGCACTGAGGCCGTGAGACATGATCGTTTCCCTGGGTCTGTTTAGGTCCCTGTGCAAATTGCGGAGCAGGGGAGGTGCGAATCCAAGCGTGGTCTCACCGCCCCGGTAACACTGCCTGGCCCTTTCCCTCTCTTTACAGACCTACATCGGCTCCATCATCGCCTCGGTAAACCCCTACCAGCCCATCGCCGGCCTGTACGAGCGCGCCACCATGGAGCAATACAGCAGGTGCCACCTGGGCGAGCTTCCACCGCACATCTTCGCCATTGCCAACGAGTGCTATCGCTGCCTGTGGAAGCGCCATGACAACCAGTGCGTCCTCATCAGGTGAGCCAGAGCAGCGAAGCGCAAGGGGTGGGCCGATTGTCCCCAGCCCAGCACCAACCACTGATGGGAGAGGAGCCCTCCCAGCCAACCCGGTTCCTACTGAGGGTGCTCACAGATGGACTCTGTGGGTTGGCGTTTTGCCCTACATAGGCCCTCCATTCATTCATTTGTTTGATCATTTATTCATTCCTATCTTATTTTCTTTCTTCCCAGTTTTCTTGAATTATCCTTTGGGCTATTTCATGGATAAAGCATGGTTGGTCCGTCTCTTTATTTAAACATAGATGGCTTTTTCATATTTGAAATGTTTTAATATTCCAGAATGCTAGTCATGATACCTGAATGTTTGAGCAAGACTTTTTTCTCTACTATAGAGAAAATATACTATATAGAAATTACCCTGGATAACAATGCCCTGATTTTTAAGAAAAATGTTTAAATAATTGGATGCCCCTAAACCGGTGATTCTCAACTCATGGGTCGTGATGCCTTTCAACAGAGGTTGTCTGAGAGCATCAGGAAACGAGGGTATTTATGTTATGATTGTAACAGTAGCAAAATTACGGTTATGCAGTAGCAATGAAAGTAATTTTATGGTTGGGGTCACCACAACATGAGGAACTGTATTAGAGGTCTGCAGCATCAGGAGGGTTGAGAACCTCTGCTCTAAAGTTCACCTGTGAATTAATGGAGGAAGAAAGCTTGCTGCTATGCATGTGTTAAGAGGATGGTACAGGGCGTGTTTATTTAAATGAATTTTATGTTAGATACGTCACGCCTGTTTGAGCCAAGTCTGACTTGTTGCTATAATTTTATGTCTTTGGTTACCCTTGAGACAGGATTTTACTGTGTAGCCCACACTGCTCTCAAACTCACGGCCTTCCATCTGCCTCAGCCTCCGAAATGCTGGGACTACATGTGTGTCAACACACTTAGCTCTTACTTATTTGGGAAATAAAGCGCTAAAATTCCTCCACCATAAAAACTTTTCCCGCTAAGAACAGTATCGTAAAAAAGAAACTGGGAACATTTTTGTTTCTTAAATTTTATTATTAATGAATGCAAATTGGCCCATATATCCCAGTGGCATCCTATTGGAACACACTGTCTGTACTGGGAGCCTCTTCCAGGGTGATAAGCATGATCTGGATGATGTCCAACACAGATGTGGTGACTGTGCTGAGATTTCCATGGAGTATCAAAGCATCATTCATTCATTCCCTCCAGGCATCCATTCATAGGCTATGACAGTTACTGAGGAGTGACGGGACTGCTTTGTGAATGATTTTGACAGCTGTTTTGTATGGCATTCTAGCCCCAACTTGTGACAAAATAATTATATTATTTCAAAAGGGAAGGAAGTAGAAAGGACAGTTTGGTTTCCGTACCGGGAGGGCGGAGTGGTTAGTACATAGACACCCCTGGGATTTCCAGTTCTGTGAAAGTAAGGCACAGGGGACAGATGGAGAGCCGTATGTCATTTTTGAACCTCAAACCAGTCAAGCTTGCCAAGGCTGTAGCTGCCCCATGTTACACAGACAGACCACCTGGTCATAGACACAGCCAGGTAATGGGCAGACTTCATCTCATGGGAGACCAGTTCCCAGATGGTGAAGATTGGATCAGAGATGCTATGGATCAGAGATGCTGATCGGAGCACGCTTGAGCCCCTCTCCTCTCCCCAGATTGGAGAAACTGTCCCTGTGGGGGAGAGGTACCAGTGGAGACCCTCCCACTGAGCTGAGGCAAGGGAATGGAGAATGTATGTGCTGAAGATAGTGGAGATGTGTTCATACATGTTTTACCGGATTGTGCTGTGCTGTTCACTGTGCCAGGCAAGAAGGCATGAACCCTTTTACAGCTTATGATGTGAGCGTTCTATAATGACTGCTGCAGGTGCCACACAGTTTTTGTACTGCAGGATCTACCCACTGTACGTGTTGAAAGTTTCCCTGCTTCTTGAACAAATGGAAGTTGCATATACATGAATGACTGGGGTAATTTCCCCTCCCCCAAAGCATGTGGGGAGATGGACTCTGTTCTCTTCATACGGTAGCACTGTGATTTGTAAGGCTGTAGGAGTAACGTGGAGAGAACTGTCCGTGTGTTCAGGAATGCAAACAGGGACCATGCTGATTCAAAGATAATCGAGTGAAGCTACACTTTGTGCAGAAATAGCGTTAATGAATGGCACGCCTAATAAAATAACCACCTGTGACTCAACTGCCACCTAAGACAGTTGGCTTGTTTTGCTTTTTTAAGTCAGGGTCTGTGCATGCAACTCAGGCTGGCCTTGAACTCTTGATGCACATATCTCAGTCTACTGAAGGCTGGGATTAGAAATGTGCTACCACCAGCTGAGCAGTGATGGTACACCTCTTTAATCTCAGCAGTTGGGAGGCAGAGGAAGATGAATCTCAGAGTTCAAGGCTAGCCTGGTCTACAGATAGAGTTATAGAAGAGCCAGGGCTACACAGAGAAACTGTGTGTCGAAAAACCAAAAAGAAAAAAAAAGAGTAACTGTACTTAGCTAAGTGAATCCACAAGAGTCTTTAAGAAGTGATTTGTGGCCATGCATGGTTGCTTTAAATCCTAGTATATTTAGAATCAGGGTTAAGTATCTCAGAGTTTACATAGTGAATTCTAGGGCTATCCAGTACTGTGTAGTAAGACCCTGTTTAAAAGCAAAAGGAATTTATTTGGGGGGAGAGAGAAAGAGAGAGAGAGTTTTGGAGGGAGCTTTTTTTTTTGAAACAGGGTCTCACTATGTAGCCTTGGCTGGCTCTGCATCTCCAATGCTGGGCTTAAAGGTCAATGCTACCATGTCAGGCTGTTTGGTTTTAAAAAGAGCTTGACAGAAGATGTGATTGTTGTTTTTTGTTGTTGTTGTTTATTTTGGTTTTGAGACAGGGTTTCTCTGTGTAGCCGTGGTTGTCCTGGTCTCCCTTTGTAGACCAGGGCCCTCCTCCTGCCTCTTCCTGCCAGAATGCTGGAATTAAAAGCCTATGCCACCACACCTGGCTTGTCAGCAGATTTCCTTTCCTCTTTTTTCTTTTTCTTTTTCTTTTCCTTTCCTTTCCTTTCCTTTCCTTTCCTTTCCTTTCCTTTCCTTTCCTTTCCTTTCCTTTCCTTTCCTTTCCTTTCCTTTCCTTTCCTTTCCTTTCCTTTCCTTTCCTTTCCTTTCCTTTCCTTTCCTTTCCTTTCCTTTCCTTTCCTTTCCTTTCCTTTCCTTTCCTTTCCTTTCCTTTCCTTTCCTTTCCTTTCCTTTCC
>NW_026594428.1:12454614-12495124 GCF_907164565.1 Psammomys obesus
TTTTCCTTTCCTTTCCTTTCCTTTCCTTTCCTTTCCTTTCCTTTCCTTTTTTCTTTTCTCTTTTCTCTTTTTTCTTTCCTTTTCTCTTTTCCTTTCCTTGCCTCTTTTTCTTTCCTTTCCTTTCCTTTACTACATTCTACTCTTTTCCTTTCTTTTCTGCCCTTTCTTCCCCTCTCCTGTTATCCTCTGCCATTTCCCCTCTTCCCCTCTCTCCCATTTCTTTAGGGGAGGTGTGAGAATTTTAAAGGTAAATTGCTAGACATGCTCATGTATTTGGTTTGTTCAGACCTGGTCTGCCCCCTTGTGGAAAAAGTGTTTATTAGTCTCACAATGGTTTCTCAATGCTATTGGCATTAAAATCAGAGAATATTCTATTCCTAGCCCTTCAAGTTCTCAAGTAAATAAAATAATAATAATAATAATAATAATAATAATAATAATAATAATAATAAAGTCTGTTTGGAACTGGGCAGGGTTTTGTGGTTCCTCCTTGGCTGAGATCCCCAGCTGGGCATGGTGACACCAGTCCTTCAGGCATCCAGTCCGTACCTTTCTTTGACTTCCGTTTTCAGGCTGTTCTGCTCTTAAACTCTGTAGTTTGGAAAAGAGTTAATCACTTTTTAGAGAATGCATATGTAAGAGTTCTGCTGGATGAATTAATGTGTGCCACATGCATGCCTAAGATGCCAGAAGGCATTGGTGCCACTGTATCTGGAGATAGAGGCAGGTGTGAGCTCTCTGATATGAGTGCTGGGAACCCAACCAAAGTCCTCTGCAAGAGCAGTAAGTGTTCTTAACTGCTGAGCTGTCTCTTCCATCCCTTAAATTGTACTTTATTTTACTCTTTAATGAACATTTAAGTGGAAGTTTATGCTATTACAAGCTTTAAGTATAAATATATAAAGTTACATATATGTAACTTAAAGCTCGCTTAAGGATTGTTTTTCTCAAATAATTAATAAGGTTAGCATGAATCCTTTGTTAACCTTGTACATGTAAACCTTGACTTTAGGTGGGTTTTTTCTCTGTCTCTCTCTTTCTGTGTGTGTGTGTGTGTGTGTGTGTGTGTGTGTGTGTGTTAGTGGGGACTTTGGCTTAGTATGGTCTTTTAGAATGTGGGTGAACTTAGAAGATGCATAGTAGTATCAAATGACAAAAATCACAAGTTTACTTGCAGGTATAATCAACTCATAGTCATGATTTAGGAGTTGAGGCAGCCTGCAAGCTATTTAGTAGAGTGAGAGTTCTTCCTGGGAAATAGCAGAACAGGAAAATTCTTGTGAGCAGGGAATGGAGCAATATAACTAACCAACTGGCCGATTCCAGGCTGCTCTTGAGAGGGTTGATGTGAAAAAACATCTCTCTTAGACTGACCCAGAGAGGCTAGAGTTTCCTGTTTTCAGGCAAAATTAGTCAGTATGGAATCGATGTGCTCTCTCAAAACTTCAATTTGATTGTCCAGCACTTGGCATGAGTGACTCCATTTTGGATTAATTTAATCCTTCAGGGCCCAGTATAGAGCTCAGTCAAAACAATGACCACCACCCCCATGGCTCTTTTACTGGGTAAAAAGTGAAGGCTAACTTGTCTGTGCAGCTCCACACCAGGACAATGTGTGGTAGATGGCCAGCCTTTAGGAACTGTCAGTCAAAGAAGGAGTAATTCAGAGTGAATGTCGGTTCAGGGTCTTTGCTTGCTTTGTTTTTGGAGTTTTCAAAAATGGAGCTGCTTCTTAATTGTGTCTGAATGGTAACTGGGCACTCAGACGCTTTTTATTTCTTGAAGTGTGTCTCACTGAGTGCCGAGGCAAATTTGTGTGTTGGGTTAGAAAGGGACCATGTGGCACAGAGCATGGTCTGACTCACATTTAAGAGCAGATGGAGAGCATGGGTGAGGATGATCAGGAATAGGGCTGAAAGCCTTGGAGAAAGCTCCTCTCTATAAATCCTGGAGTACGCCTTCTCCATGGAGAAAGTGAGGCTCAGACCTGGTGAGTGACTTACTGCAGACATCTGAACTTTAGCCTCTGCTCCAACAGAGAGCTACTGCCTATACCGTCATGACGTAAGGACTTTGTTTAACTTGCTAAGACCTTTGGACTTAATCCTTTAGACACCAGAGACGACTTTTTAGTTGGCTACCAACTAAGAAATAATAGAAACTAGATTTGATTCAATTCATATTTTGAGAGAGTTGTGTAGCTTTGGAACTTGCTTTCCTAGGAGGGGCATGCAAACAGAAGGGCCAAAGAGCATTTGTCTTAGGTTCTGTGATCGGCTCACCAGTGGCTCACCAGCTTCTCATCCCTGCCCCGTGCTTGCATTGAAAGCAAACTCAATGTGCAAACAGATGGGAGGGCTGCATTTTAGGGAGAAGTTCATTTACAAGCAGGAAGGTAGGCGGTAAGGGCCAGAGATTGTCAGCACAGGCAGGATCTACAATACCAACACCACCAATGTGTCCTGCTAACAGCCCAGCCATCCCAGGGCACGGAGAATCTGCGTGCAGGTGCCCTCTCCTGCAGGCTTCCTCTCCTGCTTCCTCCCTCATTTCCAGAGCACATTGCCTCTAGCATTTTTGAGCCTCACTGCCCATGGTACTTTGACTTCTTGTTATCGTAATTTGACATAATTACTCGAAAATCTCTAGTGTGTTACATGTTGGCATGGGGGGGCACATTTGGTTCTGTGGCTTAATTAAGCCACCCTGATTTCCCCTGGAGCCCTCTTACTCTCTTCCTTGAAGCACAGTTTACCTGGTGTTTCTCCTTCTCCAACCCTACTGTTTCTTCTGTCTTCCCTTCTCCACCTTTTTTTTTCCCCTCAGAGTTTCCATGGCCCCACAAGCTCCTCAATCCTACCTGAGCAGCTTCTTCGAGTCCTGAGGTATTATACCCCAATATCTCATGGGAACCTCCAGGGCTGGGTTCTGAACTCTCATCATTTTGTCCTCAAAATATGTCCCACCTCCCACCTTTCTCAGCCGCAGTTCTCCAGCTGCCCCATCCCAAGGCTGAGGTCTGGAAGCCACGCTTTGATCTGGAAATTTGTTTCTCTCAAACATAAAGTAAAATATCGAGTCAAGTGTGCTAATCTGAAGAATGCAGTGTGGTGAGTTTTGACAGATGTGGAAGGTGTGTTGGCAATATCTAGGTCATCATGCTGGTAAGTTCTCTGGCACCCAGATCATTTCTGAGCCTCTTTGCCACTTACTGATTCTTGTAGCTGCGTCTGTCAGGGATGCTGCGCATGCTCCCGCCGCAACCCCATTACCTGTTGTCCTCCCACCCCCACCCCTACACGCACGCACGCACGCACGCACGCACGCACCGATAACTGAGCTTTCCTGTCTCAACCTTCTGCCTCTGCATGCCAGAGGACGAAAACTTGGGTCAGTCAGGGAATTTTCCCAGTTACTTTCTCTTGACTTTTGTTTTCTTGTTTTGTCTTCATTCGGGGTCTCATGCGGCTATCACCCTTGCTTGGAAGGCGAGGATGACTAAACGTCTGATCTCCTGGCTCTACCTCCCGAGTGCTAGGATTGAAGGCATGCACACTTACATGGTTTATACAGTGCAGGGAACCAAATCCAGGGCTTTGGCATGCTAGGAAAGCCTCTACCAACTAAGCTACACCCCTAGTCCGACTTTTTGTTTTTAAATATTCAGTCAGCAGCACCTGCCAGCTCAGTGTGTACCTATTAAGACACGACGAGTCATTTGGCCGTTTTCCTGGGCCTTTCTCTCCTGCGTGTGCTCTACCCAGTCTTGGCATGGCTACAGGGCCAGCCATACACTAAGCAATGGGCTCTGCCCGGGCCAGCTATGTGAAGACGACTATGAAGCCATGAACCGGGATGCTTCTTGTTCTGGATAAAAGATAACTCAGCCCACCGTGGCTTGATTACCACACTTCATTAAAAATCCAAGCATTAAGCGTGACAGTTTCCAGGTTGTTAGATTCAGCTTACCAAGGCAGGCTCGTGTCTGTTCTTTGGTCTTGCTTTTGATCTCAGTGTAGGTTTGGATTTATGGGTACTCATTCTAAGAAGAGAGAGCACATCTCTCCCTGTCTTCTTGCCAGGACCCCTCAGAACCCTTAGTATGATGGTTGTTTTTTGTTTGTTTGTTTGTTTGTTTGTTTGGTCTGGAATCCTGATATCTTCTATGCTCAAGCCTAATGCTTACAAAGGGGATGTGGTGCCTATTGTAGGCCTGGACCAACAGATATTGCCTGAGTCATTTTCTCTTTTTACTAAATGTAATTAACTACTTAATTATCCTTACAGTGCCCCATACCTTGCCACCAAACAGGACTGACTCCTGTCAGTCTTCCATTAAGCACCTACTGTCTACTACCCTGCTGACTCCCATGGCTTATGTCTGGCCATGCTCGCCCTCACCCTTCTACTTTGCTTTCCTTGCAAACTTGCTTCTTGCTTCCTCTATCCTCCCCATGGTCCTTGCTGAACAGGGAGCATGATACAATACACTGGGCTCTCCCCACCCCCAGATCTCTTTCATGCTTTTTCTTTTCATCTCTCATTGCATTACATGCGCACAGGGTCTGAGCAACCGTGGGCTAGGTAATACCTGAAGGAGACAGCTATAGCTGACCTTCCTGCAGGGACACTTCAGTCCTTCTGGAGTATCCTCTCAAGGCCATTGCTCTCTAAGGGGACTCTTAATGGACCCAGCTCATTCACCAGCCATGGGCTACATCTTCCAGTACCACCTTCCCTGCCTTCTGTGCTTTTGCTCCACACCCAGAAGCCTTCTGTTTTCCCTGCTGGCATCCTGTTTGCCAGACATCATAGCTAAGGTGTTCGTTGTTCTTCCATTGGTCCCCACATCGGGAATGCTTTGTTTACTTTCCCTTAGCTGTTACTAAATGTGGGACATCCATGGGACTTTGAAGTCACACACTCCTCATGTTTAGCGCTGGCTTGGGCAGTCAGCCCTTGCCTCCTTTCCCTTGCAGAATCACTGGGAGGATGGTCACGTAGTGTGGGTTCATTCTTTCTCGACACTGCTGCCTTTGTTCTTATGAGTGTTTACCTACATTGTTTTACTGTTACTGTTCACGTAATACACACCCAGCAAGTGCCCACCGGAGCAGGTGCAGTTTGAGTATTGGGGATGTGCTTAGTATGATGGTTGTTTTTTGTTTGTTTGTTTGTTTGAACAAGACAGAATAAAGATTCCTGCATGTGCAGAGCCTCCCTTATTTGAAAGGCACCATCTGTCTCCCGAGTCTGCATAGGAAGGAGCAGTTGGGAATCCAGAAGTGGACTGACCTGCAGAGGAAAGAGCCTCTGCTTCCTCTCAACTCAAGTTCTTTGCCAACAGGCAATATTTGATTGCCTGTATTACTTGAGTGTCAGAGGAATGCATGCATGTGCAGTAGCCAATGTGTGGAGGTCACGGGACAACCTGTGGGAGTCTGTTTTTTCTTTGTGCCATGTGTGTTTAAGAGTGGAGTCAGGTCTTCAGTCTTGGTGGCAAGCACTCTCAGCCATGGAGCCTTCCTCCCCGGCCGGCAACAGGGATTTTGATCTCCATTCTCCCTGTTGTCAATGGTGATTTGTTTTAAGGAATGCCATGCCTTTCACAAAGTAAGTGTTTTTGAAGAATACACTTCTTTCTTTAGAAACCAAAACTTGTGTTTTGTCTTTCAGTGGTGAAAGTGGGGCTGGGAAAACAGAAAGCACCAAACTGATCCTCAAGTTTCTGTCTGTCATCAGCCAGCACTCCTTGGACTTGTGCTTACAGGAGAAAACATTCTGTGTTGAGCAAGCCATCCTCCAAAGCAGGTATCACACATTGGTTTTCTGCCTTCCAAGCCATCACGTTTGCTTTTTTTCTGAAACAGAATGGCTAAACTTAGTCTATTTCTCTTCTTGGCTCATCTTCTTGCTAGAATTTCAAGAGATCTCAGCTGTACACCTTTTATCCCTGCACCAGGGAGGCAGAAGCAGGCAGATCTCTGTGAACTCAAGGCCTGCTGGGCTTACGTAGGAAGTGCCATCCTAGCCAGGGTGACATCTGAGCCTTTGTCTCAACTCTCGCCACCACCTGCGTCCTGCCAACACCTCCCCAGAAAGAAACGGTCTAAACATGTACCCAGCACTTTCCAGAACCTTCAGGAACACCCACTTTGACAGAAGCAGCTCCTTTCCCTGTTGGGACATTCAGGGTGGTATACTCTAAAGTTCTGAGGAGCAGACTGACTGCAGCTGCACATGGTGAAGGACTCAGACACACACTAAAACCCAGTCATCTTGTAGAGTGGGCTGAGCACTCAGACTGAGAAAGGTGCTTTCAGTATGAGCTGAGGGCATTTCAACAGCCTCACCTGCGACAGATCAGTAGTACCCAGCCGTGGTCCTTGAAACACTGACAAAGGGCTGTGTGGCCTGGTGTCACCTGCAGACTCACTTGGTATCTGATTTGTGCCTTGTAAGGTTATGGAGCCAGTAGAGATATTATGGACACTGGATGCAGAGAGCTGTCCCAGGGTCAGCAAACTATAGCCTAGTACAATATTTTGGAGCTTTTATTTTTTAATTGGGAATTCAGCTCAGTGCTTGCTTAGCATTTTCATACACACACACACACACACACACACACACTTACACACACAGAGAGACATACACATTCTTTTTAATTTACAGTTAAATATATGCCTTTAATATTTAATTATTTATTTATTTACTTACTTATTTATTTATTTATTTATTTATTTATTTATTTATTTATTTATTTATTTTGGCTTTTTGAGACAGGGTTTCTCTGTGTGGCCCTGGCTGTCCTGGAACTCACTTTGTAGGCCAGGCTGGCTTCCAGCCCACCTGCCTCTGCCTCCCGAGTGCTGGGATTAAAGGTGTGTGCTACCACCGCCTGGCATACACGCCTGTAATTTTTAACCATGTTTCCAGCATACAGCTCAGTGGCAGTGGTCACCACCGTCCGTTTTCAGACTTCATGCGCCTCCTGCAGCCTTCTCTGGAAATAATTTTCTTGGGATGCTGCCATGCTCACTTGGATTGTTTCTGGCAGCTTTTAAAGGACAGTGGCAGCACTGTCCACTGAGTAGGGACCACATACTCTGCAAAGCTGAAAAGCTTTATCTGGTCCTTTGCAGCCTTGTCTGTTACACACTTGGTTTAGCCTGACTCCATTTTACAGTTGGAGCTGATCCAGAGATGGTAAATAAAAGGCTGCGCTGCCAACAAGTGACATGTCCATGGTTGAGGGCTTTTCGGCTCCTAGATGTGAGCTCCCTGATGCCACTCCTGGGCTATGTGTCAACCAGGTGCATTTGTGCAGAGCTAAGCCATGTGGTCCTCATAACGGGACAGCATTCTTGAGCAGCGCAGCTCACGATCTTCCTTGGTCTCATTCAAGGGGATGATCGGGAAAAGCCCATTTCAGCAAGTGCTTAGAAAAGCTGCCTCCTCTTTAAGTAAACAGAGTTGGGCTGGGGCCTTCCGGTGCAGATTCCTCACATTTATGTGTTTTCGAATTTGTCCTGATTAATGCTCTGTTGTCCTCACTCTGTTCTCAGCCCCATCATGGAAGCATTCGGCAATGCAAAGACAGTATACAACAACAACTCCAGTCGCTTTGGGAAGTTTGTTCAACTGAACATCTGTCAGAAGGGAAATATTCAGGGTGGAAGAATTGTAGATTGTATCCTGTTTCATTTCACATTTATCTTTGCATGTGGCTCTGTTAGGGAAATCTCGGGTCACTTATTGTAAAGGCCCAAAAATACTTGTTACTCTAGTTCAAGCTTATTTTGCTTTAATATTATTGCATTTGTCCTATTAATTATTTTACCAGGTAAATGATCATTTTTCATTTGGAACTATCACATATTATACCTATAGTTTGGATTCATCATTTATTAGTCTGTTTTCTGTTGCTATTATGGAATGTCTGACTGACTAGGTACTTCGTAGAGAAAAGTGTTGTGGTTTAAATAGCTTTAGCGTAGCTGACAGTTTGAGGGGCTGAAAATCCAAGCTCAGTCATTTATTCAGACTCTGGTATAAGCCTTCTAACTCCATAGTAGCATGGTGGATGTTGTCATAGAGGCAGCATGTGTGAGAGATCGATCACATGCTAGGAAGTAAGGAGAGAATCAGGAAGGCTGGACTACATTTTTGACTATTCTTAAGATACTGACATGCCCATGAGATCAGCATTAACATAACTGTAATAACCTTGACCTAGCCACCTCCTCTTGGGTCCCACCTTGTAGAAGGGTTCTACCATTCTCATACCATAGACTAAGGACTCTGCACATGGTCCCTCGGGGCTACATTCAAACCATGTCTACTCTAGCTGTTTGCTTGAAGCCAGTCCCATCATTTGGCACCTATTTGGGCACCATGGCGTTGGAACTGGGTTTAGGTAGAGTGTTGCTTTGATTGATGTGTTTTTGGCACCAGTAGCAACAATGTCAGCAGATTAGGGCGCCGTAACACAAAAGTGAAGACTCACCCTCCCACCATGCCTGTTTTCTTCCTTGACTTGCCATCACTTCTCACATGAAGATTTATTAGAAAAAGTGAGTATGCAGAGCATGATTCAATTCACAGTTTAGAGATTATTTTGTATTATATATTTGCTTATTATAACTTTGATTTCTTCCCACAGAACCGAGTAGTGAGGCAAAATCCTGGGGAGAGGAATTATCACATATTCTATGCACTGCTGGCAGGGCTGGAGCAGGGAGAGAGAGGTGAGTAACAGAGCAGCACAGGCAGGTAGGTGGGTGTCGCCATGTCTTCAGTGTAAAACACACTGGGAATGACGGACCACCTCGGGAATACCCTTGACTTCCACTAATTGCAGTGATATGTGTGTTGTGAGAAGACCAAAGATGCCGAGGTCATCTGAGGATCAAAACAGGAAGAAATTACAGCAGAGAAACCTCTGTTTATAATCGTAGTGCATTTTTAATTTAATGGATATTTGTGAGAAATATATAATGTAATATAATTGGCTTTATTTCAGCGTGTATGTGTGTGTGTACGCATGCGTATGTATCTGTGCTTCTGTGTGTACGTGCATGTACATCTGTGTTTTTGCATGTGTGTGCACGCAGGCATTACGTGCATGCTCGATCACATGCTTGCATATGTATGTGTATATGCTAGTGAGTTTGCATGTTTGTATAACAAAGCTAGAAGTTGGTGTCAGGTGTACCTCAGTGCTCTCTGCCTTACCTTTTAAGACAGGACCACTCACCGAACCTGAAGCGTGCTGTTGAGTCAGTGCCGGTTGGCCTCGAGCCCTGGCGTTACGAGCTCACCATCCTGCATGGCTTTTTATGTGTGTCTGGGGATTGAACTCCGGCTGCTTGACTGAGCCATCTCCCCAGCCTATGGTTGTACTTTTAAAACACACCTAAGTAAAACTAATTTCTAATTTTTTTTTTCTTTTCTCTTTTTGTCCCACTGGAGAATGAACCTAGAACTTATATGTCGTAAGCATGTCATTTCCCACTTAACCATCTCTAACCCTAAATATTTGGCTTTGAAAAGAAAACAACAAAGCAAGACCCTTGTTTGCTTTCTCTGCTCCTATTTAATTTAATGAAGTTGTTTTTATTTTTTTCTGGATTGCTAAAAGGTATCTTTACCAGCATCTTAGAGTGTGGTCATTTAGTGTATAGAATTATGCATGAACTTTTGTTATTAAAACCAGAGTACTGTCTTCAGCATACTCAAGTGAACAGATAAGTATGTAAATTACAATCATGTCTCTGAATTTTGTCAGTCATGCTAGCTGGTACTGATGTTACCTCTTTCTTTGTCTTTCTGTAGAAGAATTTTATTTATCTTTGCCAGAAAACTACCATTACTTGAATCAGTCTGGATGTACTGAGGACAAGACAATCAGTGACCAGGAATCCTTTAGACAAGTTATTGTAAGTTAATATATTTTTTTATCTTCTCAGAAGAGTATGGATTTCATTTTGCTTTAAAAAAAAAAAAAAGCATTTTTTTTTTTGTAATGAAAGCTTGGAAGAAATGTGTGAGAATAGTTCTTTCCCCTGTAAGTCACAGAGGCTTGCTTTCCAGGCTGGAAGGGAATCCCAACTGTTCTTTGGAAGTAGTGAGTGACAGATGTGTGGCTCACTTGGAAGAGCATGGCCAGAGTCTGTACCCTCTACTTCTAGAAACCCCCTCCCCAACCCTGTGCTTTGCACCCCAGCAGCATTTCTCCATGTTTGAGTTTACCCATAGGGTTTCTTTTGAAAAACAGGTTGGACAGCCACGGATGAGGTAACTGTAGGATTGTCATACTCTTCCTGCAGCCTCTTCCTTGGAGCTGGTTCTGGTTACGTGGACAGTGCTGTCTCTGGCTCGTGGCGACAGTAGGCACTAACACCTCTCGCTTTTCACAGACGCTCAGGACAGTGTGACTGCACTGAGTGAGCCTGGTCATCACACGCTGTAACAGCCTATCTGACTGACTGTGGCTGGCGATCACACCATGGTGGGCTCAGTGTCTTTGCCAGAGTCCTCAGCCTTAGGATACTGTGTGCCTAGGGGTGACTCATCCTTAATTAGAATCATGTATAAATATAGCTGACACAGTGCATGCATCCCTGTGTATCCACTACTTATAGTTTCACATTGAACTGTCAGCAGAGGAAAAAATGCTTTAAAATGTAGTCAGCATATTCAGGCCTTTTTTTCTTGTTGCCATTCCCTAAATAACAGTTATATATTATATATATTATGTATTGCTTTTCCTGCTTTCAAGACACTTTAGCCATATCTTCGTAAGTCACAGTGTGTGGTGCCTTCAACAACAGGCATCCAGCATCCGGTGCTAGTGTGTCACCAAGAGCAATGGTAGTATCCTGTAGAGTTCAGGGAACCTCTGGGGTCTCACTACCCAACAGGTGATGCACAGAGATGAATGGCATGTGATTTCAAAGTGACTATTAGTCACACATAAGTTTTCCTCATCCCATGTATATAATCTGTATAGAAGTTGGAAGTGGAATTCAAGCTGGTCATGGTAGCTCATGCTTGTAATCCCAGCACTTGGGAGGCTGAAGTAGGAGGATTGAGTTTAAGATTAGCCTCATATACAGGGTTAGACCTTGTCTCAAAAGGCAAAAAGATAAAGTAAAAAGAGAAAAAAGGAAATTAAAAGCAGATGAGGTAGTGATGTGATCACCTGCTCTGTTGGAAATCACACAAATGTACAGAGTAGTACAGTGTGGTCTCTCCCTCTCTCCCAGTGTTTCTATCTCTCTCTGTTCCTTCTCCATCTCTGATACTAACTGTTGCTATTCTATCTGTTCTCCATTACCAGGATCAAACCTGGGCCTGCACACAGGCAAGGCCAGTGCTTTGCCTCTGAAGATAGCACTTTTTTGTGTATGTACCACAGAGGGAAAAGATTTGTCCACAAAAGTTGGATTTTGTGAAGTATTCTTTAAAGTACTGTTAACGCCCATATCTCTGAGTCCCACATCTCCAAAAATAACCAAATTTAGATGGAGAAAGAAGTTTGCATCTCCACAAACAATATAACATAAGAACTGTTGCTTTTATACTATGTGCCTTGGGTTTTAAGTCTGCAGGGCAGCCAGGCTCTGTGACAAATGTCTGTAATCTCAGCACTGGGGAGGCTGAGGCAGGATGACTGATGGAAATTTGAGGCCGGCCTGGCTACTTAGTGAGTTCAAGGCCGGCTGGGGATACATAGCAAACCATTTCCTATAAATAAAGTATGCAGCATGAATGTTTGGGCCCTATGCAAATGCTGCAGAAATTTAAATGCAGAATTAGATTATGTTTTTGTGGATTTTTTTTTACACCCTGGGGATCCTAGCACTAGTGCCCCACAGGTTCCGAGAGACACACATGTTTTACACTGCCATCATTCTCTTCTGGTCTCACAGTTTTCCCACTACAAAGCCTTCTTCTCTCACAGTTTATTTCTTAGTGTCTTTGTTGAAGAAGCATGTGTTGAAATTATCGCTCCTCCTTACTTTTGATGAGTAAGGAGAAAGAGCTTGCCTTGGAAATTTTTCCTTCTGTTTATGCTTATTTTTTGATGCTGAAGAAAGATAATTTGTCATTAAAGGACACTGTTGATGTAGACCGACAAGATAGGTAATTAACTAGTCTAATCTCGCTGCAGTCCCCACTGCCAGAGAGCTGTGGCCACTAGATACATTGCCTGGGAGGACCTTGGGTGCTGTTCCCTTTCTTCCTCTAGGGGCATCATTTCCCTATACAAAACGGTTCCTTTCTGTTGGCTCCAAGTCAATTTAGGGAGCTTGTCTTTCTTAATCCCTGTGTTTAAGCTTTAGGGTTTCATTGAAATAACAACTGTTGGCATTTGAAATTTAAAATGATATATCATGTTAAAAGGCAGCAGAATTTATATATAAAATCCACATAATGTTCCTGACTAACATGTTCTAGGTACACATTCTCTTTATGGATAACCTTGTAGATCTGTAAATTAAATATTTGATTTACAGACACTTTTTTGTATTTTCCTACCATAAGTATTAATGAAAAATTAGCTGGTCTTTACTAAGATCATGGATATGAAGTTTTGCTATTATTATTTAACTAATTAGTTTTATTCTAGAAGTTCTAAGCAAGGCTTTAAAAACGTAACTTTTATGGAGAAGGAGTAAAAATAGTTCTTTCTGGAAACAGCAAGGTTTTCCTCCTCCCAAACTTTCTAGAATTAAGAATTGGGATTTAAGGTAGTTTATTATACATATAACTGAGACCCATTGTAGCAAGTAAAACACACGGTTACACACTGAAAACTTTCATTTTTATATAAGAAACAAAGAGGGTATAAGGCAGCAATATGTGTTATACATATATAGAATCCCTTTATTTAAAAATTCTTTCATGTATCATATACTTATAGCAATTAAAAGTAGAGAAGAAATACCAAAGCAAAAATGTTTCAAAAGTGTTACTTTACATGGCACAATTGTATGGTTTTATTTTATTCTGTGCCATTCTCTGAATGTCATGTTTTCATAATGAACATGTTATCTCTGTAGTGATTATATGGTTATTACTTGGGAGGACACCTGCTTTTCCACGGACCAGAGGCCGTGAAAGGATGCTCAATGTCAGAGCCAGTTTTCGTATAGCCTTCGAAATTGCACCGTAAATTTTTCGTCTGAGATGAAAAGCTATTTCAAGTCAGAAGTAACAGCTAGTTTATTTTACTGCCTCCATCTGGCCTGCCAGGATGATGGCTGACGAAACGTGTGTGACGTAGCAAGAGACTTTGACGCATATGGTCTGTTTGTTTCTTACTTCACAAATAGTATTTACAGCATCCTTGCTGTGGACCACTGCTAAGATTTCCGGCCTTCACCGACCTTACTGCATGTGTGCAGGGGTTTTGAGTGGTGTGTGCGGCCATATGATGTGTATGCAGATTCATTCTGCATGAAACATTGCATTACTTTTCAAACAATTGATTTTTTTTTCCAGTGAATTTTGGAACTTGGGAGCCGTTGACCTAGAGAACAGATAGGAAGTTGGGAATGTTGCTAAGTTGGTAGAGTCTTTGCCTGGTGTGCGCAGAGCTCCCAGTGCAGCCCCAGCACTGCACTGCACCACTGCAACCGTGTGTGGTGGCGCTCACTAATTTCCATGAGGAGGCGGAGGCAAGACAATTAGAAACGCAAGGCCTTTCCTACATAGGGGTCAGAGCCAGCCTGGGCTACTTGCAACCCTAGCCTCAAAACAAAACAAAACAAAAACCAAACAAGGAATAGAGGAGAGTCCGGGGAGATGATGGGTTTACTGTAGAACGGCATTGCACAGGGACTGTGCCAACTTCGTATCTAAAGATACTGAAGCAAGGGGAAGTTTTCACAGTGAGGAAGATTCCACAGGTTGAAGTACTGATCCCTTGTGCAGGGATCCATAGCAAGTGACGGGGTGATAGGCCGAGGTCCTTGAACTGCTTCCTGTGAGGACACTGGTGCTGGCCACGGATTCTGCAGAAATCTTCTTGTCAAACATATATGCAGCAGAGTCCTTCCTTCATGCCTCTTTTACATGATCTAGCCAGCTGCAGCTTGACACAAATAACTCCACTTTGAGTCCCACAGCCTCTAGTCAATAAAAGCTACTGTCGTACATGAACTAGTTTCACGTAACACATACATGTCATAATGTGGTGTTATATAATACATACTACCGGAGTACTTATTTGCCATTTATTAAGCTCCCAACAGGCCCTTTTCCACTCTTTCAAGCATACCATGGGTCAGGGTTCAGTCAAGGTCCCTGTGCTTTCTGAGAGGGTCACTTATCTCTGGTTTCTAGTGTGACACACTTACTGCTAGTGTGACAATCTGCTATTATAGATTTTAGCATCACATATCACCCCAAACCACGCTCACGGACAGCTATTCTATGTGCTTAGTAAAAACTTCTATTGAAAAAAGTCTCCGTGTAAGTCTGTACCCATTTTGTAACTAAGCTGTCTTTAGCAATAACAAGCCTTACTGAGAATTTCCCAGGACTTTTATTTCGGTCTTGAGCCATATTATTGAGATAATAATTATAATAGCCTTAAACACAGCTACTCTTGCCAGAGGGAATGGGAGGCTGCTTAGTAAACAATTACAAAAAGGACATCAGGACAGTAAATGGAGGTTCTTGCTCGAAGGTTTTACACACATGCCCATGCTGGTGATAATTGCTGAAGCAATTAAATTTCCCTATGATTAATTCAATTACCATTATCACCATAGTCTAATTCAATAACATTTAAAATTAGACTTGAAAACAAAGAGGTTTATTGGTGTAGTGGTGGGATACACCTTTAATCCCAGCACTCAGGAGGCAAAGATAGGTGGATCTCTGTGAGTTCAAGGGCAGCCTGGTCTACAGAGAGAGTTCTGGGACAGCCAGGGCTGCACAGAGAAACCTTGTCCTGAAAAACAAAACAAACAAAAAAGAAATTAAAACTTCATTAGTACAGTTAACATATTAACCCTGTTCCATTTTACATTTGCGTGCTCAAGCTTTGGGTGTATTTTAAGAAGTTAGCCAAGATATTGTGTGTGTGTGTGTGTGTGTGTGTGTGTGTGTGTGTGTGTGTGTTTGTGTCAGTCTGTGCCTGCATGCACGCGCACATGCTTGCATGGAGTGCAGCTGCAAATGTGTCATGGTGAGAGCTCAGGAACATCCTGTTGTGTCAGCCAGCGGCTTTCACTGTGTTTGAGGTGGTCTGTTGTTGGCGCCCAGTCTTCTAGGGGTTCTCTTTATACCTTGCCCCCATCACCCCAGCACGCTAGGACTGCAGATCCATATACTGTGTCAGGCCTCTGGCTCCTCCGTGCTTCTGGGATCTAAGTGCCAATGTAAGGCTTGCACGGCAGGCACGCTACCCACTGAGCCATGTCCCCAGCCCCTATAAGTATTGTTAGGGACTGTGTGCTGATACTTTCTCTCTCGATAGGAACTGCCTGCTACTGTTCACACATATTTTAAAATCTACTTACTTTTTGTACTGTAGAGCCTGGGTAGGTGACTTGGTAAAGGTGTTCTTTTCTGTGGTTGTTGTGAAATTGGCTGAGGGGGCAAAAAAAGAAACAATTTGTTTCGCTTATTGAGATGACAACATGCTATTCAAACGAAGATACCCTTGACTTGGTGCTGCTTGTCCCTCCCCAACCTCCCAAGTGCTGGGCTTATGGCCGTGTGCTACCACCATGGCTTTTGACTTAGAAAATATCTATAGAGTCATAGAAAGAAAGGGCAGAATTGCCCTTTTCCCAGCATAGCTACTCTGTAATTACTGATTTCTGACTTGGTTTTTATCTTTGCTTTAAATGTCTTGAGAATAAGAAATGATTAATACTTCTTAACCACATTTCTTTGCTCTCACTTTCTGCATATCCTTTTACCCCCAGTTCATGTAAAGAAAACAGTGTTCATTGTGCCTCAGTGTTGGAGGGAGGAGCATCTTGTTCACTTGTGACGACAGTGATTCCTAGGAAGTTGTTTAGTAATATAAGTGAGAGGCTGTCTGTACCACAGGTGGGGCGGTCATGTGTTGAAGGCATTCTTCATTTCTACTGTGTGTGTGTGTGTGTGTGTGTGTGTGTGTGTGTGTGTGTGTGTGTGTTTTAACATGGAGCATTGTTAAAGTTGGTAGTGTTTTGTTTTTTCTCATTAGATCCGTACCTAATAATTTAACTTGGTCATCAACACTTTTTAATTTTTTCTTCTAGACCGCAATGGAAGTCATGCAGTTCAGCAAGGAGGAAGTTCGGGAAGTGTTGAGGTTGCTGGCTGGGATACTGCATCTAGGCAACATAGAATTTATCACTGCTGGAGGGGCTCAGGTTTCCTTCAAAACAGGTGAGATGATGCCTGCCAGCCTTCCATCCCTTGCCCCCTGCCACTTCCTTCCCATCTTCGACTTCAGTGTTTTCCAGAAAATTGATACCTGGTCTTCTACAGAGAAGTTTTCTGACATTGAGAATAGAGCTGTAGGTTTCCTCCCTCTCTGAACCCGTGGTCTCATCCGCTAGCAAGCACATGAGCTCAGGAGCTATGGAGCATCACTTATAATGTAAAGTGTCTGGGCAGCAGTCAAGAGTCTCTGAAAGTTCCTGAATTGGGGTTGGTGTCCTTATTCCTACTAAGAAGCACAATGGGCCAGATAAGTAGAAATATGAGCAACATGTCTTTGATGTAGGGAAAGGGCTGAGTCAGGCAGCATCCTGCTTTGCCTTGGGTTTTATAGTTGCCCAGCCCTGATGCCCTGTGACAGCCTGTCAGACTTTTGTCCGCCAAGCAGAATGCTGGGTTGTAGCCCAGCTCTCCCACAAGTTTTTCTCCTGTTACTTATCTCTTGGCTCTTACTGACTTTCTCTTGGTAGAGTACTAAAGAGTTCGTTGTCTGTATAAAATGCCAGTTGAGGTACTCTTAAACATACATTTAAGCATTTTGGGAATTTTCCTGATGGAAGCAATAAAAGCTGTTGCAGAAACCGGAAACTGGATGTGTTTGGGGTCAAGGTATCTTTCCAGGAGCCCCTTCCGTGGTCAGTGGTTATCAGTGTTTGACCCACCTAGTTCCCGTCAGTGCCTTAGGAGCCTGAAGAGCCTGTGTTTAGAGTTGGAGAGTGAGTGACTGGTGACATTTTGAAAGGGCCTATGTTCTGTAACTCCAGTTCTTGAGGACCCAGCACCCTCTCTTGGCCTCTTTGGGCAAGGGCTATACATAGCCGTACACACAGACAAAATAACTCGTGTGTGTGTGTGTGTGTGTGTGTGTGTGTGTGTGTGTGTGTGTATTCTTTTAAAAGCCTTTGTTTGTGTGTGTAATGTATACTCACATTTACTGCATTAAAAATTATGATTGTGGGTTTGGTTGTGTGCCAGACGCTGGCACAGGAGGATAGCAAGTTGCTGATCAGCAAGCTAGGCTACAGAGCAAGCCCATCACCAGGCGAGGCAACCAGCGCACCACCGCATCTCAGCAACATAAGCCATGAGAAACATAAGACATGTGTTTATCAGCCGAGCTGGGAATCCGACTCGTTCAATAGAGTGCTTGCTCTGCAGGCGTGAGGACCTGGGTTCTAATCCCCAGCACCCATGTCCAAGTTGGGTAAGGTAGTGTCTGTCTGTAACCCCTGCAACCCCAGAACAGGGAGGGACAGAGACATTTGGATCCCTGGAGCTCCTTGACCAGCCAGTTTAGCCAAATCAGTGTGGGTTTTTCACAGCTTCAGTGAAAAACCCAGTCTCAAAAATAGGGTGGAGAGTGATTGAGGGAAACACTCATGTCAACCTCTGGCCTCCATCTGTGTGCACACATGTATACATGTATATGAGCACAATATATACCACATACATACATCAATTCACTCAATAACATTTAATATACATCTTACATGTTAAAAATAAATATATTTTTCTTTTCCCAAACAAAAATGTCAATGAGAAGAGGTCTACCGTTTCACCTTTTGGCCACTTTCTTTTTTTAACTTTGTTATTATCATCATTTTAATTGAAATATAATCACATCATTTCCCCTTCTTCTCTTCAACTTCTCCTATTCCGCTCACTCCTTCTCAAATCCATAGCCTGTTTTTCTTCATTGTTATTATTACATATGCACACATCAATGTATAAGTACAACAAACTGAATTCATGTTTTGCCATTGATAGGTATATGATTTCAGGATGGCCACTTGGTGCTGGATAGTCATCCCTAGGGAAGACTGCTCTTCCCTCTCTCAGCATTCCTTAGTTGCCTGTAGTTTTTCACCTAAGGGTGAGTCCTCATGAGATTTCCCCCCTTTCCATAATAGCTTATCTATTGTGTTGTCTTTCTTCAGGTCTTGTTTTGTCAGCCATATTGTTGAGGAATGGATGAAACCTCCCTGTCATTTCTAGGAGACACAATTGCGCAGCAGGTTTCCTGGTTCTCTGTCTCTTTGAATCTTTCTACAACCTTCTCCCTGAACTCTAGGCATATGAGTGGTGTTGTAGATGTGTCCATGAATCTGGGTACCCCATGATCAGTTGTTCCCCGAATATTGACCAGTTGTGGTTTTCTGCAGTAGTTTCTGTCTGTAACAACCTTCTTTAATGTCCCACATCATAAAAACGGTATACACAAGTCAAACTTGCAAAAGCAGCGAATACTCCTAACTGTTGGATCATTTCTCTAGCCCCAATAGCTTGTATCTGTTTGTAAATTCAGTTTGCTAAGATGCCCTGTGTCCTGTAACCTCTTGATGGCTTTTCTGTTCTGGCCAGAGAACGGTAGTGGCAAAGCCAGTCACAGTTGAGTGCTACCAGTGAAAACAACCACAAAGCCTCTTCAGTATCGCAGGATCTCCAGCCAACACTTTGCCCAGTCACTGGGTCCTTCTGGGATCAGTAAAGGATTTATTAACTTACCAATGAGATATGTCCCTCATTTCTGCCTGAGGAATTATGGGACATCCACTGCTTTCTGGTGTGGCTGTATGTGGCTGGATTTGAATTGAGGCCCAGCGTCTATTGTGTTTGAGTGACTGAGGATTCACCTGTTGCCTCCCTTTCACTTTCAGCTTTGGGTAGGTCTGCGGAGTTACTTGGGCTGGACCCAACACAGCTCACAGATGCGCTGACCCACAAATCCATGTTCCTCAGGGGAGAAGAGATCCTCACGCCTCTCAGTGTTCAGCAGGTATGGCTGCCTGCCCTCAGTGCCATTGAAACTTGTCTCAGAGATACACTTGGGGTTTCCCTTCCATGCCTCTACCTTTACTTTGCCTGTGTGACCACAATGAACTGTTGAAATGACTGGCTCGTTGGCAAAATATAAAGGATGCCTAACTTTGAGGAAAAGGTGTCATCAAGTGACAGGGCAGTGTAGTTCTGATGAGCTGGGGTCTGATACAGGCCACCGGAGGACTGATCCTTCCGGTTAAGGCTGTCTGTTCTTGGGAAATGTGTTCACTATGCCTCAGTTCCATCTTCCATAAGTCATAGTATCTTATGAAGATAAAATAAGAAATACTCAGCATGTGCTGCAGAGTAAGCCCACACTTAAAATAAGCCAGGAACGTTATTATCCTCACTAGACTGAAGACTGCGGATCTGTCTGTGAAGCTGAGTGTTATTTGTCTTAGCCTCTGCACTGCTGTGAGTCCATTTACATTGACTAGCTCTTCAAAGTTCCTTCTACATTTCTTTATTACACTGATTTATTTGTGTTTGTGCCTAGCACTCATGTATAGAAAGCAGAGGACAAATTGTGGGAGTTGATTTTCTCACGTGGTTTCTAGGGATTGACACTGATGATCAGGCTTGGTGCCAAACAGCTGTCCCCACTGAGCCATATCACCTGTCCTTTCTAATCCATCTATCTGTATATCTTTTCCTTTCCTTTCCTTTCCTTTCCTTTCCTTTCCTTTCCTTTCCTTTCCTTTCCTTTCCTTTCCTTTCCTTTCCTTTCCTTTCCTTTCCTTTCCTTTCCTTTCCTTCCCTTTTCCCTTCCCTTCCCTTTCCTTTCCTTTCCTTTCCTTTCCTTTCCTTTCCTTTCCTTTCCTTTCCTTTCCTTTCCTTTTCTTTTCTTCTCTTTTCTTCTCTTTTCTTCTCTTTTCTTCTCTTCTCTTCTCTTCTCTTCTTGAGATAGGGCCCCACAATGTAGCCCTGACTGACCTGGAATGCTCTGTGTAGACCAAGCAAGCCTTAAATGCTTAGAGACTTGCTTGACTCTGACTCCCTTTTATTTAAAGACATGTTCCACTACACCTAGCTCAAATAAAAATATTATCCTATCATGAAAAAAAATCTATGAGTAAAAACTTAAAAAAAAAAAAATTAAAAGTGAATAGGGCAGTCCTTAGCTTAGCTGCCTCTTTTGCTGGATGACACTGGTTCATTTAGCCGTGAGTCCTTCCCCAGATCACCGAGTCCCCAAGCAGGGTGGGGCAGGCTGGTTATACCTTCTGCCACGGTCTTCCCCACTCTAGGCAGTAGACAGCAGAGACTCCTTGGCCATGGCACTTTATGCACGCTGCTTCGAGTGGGTGATCAAGAAGATCAACAGCCGGATCAAGGGCAAAGAAGACTTCAAATCGATCAGCATCCTTGACATCTTCGGATTTGAAAACTTCGAGGTACGCCTGCAGAGAGTGGGATGGGTGCCTTCTACTTATAAGCTGCTCTTTCACATGTCTCTTAGAGCAGCCATGGATGTTTTTCCTTTAAGACATTTCTTCTGTCTTGACCCTTTGTCACGTTTCTATGTACCTTTGAGGGCCCTGAAGAACTTACTCACTGTATCCCACCCTTAGGTTAACCACTTTGAGCAGTTCAATATCAACTATGCAAACGAAAAGCTTCAGGAGTACTTCAACAAACATATTTTTTCTTTAGAACAACTAGAATATAGCAGGTAAGTACACAGGATTCCTCTTCAAAATCTTTTTAATCAGCAAGTAAATCAATGTGAGGGTGCATCTTAATTTCATGTGGTCCTTTTTCTTCTTCCTGCAGAGAAGGATTGGTATGGGAAGACATTGACTGGATAGACAATGGAGAATGCCTAGACTTGATTGAGAAGGTAATGGGTAGTTGAAGAATGAATGGTTGCAGTCCCAAGGGTGTCCAGCTGGGCTGATTCATATTTATGGGAACAAAATAACTTGTGCAAACATGCACTTCAAAGATGTGAATGTTTAGAACACAATGGGCCATTTGGAAACATGAATGTAAATACACCGTGAGGTTGAATTTAAATACTTGGCTGCTTCCAGCCTATTGTCTCATTGAACTGTGTATTTTAGAATCAACAGTGTGTGTGAACTGGCCTCACTTAGATATTAAGTGCCAGCAAAGTCTTATTGAAAGCACTGTTAGACTTGCCAGTTCTAAAGTTTTTTCTATAACATTTCAGTGGGTCCCATTTTTTAAAAGACTAATATAGAATGTCATTGGTTTTCTTTGTGCTGTATCATTCTGGTTTTTTCAGTCCCTCAAGATGGCAGTGATGTTTCTCTTTTGAAGCACAGACTTGCTAGGAGATGGAATGAGTTTTATCTTTGAAGTACTTTGGAAAACAGACATTCCACGCTTAATTCATTCAACCTTTGTCTCTCCTCCTGTAGAAACTTGGCCTCCTTGCCTTGATCAATGAAGAGAGCCATTTTCCTCAAGCCACAGACAGTACTTTGTTGGAGAAGTTACACAATCAACATGCTGTATGTCAAAACCTTGCCAGCCTTTCATTTTTGTCTGAGCTGCAGATCTGAGGTGTTGAGTGATATGAGTTATGTCCAGTGCTGCTGGCATGCTATGCCTTCCACATTTAGTGTTCTGTGCCCCTTAACTTGAAGCTTTTCTCTTCTTTGACATAATAGACCTATATTGAGAAAAGTTAGCTTTGGGGCTAACAGAATATGCCCACATTTATCTCATCAGTGGAGAACTGAGACGTTTAACCTCTTGTTGTGAGAGACTTGAGAGCAATGCTTATATATCACTCTGATGGTATGTGGCTAGTTCTTCAGTTGTTGCCTTAGGTTAAATGTGGATTTTTCTGGAAGTCAAAGGAAATCAATGACTAATAAGGTAATAAGGCCTTTGTGTGTTTTCTTCTTACCTTAGAATAACTACTTTTATGTGAAGCCCCGAGTTGCAGTCAACAATTTTGGAGTGAAACACTATGCTGGAGAGGTAATTTCTTCTTAAGATATTATGGAGATTGAGGATGTGGCTCAGTTGCCAGTGCACTGACTAGGAATATGAAAAACACTGAGTTTGATACCCAGTGCCACATAAGCCAGGCATGGTGGTGTGTGCCTGCAACCTCAGGGCTGTAGAAGCAGGGAGATCAGAAGTTAAAGTTCATAGCCGAGGCAAAGTGCAACTCTCACCGCACAGGGGAAAGAGAGAGTTTTATTCTTAAGTAAAATACAGTGGCGATACCCAGGATCACAAGTGTAGGTGACCCTAAATGCCACATTCCTAGGTGGTAACAGTTTCATGAAGTTTTCTAGTAGCAGAGGAATCATAAACCAAGACACTCCTCAAGTGCATAGATGGGAGTACCAGGTAGGTGGGCACAGCAGTGAAAGCATGGAGCCTCTGCTACAGGCCTCTAAGGGCATTCTTAACTTTGCTCTTGGTGGAAGCTTAGCCATCTGTTGAATTAATGCATCCCAAAAGGTTTCATGTGATAGTCATAAGGACATTAGGTCATATACAGAGGAGGATAATGGCTATTCAGGAGGCCAAGATAGGCGTAACTAGGCACCCTATCTATAACATCGCAAATTGTCCTGTGTAGGACGGTCAAGCAGATACAATGCCTTCTTTCTGGGAATTTCATCAGAAATTCAAGGACATTTTTACCTACAGAGGCAAGTGTGAGGTCAGCCTGGGCTGCATGAGACCAACATAAATACATATATACTTACATACATATGTATGTACATACATAACATTAATAATACATTTATAAATAAATGCAACCACAGGGTATTTATTCATATTTACTCACTTGGTGTGCACAGGAAGTAGTTGTTTGAGAAGCCAGGCACAGCTTTGTTAAAATGCTTGCTCTTCGATGAATTGGGCTTTTACAGAAGTTGTTAGCTGGCTGAGGTAGCATCTGCCTGCGATCCCAGCTCTCAGGATGCTCCCGAGGCTGAGTCTAGTCTGTGCCTCATACAGAGAGCTAATACCAAAAGAATAAGAGTAGTAGATTATAACTTAGAAGTAATTTATTGAGAATGTGACACCTCCTCTTATTTTGTTTATAAACTAGGTGCAGTATGATGTCCGAGGCATCTTGGAAAAGAACAGGGACACCTTTAGAGATGACCTTCTCAACCTGCTGAGGGAAAGCAGGTATGTCAGGTCTATGAAATCATTAGCAAGCAATTTATCATTTGTACAAATGTGCGTAATTTGTCAATACAGAACAAACTGCTATTGTAGCACTTCACTTAGCTTCTGTTACGCAGATGAGGCTGG
Source organism: Psammomys obesus (assembly GCF_907164565.1). Classification (NCBI taxonomy): domain Eukaryota; kingdom Metazoa; phylum Chordata; class Mammalia; order Rodentia; family Muridae; genus Psammomys; species Psammomys obesus. The sequence continues at coordinate 12,478,141 of NW_026594428.1, forward strand.
GAGCAGCTGAGTGATTTGCTGAGGATATCCCAGCTGGTAGCCAGAGGCTGAGCTTAGATATTGAGTATGTTTGGCTCAGGAACCTGATCTTGACCAGTCCAGTCAGCTTTCCCCACTACAGTCATTGAGCTGTTTTAATTTTAGGTCTGGTTTTATAGGATCCTGTTTCTCATTGTTGTGAGATGTCAAGAAAAATAAGCAAGTGTTAATGCAACCAGAATTATAAAGATATTATACATGTGTTTATTCATTCACTCAGGAATTGTATATTCACACAATCAACTCAAGAGTAAGGAAAACATATAGAAAATTTTAGTGATTAGTTTAGCTATTTGTATCTATCACCTCAGGAAGTTCCTTATTGTCCAGTGACTTGATAAAAGAGAAAGGGTTTGAGACAAAGCCCTTTCTTGTAGGCTTTGCAAACCTTTGGGGGAGCTAGCATGAATATATACAGAAATAACTTTTAATGTCTAAGGAAGGAAGTAGACAATTGTTAAAAAGCTGTGCTATTTCTCAGAGTGTAAATAGCAGGTGGTCATCCTGTGGCTTAGCCAGCTAAGAATTGGGGTGAAGGGAGCCAGGCTAAGCTCAGAAGCTGAAGCGTTTGATCTTTAAACTTCTGTTCTCTCATGTGAAAATGCACGGCTTAAACTATTCTCAGCTACTTCTATTTGTAGATGAGCTTTCAGACCTGCAGAAAATACAGGATGCTGGAAAAATGCCACAGCATGTTACCTGTCAACGCTGTCTCAGCTGTGAGCATTGAAAGGGTACATTTAAATACAATCTGCCTGTTGGTTTCAAGTGGAAGTGTTTTCTTGTGGTGAAAGAAAGGCTCACAGGCTGGAGAGCTGTAGACCAGGGTCAAGGGCTGTCTCTGTCTTAGTGGGAAGGGGTGCTGCTGCAGCCTGAGGTTCCCCTTTGCAAATGGGGGAGCCTGCTTCCCTTTCACCTTTGACATCTTTGACCTTTCAATGGAATGCAAGCTGTCCTTTGAGAGCTCAGAGCACGGTTGGAATACTTAACAGTGTAAGTATTCCCTGAGCAGCCGAGTGAAAAATTTCTGAGGCACAGTGAGGAGCCATCTTGAGGATAGATAGTGGAGGGGTGTCCCTTCTGCCCTCCATTGTGACAGTGAAGCTATCAGCCTCTCCAGCTTTAGAGCCCGTAATGTCCACTATGCCAGAAAGATAACTAGTTACTGAGAAGTGTTTTACTGTAGTAATAGTGGCAATGGTTTAATAAATTTTAGAGCTGGGATCCGTGCTGGCCATGACCCAGGCTCTGTGCTTCTGGCCTTGTACCACACTTCCTCATTTTATTCTTGCTTTACAGTCAGAGAACAAATTCTAAAATTACTCCCATTGTTCCAGATGAGCCATCTGAGGCCTAGAGAGAGAGATAGAGCATTTCATATTTATGATACAGCTAAGAAGTAGAAGAGGCAGGACAGGATTTGCACATTTGTCCACCTCATTCCAGATGTCTCTACTTGAACCTCCCAACACTTGTCTTCAGGACAGTGCATGATGGGCATAACGTAGCCAGCTTTGCGTGTGTTCCTTCCTCCGTAGAGCTGATCAACTGTTGATTGAAAATATTTGTAAAACAAACAAACAAAAAGCCTGTGGCTGTGCTGAACATGTATGCACCAGTTATTCCCTAAACCAGTGGTTCTCAAACTGTGGGTAGTGACCCCTTTGGGGATTGCAGGACTCTTTCACAAGGGTTGCCTAAGATTATCAAAAAACACAGATATTTACATTACAGTTCCTAACAATAGCAAAATTACTGTTTTAAGGTGACAACAAAAACTATTTTATGCTTGGAGGTCACCACAGCAGCATTAAGAAGGTTGAGATCCATTGCCCTAACCAATGACACTTAATTAGTATTTAGGGAGAACGTCCACTGTGTTGTTACTGTAAATAAGCTAGACATGGTTTAAGGTGTATGAGAGAATGTGTAGGTTCCATGCAGGCCCTGCCCTATTATTAATAAGGGACTTGAACATTTTGGGCATTGGTTTCCATGGAAGGTCCTGGAAACTATTCCCTCTCCATCTTGAGAGGCTACTGTATCGAATTGTGCAGATGAAGCAGTGAAAGCTGCAGGGTTAAGGTTGGTCTCCAGATGCACCTGTTTCTCAGGGAGACTTTACCCCGGGTCACTGTCTTTCCATTTTCTCTCTGGTAGACTCTGGTGCTCCACGGAGCACCTCAAACTGCCAAGCAAAGGATGGCTGACTCTTTCTTTGCATGCTCTAGTGGCTCTTAAGGTCACTGTGTACTTTGTTAATTAGCATCATGGAAATACACTGCAGGACCGTGGCAAGTACCTGGCAGTCATGCGTGCATACCTCACAGCCCTGTGCTCCCTTCACACAGATTTGACTTCATCTATGACCTCTTTGAACATGTCTCCAGCCGAAACAACCAGGACACCTTGAAGTGTGGAAGCAAACACCGGCGACCCACTGTCAGCTCACAGTTCAAGGTCAGTCTGCAGCACTGGCCTGCAGGACTCTGTCATTCTTCCGTGTCAGTCTGTGATTCAAAGAACTAGGGCCGCCTAGAGTCGGGCATATGAGCTGGATGAGTTTCTATTAAGTCACAGTTTCAAAGCAGGTAGAGCTTCATAGGCTCACACCACAACCCAGGGGTTTGAGGACATTCAGTAGTAGAGTTCTTTCTTTCTTTTTTTTTTTTTTTTTTCAGTCATTCTTGAGAGTCTTGGTTCAATGTCCAATGCTTAAAAAGAAAGGTATACACAAGAATATTTAGACTTTCTGTGAGATTTTATAAATTAAATTAACAAAATAATTTTTACTATTCTTTCCCTCTACTGGTGTGACACTCTCATAATTACCCAGGTCATTAAAGTATTTCATTAGTTCAGATCATATTTTTAGTTCTGGAGATGGGGTGAGAAGGACTGTGGTTGTACCAATGTCCATGTGTTTGGACATTAATATTGACAATATATTCAGCAGTTTATTGTCTCATTACTTTACCACAGAAAGAACCTGGGATGCTTATGGTAGCTATAAAAGAGATGCATATACAGATCTTATATACAGGAGAATTTGTAGGACAATGAAGTATTTTAAAAGGTATATATGTATATAATAGACATTAATGTGTCAAGATATGTATTTTCACATAATGCATGAAAATATGTCTTAAGTTGGGCATGGTGGCACATGCCTGTAATCCTAGCATTCTAGGAGGCAGAAGCAGCCAGATCTCTGAGTTCGAGGCTTGCCTGGTCTAAGTGAGTCTAGGACAACCAAGACTACCACAGAAAAACCCTGTCCCGAAAAACAAAATTAATTAATTATTAATTAATTAATAAGGGAAAGCTATTTAATTCTAAGCTGTTGAAATACCTGGTCTTCAGAATGCTTATTTTGTGTTCCCAATAATTTTTATTGTATTTAACATTTCATGTAAAAATAGGGCATATTTCTTTCCATGTCTGAACATTGGCCTTATATATATATACAGACATAGACATATCTATGTACATATGTATATATAGACATATATTCATATATATATACGAGGGGGAAGGGAGATACATATCATACCTGGGAAGAATGACCATTTTATATCCGAGTAGTAGTGATGTCAGTTACTCAAATTCATGGGAAATAAAGAACATCAGCATTTTTAAATTTATGTATGAGTGCTCTATCTACATGTAGAGCTCTACATGCATGTATGCTAGCATGCCAAAAGAGAGCATCAGATTTCAGTATAGGTGAGCCACCATATGTGTATTGGGAATTGAACTCCAGACCTCTGGAAGAGCAGACAGTGCTCTTATCCTCTGTCTCTCCAGCCCGGAATATCAGCATTTTGGATGTGCAGGCATTTTTCTCTCATAGGAAGTACAGCCCATGAATACTGCTGCCCCTCACTTAATTATCTGTTTGCCCTTAAGTGAAAATCCAGACTGCAGGGGCAGTGCACCCTGGCCGTCAGCAGGATAATGGATCCACCTGTGAGGTGCACCTAGAAACCTGGGGGTGTGCTGCTGGTGACGGAGGGGAGGGAAGCACACGCCAGCATGGCTGACAGTCTGGGGAGTGCAGCCCGCACACAGAGAAGGTGTGGGGATACCAGCTCCCATCTCTTAAATACCTCTGTCAGGCGCCGGCCCACGCACTGTTGCTCCTACTCTCACATCACCTCTACATGCCACTGTCTCCATCTTACAGATGAGATTTGGGGGAGTACAGATACCCAGTAGGCTCCACAGACGAATGAGCTAGGACCGGAGTTGGGCCTCTGTGTGTCAAGCTCTAGATCCTAAATATTTAAGCGAGAACTTTGCCTTGTTTGATATTATGGTGAGATCACTTAAAATGAATATCTCTTGTTCCTCTGATTTTTCTGGGTTTTGTTTTGTTTTTATTCTGACTAAACCCACCTGCCCTCTTCCTCCCCACAGGACTCCCTGCATTCCTTAATGGCAACCCTAAGCTCCTCTAATCCCTTCTTTGTTCGATGCATCAAGCCAAACACACAGAAGGTAAGGCTCCTAAGGGCCAGCCTGGGCTCTCCAAAAAAAAAAAAGGAAAGAAAGAAAAAATATTTTCTGTTGCAGCTGTTTTTTAAGTTTTCCTTTTTAGCATTATTGTTTATTGTTAAATGCTGTGACATTATAAACTAAGTGACAATGTGTTTTAAGAACTTTATTTTATTTTATTTTTTTATTTTATTTCATGCGAATGCCTATGTGTATGTCTGTGCACTGGGTGAGTGCCTGATGCCCTCAGAGGTCAGAAGAGGGCATTGGATCCCCTAGAACTGGCATTACGGAGGGTTGTGAGATGCCACAGGGATGCTGGGAATGGATCACCTGTCCTCTGCAAGAACTACAGTTGCTCTTAACCCCTGAACTATCTCTCCAGACCTATTTTAAGCACTTTAATTACAAAATAACTTAAAGGTAAATTTTTCTCAGTGCCATGACTAAATTAGAAGCGTGTAGAAAAGGAGAAGCTACTTTTACAAGAGACACTGGATATTAGGGTTGAGCAGTTAACTAAATTCAAAGCTACATGGACAACTTGCCACAAATGTGTGGGTGGTTCAGTTTTGTTTTTTTTTTCCTGAGACAAGGATTCATGTGTCCTATTCCAGCCTTAAACTCACTATGTAGCTGAGGCTGGTCTTGAACTTCTAATCCTCCTGCCTCTTCCTCCTGAAGGCTGGGATTGCAGGTGTATGCATCACACTAGTTTACGCAGTGCTGAGGATTGAACCCACAGCCCAATTTGTGCCAGCCAAGGACTGTATCAAACTGAGCTGTATCCTGAGCCCATACAAACTGTTAAGGAGTTAATTTTTATTTGGCCAGCAAGCTTCTTAGGAATCCTTCTTAAGAGACAGATCCTCCTTCCCCACAAGGCAGCAATTTCAAGAACTCCAACATATAAAAGAATAGAAAAGATGAAGATGAGAAATCTGACCTGCTGCTAACAGTATCCTCCTTGTTGTTTGACTTTGGCCCTTGGTTTAACCTTGTGGGCTGACTCCACATCCAGTTGCAGATTGTCCCTGAGTGTTCTGGCAGGGCTGGCCTAACCTGGTAGGGTTTCCCTTCTGTGCAGGAGGGCTAATAATGACGCAGCTCATGCTTTGAGCCTGTCAGCTTTTTCTCAGTTGGAAGTCTTGGGAGTATGGGTGTCCATTAGATTTCTGGTGTGCCATAGTTTAATTAATGTGTTTCCCACTCTCATCCCTGGGTGGCTAGCACTGTCTGTGTTGGCAATCTCATATGTAGTGGAACAGGAATGTGCCCTAAGGCCGCCTTTCTATTTATCATTCTTTTTTTTTTTTTTAATATTTATTGTGTCTACATGTGTGTCTGTGTGTGTGTGTGTGTGTGTGTGTGTGTGTGTGTGTGTGTGTGTGTATGAGCGCACATGCATGCTTGGGGGTTCCTGCTGAGGCCAGAGGGTACCAGATCCCCTAGAGCTGCCCAATATGGCTGCTGGGAACTGAACTTGGGTCCTCTGCAGGAATACCAAATGCTCTTAATCACTGAGCCACCTCTCCAGCCAGGCTGCCTTTCTAAAGGCAGAAATTTCATTCTGAAAAATCTAGTCCTTGATTACTTTTCTTAGATGACACAAAGTTCATTTTTTCGTTCAGACTATAGAAGCTTGAAGCCTGTCCATAGCCAGAATTGAAGAACTTACTTATTTTTTGTTACTTTTTCATGCTGAGATCTGATTATGCCCAATTACTTTGAATTTTGTACTTTACAAAGTGATCCAACTCAACTCTGGGTTTGCCCAAGCTCTTGGCCTTGTGTTTTCCTGACCTACTGAAGACACTAATTAGTAACATGCCAAAGGATAGCTTGTAAAAAATATCTTGATACCATTTTAAAGGCACTAGAATATAAAAGTCCCAACACAAGACCTAACTCGTCTCTGGCCTAAGATGTAGGTGTGGTTTATGAGTGTGAAGAATGCTAATTAGAATATGGAGATACCACCATGAAGTGACCTAGTTAGCATTCCTTCAGTTCCATCAAGAATATTGTTCTGCTCCTGCCTGACTTGGAATTTCTCACAAATGGTTTTAGTCCAAAGATACATGCATGTAGAAGGTCTCACAGGGACTCTTGCCTTTCCTCTCTACAGAGTGGGGACTGTGTGTTTCTGGTGCCAGGGGAAGGATGCATTTAAATGCCAGGGGTGCATTTACTTCATCTCGTACTCTTCTCCCATCCCTTTGATGGGAGTTTGGAGGTGTGAAGGTTATTAGTTGGGTATCAATCAGGATGGAGATGATGGGGAGTTTGGACAGATTCTAGAGTTAGTTTTTTACAGATTCTGTGTCCAAAAAGGGACAACCACAGTAGCTATGAAGACAGTCAGCTAGAGAACTATAGGTTAGAATTAAGGCAGCTACAAAAGGCACACACAGGCCTTCCATTCTGCCACCCTATGATAGGCATTCAAGTCAGAAGAATGTGGGCACTTTTGTGGCTTCTGTTATTTGTTTGGTATTGCTGTTGGTTTGTTCTCTTCCTCCCTCTCTCCTTCCCTCTCTTTCTCTCTGTCTCTGTATCTCTGTCTCTGTCTCTCTCTTTCTCCCTCTTTCCTCTATCCTTTCCTGCCCTGGAAGAATCTTTCTGCTGTGAAATTGTAATTAAGCGAAGAAAACTTACTCCTAACGGGAGGTGGTATGCAGCCTGCTCTGGGCTCTGGACAGCAGTTTAGACCTTGGCAGTTCACAGAAGGCAGGTTATCTTCCCTGGTGATGTGGCCTTTCAGCTTCTTTCTGTTGGGATGTAGTAGGGAGTAACAATAGCTGGCCCCAAACTACCCTATAGGAGACTCCAGGATACTTCTGCATTGACAGCAAACCTGCTGAGCCTCCTCTGAATCTCTCCCCAAGGGCATCCCTGGCCTGTGATCTCTCCCTGACTGGTATTTTAGCAAATGAGATCTCATCAGGAAAGTCTCTCATTAACATTCCTCAGAAAACCCTGAGGTTATTCTGAGGGAATTAAAGAAGGGGACAGACTGATGAGTATCAGGGAGGCCATCCTGCTGTGAGAACTAGTCTGCAGCTCCAGGGAGCTAAGGTGAAGCTAGGGCCACTGCCCGCAGCGTCAGCCAAGCCTGTTTCTTGTACCATGCCTCATTAATCTGTCATAGGCCTGGTATGATGAGGGCCTAGGTTTGTGGAGGGAAGCAGCATGGATTCCAGAACATTTCTGTTCAAGTTTAAACAATTCAGGACTGTTTTCAAAAACTTGTCTTCTCACAAAAGGTCAGGTCTTAGGTCTCCTTTCCCAATGCTGGGGTCTTATAGAGAAAGACTGCAGCAACAATATGGGAAGGCTTATCTAAGGGAAGAGTGAGGAAAAGATGCTGAAGATAGGCCCCAGCAGAGAGAGACAAGAGATATGTCCAGTGGGCTGTAGTCATGTGCTTCAAGATAGACTATTTGGCAAGAGGAGAAACCAAGCCAGGAGAAATGTTCAGCTGGATCACAGAGGGCTTTGAAGGTGAAAGTCTTAAGCATAAAGACACACATGGTGATGATATCTTTAAAGCCTTGCAAAGGTGCCAGTCCTTTACATGCTTAAAGCACTAGGATTCCTGTATCCCTCTTATTCATGATCATACACACACATACAGACACATACACATACCAGTCAGAAATTGAATAAATGACTTGACTAATGCACCTTTAGCTTTGGTAATAGTGAACTCCCATAGAAATTCAATATGCAGTTTTATTAGACTCTGGTCTCTATGTATTGTGAATGTATATATGAAGGTGTGTGCACTCACATGGGTGTGTATGCCTGTTTAAGTGTGGACACCAGATCCTGCATCCCTGGGATGTAGCATTAACAGGCATTTGTGAGAACCAAACTCTGTTCCATGTTATTGCTCAGCAAGTGTTCTTAACCACTGAACCATCTCTGCAGCCCCTATGATGCAACTTTCAAAATAACACACAAAGTTCTTTGTCTTGACAATATCCTGGACAGCCTCTGAAGACAAATGCAGAGAGCAAGAACAGTCAGAACAACAGTGCATGAGTGTTTTGTTACCAGTTAGAATGTGAATGGCTTCCATGAACTAGCACACTGTACCCAGGAGACATACTATAGAAGCCTTTCCAAATGCTGCTACCTGCATTTCTTCTGTGGCTTTTTGTTGTTTTGTTGTTGTTGTGTTATAATCTGAAGTAGATTTCTTTCTTTTTTTCTCCTTCCTTTCTTTCTTTCTTCCTTCCTTCCTTCCTTCCTTCCTTCCTTTCTTTCTTTCTTTCTTTTTTTCTCCTTCCTTCCTTCCTTCCTTCCTTCCTTCCTTCCTTCCTTCCTTCCTTCCTTCCTTCCTTCCTTCCTTCCTTCCTTCCTTTCCTTCCTTTCTTTCTTTCTTTCGATCTTTTTTTTTTTTCAAGACAGAGAGTTTCTCTTTGTAGTGCTGCCAGACCAGGGTAGCCTTAAACTCAGATATCTGCCTGCCTCTTCCTCCCGTGTGCTGGGATTAAAGGCATGTGCCACTGCATGGCTTTAGAGTGATTTTTTTCTTTTGTGGTTTCTTTTTAAGAGTTCTTAATAGAGTAACTTCCTCTGCTGATTTTTAGACTTTTTTTTTATTCCTTTCACAACTCTGTCTCCTTATTTTTGTTTTTTAATGTGTTTGGTTGTGTATTGCTTTGAAAGAGGGATCTTACTATGTAGACTAGACTGGCCTTGGCCTTACAATGATCCATTTGTTTCTGTCTCCCAAGTACTAAGATTAAAGGTATGCACTATCACACTTAGCTTTTCTACATGTCTTACTTGCGTGTGTCAGTGTCTGTATCGTGTGTGTTTGTGCTGGAGGAAAATGTCAGGTGTCTTCCTCTGTACTCTTCACCTTACCTCCCTGAGACAGCACCTCTCATTGAACCGGAAGATTGCTAATTGTCCAATTTGACTGATCACCAAGAGCTCCAGTGACCCTTTTGGCTCCCACTCCACATTATCTAGCTAGGCTTACAGCAGACATGGGTTCTACCTGACCTGGGGACCCAGACTGCTGAGCACCTCCCCAGCAGTGTCGTATTTCCTGTCCATTGTTGTCTTTCCCAGCAATGCTTTCTGCAGACTTAAAGGCTGTGGTCTGTACCCTCATCTTATATTGTGAATAAAGCATCCCATCTTTGGAAGATTTGCCCAGGGCCCACTCTGCAAGCTGTCTCTTCCTTTGTGTCCTGGGTACAAGAAAGGTAGATCCCCGAAGTGCTGTGATACATGGTACTTACTGTCCCCAAAGCTAACGACCCACATGCTGTGTTTAACCCTTGGTCCCGTCCAGGTTAGTTAATTTAATTTCTGGCACTCTGTTGCTGTGATCATGTTTCATTTCTGTAGTTGGCAGTCACCTTGAGATATGGCAGTAAGTCAAGATTGAAAGGACAAGTATAATATAATAATGGATGAGTAGGCTTGACATACTAGCAGGTTGATTCACCTCAACTGTCTCTATCCAGGGGCCCCTTCTCGGCTTTGAAAACCCTAGCTTTCCAGTCACACTGGGGCTTGTTGACAAACCCTACTCTATCTGTGGGTTGGTACTCCCTACTCAGATATTGAGATCTCTGCATGTGATGGTCATTCTGGAACCATACCTTCCATGGTTGGGCAAGGAGGTGTGGGTGGAAGATCTGCCCACAGGAAAGGGTAAAGCAGAAAGATTAAATATTGGAGTCTAACATTGTTCTGTCAAAACATCGTCTGGTATCTTATTTTAATGAATCTAAGAGTGACATAAAAGAGCTGCTTTAGTACTGTGCCTGCCTTACATGGTGGTGGAATATATTCAACATGCATGGCTTTTATTCTGACATGCTTAAAATTAATGAATTCAGTTTGGCAGATCAATTACCTGAGCAAGGGTCCACCCCCCCACCCCCCCAGAAAGGGCGGTTCACCTGAAGCCTTGCTAATGAGATAGGAGGAATAAATTGCCCTTTAAGGAGATGAGGTACTTTCCCTGTCCCTAGTGCACTCACTCTCAGAGCTGCAAACTGGTGGCCTCATAAGCCCGTTGCTTTTCCTGAATTACTCAGATTGTAACTGTCCCTTTTCCTCTATCTCTTTTCTCAGTACATGGGCTTTTCCTAACGCTTTGGCCTTCGCTCTTTTTCAACAGCCCCACTCCCTACCATGTAGCTGCATTGCTACCAGGTGGCTGATCTCCATGCTTAACTCAAAAGACATGGCTTTCTCTTTCTCTGCTTCTTCTACCTGCTCCTCTTCTTCCTCCTTCTCTTCCTCCTTTTTTCAGGCAGCAAGGTTTGCAGCTTGTCTGCTCCAGGTCTTCCTTTCACAGCTAATGAAATTGTCTTCCAGCTTCCATTTGAGCCTGTTCTTAAATTCTTTAATTATCAAGACTTAATATCCTAAAAGCGGACTCTGATTTTTACAGTATGAAAATGCTATATGTGTCAAAATGCTAAATGTAGACAGTTGGCTTAAATTGTAATGATATCTTTTTCAAGAAATTGGTGGTGGTGCATGCTTTTAATCTCAGTACTCTGGAGACAGAGGCAGAACTGATCTCTCAGTTTGAGGCCAGACTACTCTACAGAGTGAGTTCCAGAATAGCCAGGACTACATCTACAGACCCTGTCTGGAGAAAAAGGAAAGAAACATTTTATAAGATTAGCTTGTGATCACCTGACTTAGGAGTTTGCTTTCTATTGAATACAAGAAAATATAAATGATATTGTATGACATAGAAAAGATTACGTGAAGAATCAGAGTGTGGGGGCTTTATATAATAATGCAGGTGCTAGATCTTTTAAGTGACTATAGCTAAATTAAGGTCTTTGGGGGTGGTTCTGTTTCCTCCCTGTACTTACTAGAGACTATACATCCACATCAGTAATAACTTTTAGTAATTCTGTTTTTCTGATTGCCTGCAATATTCCTGACTGGCTTTGACCATCTGCCCCCAACTAGGACAAATTTCTAGAGTTTTCTTTTTGCTTAGAGAATATCTCATACAAAAGATCTGTAAAAAGGCAGCTTTACCTTTTGAGAAAATTTTGGTAAAAGGAACCATTAAAGCAACTATTCTTCCCAAACAAAACCATCCAGCAAACCCCTCAGCAGTCACTTCAGTCCTGTTTACCAAGTTGCCATGGCAACTATTCAGCTGCCCTCTGTAAAGACCTGGATAAATAGCTGTAAATGAAGCTCAGCCCCAGTGAAGAGCGTTGTTCTCTGGGTGGGTTTTCCAAGACCACAGCTAAGATGTTCGAGTTCTTTTCTTCGTTTTCGGGCATCTTCATCTTTAAATATAGAGGCAACCTTTGAAGGTTTAGACACTTGGGACTTTGCAGATTTGTTGGTGTGTGGATCATGGCTCACTTGTGCCTATGGTCAAAAGTATCATCAGCAATTCCTATCACGGCAGCCTTGAGAGGCTGGGCTTCTTGAGTAGAATCAGGAATGAATTGAGCAAGCACAGCCCAAGACACCACATAAAAGGTTGGGAGCTGGGCAAGCTTCAGATAGCGGGGGTTGTCTGTCAGCTTGGATGTTCTCCGGCCTTTCGTCTGGGGATGCGGCTATTCTCAGTGGACAAGCCCTAAAGAGAGGAAAAGAAAACCCAAGGTAGGGTTTTGTTTTGTTCTCCTTTTTGGTTCTGCCTAAAAGTTTCATCTCCTTTGTAATGGTTGCTGTAGTGTAAAGCTGTGTGAGGAAATACCAAAGGAGTGAATTTAGCCGGCTGTCAGAGCACTCAACCTTTGGGTCCTTCAACAAACAGGGGAGGTGGGTACAAGTTTGGATTTGCACAGGTTTAAACTATTAATAATCCTTTGTAGAAATGAAGAACATTAATCCAGTTATCAGCTGAGGCATAGATTGTGTGGTCTACTTTTGATAAGAAGCCCAGCTTTTCTTTAAAAAAAAAAAAAAAACAAAGTAATTGTGGATGAATTGAAGAGGGAACTTAGTAACGGTGTCTTTTGTTTGAATTTGAAGCATTTCTTCCCCTGATCTTATTACTATAGTCTTAAAGATTTTCCCATGCCTTTTGCTGTATACAAACTTTTTAAAAAAACTGCACAAGAATTCTTTCTAAATTTGCTTTATAAACCAGGTTCTACCAGTGTGGATATATAAGAAGTTATGTGAATTAAATGATCTTCTGTTGGATAATTTAAGCTCTTTTCATATATGTACACACATGCGCGTGTACACATATGCATGAATATTGCTGCCAGCCTTAAGAAATATGAGAAAGCACAGGCACATTTTGCTCCAGTTCTCTGCAGGAGAAAGTCTCCTAAGAAAGAACTCTTGGGGTCTGTCTGGAAATCACTAATCTTTGCCAGCACTTCGAGGGTGGGATGGGTTAGGTTGATGTCCATTCAGTTGCTAAGTAGGTCCTGAGAGGGATTAAATGATTTCAATATGAAGGTTGTCTTTCATATTAAATAGAGCAACATTTGAAAGCAATGAATAATAATGGTCTGCTACCTACTTGCCTAAATCTACTTTTTGTTGAAACAAGCATCTAGAAGGAATCAAAAAAACCTCTCGTGAGCTCAAGTCAGGGGCTTACTCCCTGCTTGCAGAGAGGTATCCTATAAAGCACTTGGACCGCTTACGCCTACCCCTTTCGCTACCCCTACGGTCTGTTCAGTGCACCAGTGTTTGTTTGTCTTTCTGATCGACCCTCAGAACAGGTCTCAGGAAGATGATTGCTGGTCACTGTGAAGTAACAGTTGTAAATTGGAGCACCTGCTCCACTTCCTTGCTGTAGTCCTCCAGCAGTTTCTACTTCAACTCATCCTGCTGAACTTCCAGGATATTATCCAATCAGATGGGAGACCTACTGGCTCCTATGAGCCTGCCCCAGACTCTGGGCTATCGCTGACAGTTGGTTCTTTTCTGTAGTCTCTTAGCATATGAAGCCCCTCATTAGCATGCTCATAGGCAACCCCCACTATGTGTGACTTCTATTCTTGACTGTTCTGGTACTTCAGCTTGCTCAGCTGTACAAAGAACATTCTTCCCAAGTCCCTATTCTCATTCTTTCCATGTCCCAGCCTCATTCTCCCCAAGTTCCTATCCTCATTCTTCCCAAGTCCCCATCTTCCCAAGCTTCCAGCCTCAATCTTCTCTCGCCTCTCATCCTCTTCCACTGCCATTCCTTTTGGTGATTTCAGAGCAGATGGAAGACCTGAGCACATCTCAGGCCTGGGTCCAGGGTTTAAGTTCCCCTCAGTTTTCCTCAACACATAGACTGTCTCCCTTAGCTTTCTTCACCCGAACTTCACGGTTGTGCTGAGTTCACACACACCCTTGGGGGGAGGGGGTTTCTTCCTCTCTGGCTAGATTCTTTCCTATTTAAAAAAAAAAAAAAAAGCATGTAACAAAGAATGGTAAGAAGTGCACCAGCAGCATTTGCCTTCACCCACCCCAATGTGGAGGAGGCAAACTGCTTCTTGATTAGAAAATATTTGAAAGATATTGCTGAACATTTTGTTTTATTCACCATAATTTAACTACTCAAAGATCATACTGTTTACATTTGAATATATACATACTTTCCCCATCCCTGTTCCTGGGAACTGAAGTGAGGACTGTGCATGCACAGCCTACCTAAGCTACATCTCCAGTTCCTATATCATACATACCAAGGGGTGGTTAGCCTTAACCTATAAAGATCTTTATAAACTGGATGCTTATACAATGAAAAAGCACAGAAGAAATTTGCAAGAAATAATGAATTGAAAACGATCTGACATTCTTAATAGTATATTTGAGGAACTTCAAATTAATTTTGTCAGACTGAAGACTGAATTTTTGTTTTTGGAGACAGGGTCTTCCTACATAGCTCTGGCTGTCCTGGCTTTATGTAGACTAGGCTAGCCTTCAATTCACAGATCCTCCTACCTCTGCCTGGGACTAAAGGTGTGCACCACCACACCCAGCATTTTTATTAACCCCTTTTTCTTGCCTGCATTGATGTGCATTTACACATACATTCCTAAACACAAGCTTGCTAGAGACAGGCAGACTGGCATGTCTACCTTCTTTTCAAGAGAGAAAAGGAGAGGGGACTGGACTGGGTTGTCCCCTTAAGCAACCTTCTCTTCACTGCTAAATATTTAACTAGTCTGAGGCTGTGGAATCACAGCCTTTCCTGACACCCTTCTGAAAGCTTCCTGTCTCATGCTCTGCCCTCCTTCCTGGTCTCCACCCCACCCCCAGGCAAGGGGCACCGCTAGCTGCTAACTGCCACTCCTTCCCGCCCTCTGACCAGCCTCCCCACCCCCACAACAGGCTCTTGACTGGCTCCTCTAGGTAGAGGCCTGACCTTGGGCTCTGCCCCTACCTGCCTGTTTCCAGTCTCTACAGCCCTGGCTCCTTTCTCCTTCTGTTCCCAGCTGGTGAGTACCTGTCTCTCTCCACCTTATCTTTCCAGCCTGGAGCTCCATGTTTGGATTTTACAGTCGCCTTAATTTTGTAACCCACTTTTTTGTTGCGGTTGCCTGGATTTTTCAGTCCTGTCCTGCCTGGCTCTTTGAAGTGAAGCGTATCCATGATTTAATTTCACATCCTTTCCCTTCTCAGCTACTTCTTATGTGGATGATACTTGTCTAACCAGTTTTTTCCTTATCAGGCCAAGGCAGGGGTTGCCACAAAGATGCCCTGTTAACATGTGGAGTTGGTTAGTTGTGGATAGTTGTCCTTTGGGGCTGGCTCTTCTTTGCAAGAGATTCAGAAATGGTAAAGCACCACCTACTCAGTAGACACGGGTTACAGCCCCCGGCATTTAAAGACAAACCTCTGGGTGAGGGTATCAGTACTGCTTATTGCTTTTCAATCTTTTATTATTGTTATTATTATTGTTGTTGTTGTTATTTGTTCTTAGGAAGATGGTCTCGACACATGTAAACTTTTTCTATCAAATCTGCCGTTGCTTTTAATGTCATGTTTTCTTGTAGAAAACAGTACCACTTAGAATCTTTGAGATTATCAAGTCCTGACTGTTAGACAGCATTGTTTTAGTAAGCTGTGTTCAGACTTTGAAAATGTTTGGGGGTCTTTTATGCCCGTGTGCTGCACACCACACCATTGTGTGCTGGCTGTGCACTGTCCACCCTCTCAGATGAATGGCTGCCCTAGTTTCAGCACTCTGAAAGGATGCAGGCGCTCATTAAAGTGTGCCAGATGCTGCTCCGGTTGGCATTTCACTTTAAAGGGAATACTGTTTAGTTTTGGAATTACACGGTGATGCTCTCAGCGTCTGCCTGTAGGAGATGGAAAAGAAGTGGCCCTGTGACAGACGCTGCTATTTCTCCCTACTTCCTAACTCTATGGGCTGAAAAATCCACCGAAAAGTTATGTTTCTGTGGTTTTTAAAAGCTCTCTTTAAGCCAAAAGAAAAAGAAAGAAAGCAAAAAGAAACAAGGTGAGGTAAGGCTACGCCTCATAAACTTTGCTATTTCACCTCCTGATCTCAGCGAAGGAGCAGGGATTTGAAGTGTTTGAGACGTGTACAGTACTGACTTCTTTTAAGGCAGCCAAGGCCTAGATACAGTTATTGCAGTAGTCACACAGGATACTGAACAGATTTGCTAAGCCACAGTAAAGTTCATGGGACCAACAGAGCCCAACACAAATCATTGTTCTTAGGTTATTGTGCCCAGAGGAAGTGTGGAAGAAACATTAGCTTAACGTTGTCTGTTCTTTTCTCTTCTTCCTTTGGTCTCATTCTAAAGTTTGGCTCTGTCATTTGATTCAAGGATTGCATGACATAATCTTAGCAACGCCCAGGCTAGTTGGTTTACATTGGACCACAGGTGCACACAGTTGCAACCCGCTGAGTTTTCAGTCAGAAGTAGCTTGCAAATTAGGGAAATGAGGTCCTGTGGAGGTGGAAGAACAGGTTGGACCTGGTCATGATGTCATCTGACTCTGATTTCCAGGCTTCTAGCACAGCCTGTTACTACTCAGGGCAGAGTATCAGGAACAAAGAGGGTCCAGGGCTGCAAAGCTGTGTCACTTGCCATCAGCCTCCCGGACCAACCTTGCTTGCAGCCTTGTGGCCTGTGGGAGCCGGCTGCACCTCTCTAGTTGCTGCTGCTATCTGAGACAAGCTAGTGACACTCCATGGCCAACATCCCCTCCAGGTTCTGCTAACATCCATGGGGCAAGAGCTGTTCTTATCTCATGCTCAGTGAAGACAAGCAACTACTGTACATTCGCCACTTGTTCTGTATGTCGCACTCACCTGGCCTGCTCATAGCCTCCTCCTCTTTCTTGTTATGACATATTGCTATAATAAGGTATTGAATGAATAAGGTGGTTTGGGAATATTCAAAGACCCTGAGCAGCTGACCTAGAGGCACAGCTGGCTTGGTACACAGGGGTTTTTGTTGGTGGTGGTGGTGGTAGTGGTGGTTTTTTCTTTCTCTTTATTTTT
>NW_026594428.1:12495134-12515198 GCF_907164565.1 Psammomys obesus
CCCCCCCAGTGCTGAGATTGCTAGTACGCGCCAGCACACTCAGCTTTTTCTCCCTTCCCCTGACAACTAACAAAGAAAAGGGACACTATTAAAAAGCAGAGTGATGGCACAGACACAGATGACAGCAGGTCATGTGAGGCAGTCTTCTATGGGACCTAAAGGGATATAGGAATAAATCTATATATATATTTGGAGATATAATATGGGCAGCTCTCTATTTTGAGTGACAGATTTTAGTTATGTAACCTTTAATATATGTGTTGTTGTAAAATAAATGAAATGATGAGGGTTGAGCTATACATTATTATTAATTAGCCCTAAGATTATCACAGCGGTATTATTTAACCTGCTATCACAGATAATAAGACACAACCACCTGTTAGATTTATAATTGCCTTATTTACCTTGGGCCAGGCCGATATTTCACGTACATTGACTCAAAATTGTCACCATCCATCTCCCAGCCCCCATCCAATGCCATCCACCGTAATCCCCCTCAGCTGGACTACTGTCCATCCATAATCCAATGGTACTTCTTATATTCTCCGTCTGGGCCTTTTTCTGCCATTATTGGAGTCCTTCCTCAGCCCACGTGGTGTTTTCTCCAGACTAACCCATCCTGGCATCTTCCTCCTTCCTTTCTTCCTGTGCATCTGTTTTTTGTTATTCTCTCTTAAACTCCCAAAGCCAGGGAACCTTAGCCACACCTAGCCCCCATTCTTCCCTGCCCTGTTTAAATAGCCAATCAGGTATAATGACTTAGGCGGGTTTACACAGAGGGCCAGTGCCTAGCATCACACCGACCTCCAGCATGGCCAGTTATGTATAGGCATAAGGTGGTAAATAGGATATTCTCCCTAAATACAGGACTCAGTTTGCATGACTGTACATGGACCCCAAATTACTTCTAGGCTCCTTTTCACTTCACCTAGCTGTAACTAGAGTATGGTTGACAAGAAACTGTACACATTTGTCAGTAGCTATGGGCAGGAGAAATTTATTCCAATATTTAGAGTACAGTGTGCATATGGGTAGAGGCAGGTAGAGCTCCTGAGTTACCAACAGGTTGCAGGATGTATTGTAAGGAGAGGGGTATGTGTGCATAGTACAAGCTGGGTTTAGACTACACAGATGCTCAAATCATACCCAGATTCTTTACGTGGGTTTAGGGCCTTGAACCTAGGCCCTTGAGCTTGCATAGCACCTATTTTACATACTGAACTTTCTCACAACCCCATGAGATCTCTGCAACAGTAGACTAGCGTAGGTACTCAGTCTTAACAATTCACTTAGGTAAGTTAAATTGTGAATGAACTGGGAAACAAGACCTAATCTCAGGGCCATCTTTTATTTTACTTTATTTTATTTTTTGTGGTTGCAATTGCACTCAGTTGTTGATTTTCACTTGGAAGATAGGCCTTTGGACATATACACACTGGAAAGGTAATGATGCGCATGCAGAGGAAGTTGTCTTGAACGAAGCCGGGTATAATGCACACCCCTAAACTCAGCTCTGGGAAGGCTCAGGTAGGAAAACTGAGTTGGAGACCAACCTGGGCCACTTGAGAGTTTGGGAGCAGCCTGACCTTTATGGTAAGCCCCTATCTCAATAAACTGGGAAAAAAATTCAGATGTGAATGTGGGATACTTGGTAGAGAGCTCTCCTGTGGAGTCAGCCTGTTTCTCTCTGGCTGCCATCCAACAAGCTAAAGGAAGAGCTGATTGACAGGTGTTTTGAAATGAATCATTATCTTCTAGCTGTGATGTTAGCACTAACTCCCACAATTCCCCCACAGTGGAAAAACAGAGCTAGGATTTGAATTTCACACAACCTTCTTTCCTGACAACAATCCCTTTTAGAACCAAGGTTTTGGACTATCAAGGGACTACTGTTTTTGTTAAAATTTAATGTTTTTTGAAAATTGTTGGGGTTGGGGGCAGCTGTTTTTCTTGGAAAAACTAGATACTAAACATAAAAAATATAATTGTTTGGGAATAACTTGTACCTGTACTGCTTAAAACTGGGAAACCACAAATATTTGGAAAAATGGCAAAATGAGCTTTGAGAGAACAAATTGACCCTGAAAGCCATAAGACTTGAAAATGGAGGATTGTTTCTCATGAGCCAGCATCAGCACTTAGGAAAATTACTTTGGGAATGTAGAAAGTAAAATGAGGAAAAACTTTTATGTATTTTAGGACCATTAATAAAGAACAGATAGGAAACTTTGGGGTCTTTCCAGGCTGTCCTATAGGAGTTCATTATGAGCAAGATTAGACTTGGGGCAATTTGGGTCTGTAGTGTTCATAGCTTGGCCCAGCTCTCATGCCACTGTCAGCTTTGTGCCCTCTGTGCTCCACTTTATTCATCCCATAGATGAGGATGAGGCCACAAGTGCTAGGAGTCTGGGCGAGAGGGAGAGGGAACAAAATAAAGAAAAAGGTGGAGGTTTTCATCTGAAGAAAATAGCATGCAGGTGACCCTCCATAGCCATATCTGCATATTCAATAAAATTATTCGGGAAGGCACATCTGTCCTGAATAGGCAGGCGTGTCCCTGGTTACTGCACAGTGTGAAACAGCAGCATTTACACTGCAATGAGTATTACTGGTAAGCTAGACAGGCAAAGTGTAAGAGAGAACACTTGGGTCATATACAAACGTGAGGAATTTCAGCAGCTGCATGGGTTGGTGTCTGAGGCAGGTCCTAGAGCCTCAGACACCAAGGGACAGCATTTGAACAGAGGTGATAACAAAATTCATACCCTTACGTAGCTTCAGTGACTCTCCACCTATGCTCAAGGGACACCACTGACCTGTTCTCTGACCAAGTGCATTTTGCTGAAGCAAGTCGTTGGCATCATTTCTTGTGAATATGTTAGTTTGCTCTGAAGATTCTTTTGGGAACATAATCCATGGCATTGGTGGTCCAGGCTGGTCCACGTTTCCCACAGCTGCCTCTGGGAGGAGTGGTCAAGATTGTATAGGTTCTTTTTGTTTGTTTGTTTTGTTTTTTAATCAAGATCCAGTAAGATCTGTACAATGTGAATGTTATATAAATATTTATATTAATTAAGGGAATGTTGATAAATCCTACTTTTGTTCAGCACAGGAGTAGTTTTCTGAATATTTTCAACCTGATGCTGACTGTGCTCATCTATTACCTAAGGTATTCTATAAAGAAAACATTTCCTGAACAGGAAATGGTAATCCTGAGCTACTCTTCATACAGGATAGTCAAGCTAAATGCTTACCTTTCCTTTCATCCTCCAGTTTCCAGGAAAATGAGTAGGTTCCTGTCATCCAGCAGTGACAATTTTACTGTTTTTGTTTTTCCAAGAATCATTACGAGCTTCTGGATTTACCTGATTTCGTGAGTTCCGGCCACTGTAGCTCTACATGATTCCTAAGGAATCACACAGTAGCACCATCTGGATGCTGGAAGTCCGCTGGTAGTCCTTGATCTGTTTCATGTAGTTCTAGCCCTTTCTGAGAACTTCTTGTTTTCAATGTGATAGGATGTTCTCTGCTCTCCGTTCAGACTGGGGCTCTCTCAACAGAAGGCCATTCTCTAGTTATTTCCCTCTTCAGCATTTGGGAAAGTCCTGAATTGGAGCTCAGCTACACTGTAGCCCTGTCAACAACAGCTCCACTCTTGAGAGAAAGGTGTTTTTGTTTCCTGGGGCCCTGCCTGTGTTTCTGAACATTCCTGGGATTTTGAGCTGCAAAGCTGTGAGGCTGGCCATAGTGTCTAGAGCCCCATTTACTCATGAGGTCTGAGATGAAAAGCACCTGCTAAAGTAAGAGTTCCTGGAGACCTTTCTTCTGCCTATGGGATCTGTGCTGGCTGCATTTTGTTAGCCTGACACAAGCCAGGGTCATTTGAGAAGAGGGAACTTCAACTGAGGAAGTGCTTTGGTTAAATTGGTGTGCAGGCCGCTCTGTGGGGGCACTTTCTTGAGTTGTGATTGATGTAGGAGAGCCTAGACCACTGTAGGGGGGCCAACCCTGGGCAGGTGGTCCTGGGTGACATAAGAGAGCAGGCTAAGCAAGCCATGTTGAGAAAGCCAGTAAATAGCACTCCTGCATGGCCTCTGCATAAGTCCCTACCCTCCTTCAGTTCCTGTCTTGACTTCTGTCAGTGTGGACGGTGATCAGGACCCAAATAAACTCCTTCCTCCGCCCCAGGTTGCTTTTGGTCATGGTGTTTAGCCCATCAGTAGTGAGCAAACTGGAATAGCATCCATCATGAGACCCACTGGGCCACCCTCCCCTCTCTGCAGAGGCATCACAGACCACCCTTTCTTTTTACCCTCAGATTTGATTATTGGTTGTGTGTGTGCACCCTGTTTGTGAGTACATATGCCATGGTGCTTGTGGGGAAATCAGAGGGCAACTTTGTGGGTCAGTTCCTTCCTCCACCATGGGTTCTAGGGATTGAACTTAGGTCACCAGTTTTGCAGCAAGCACCTTCTTCCTCTTAGCCATCTCACTGTCCCCTGATTTTAGCTGAATTTTTTAAAATATAATTCATTTGTTCTTGGGTTTCCTATTTTAAAACTTTATTTTTATTTATGTGTATTTGTGTTGAAAAGGGCCGTGCACGTGTATGTGGGTATTCACGGAAGTCAGAAGAGGGTCTCAGGTCTCCCTGATGCTAGACTTACAGGCAGTTGTGAGCTACCTGACACAGGTGCTAGAAATTGAACTCTGCTCCTCTGGAAGAGCGGTAGGAACTCTTAACTGCTGAGCCATCCCTCTGGCCCAAAATGTATTTAACTTTGTTTCCATGAACCTAGCAATATAGTCATACCGCATTTATTGTTTTTAGCCTGATAGAATTTCAGTTATGTTGATACAATAGAAGTGTTTTGCTGTGAGTAAATTCACTGCTTCAGGTCTCAAAGCAAACTGGCCCTATCCTCAAGACCGTTCTCACGTCAAATGCATTGCCAACTCTTGTATGATCTTGTTACCTGTTTGTGTTTTACCCTGATTTAGGTAGCCTGTTCCCATCATTTTGTCTCTGATACTAATTCAGGAGTGTCTAGGTGACATCGAGATGACACCAAATCCTGCCCCTGCTCCATAGCCCCTAACGGAGGCAGTGTGGAGAGCTGGGGAGCCTATGGCAGGTGCTGGTCAGGCCTCAGCCTGTGATGGGAAGCTTCTTTCTCCTTCAGTCTGTTCTGCGTAACAAATAACCACAGCTGGGGGATTTCTAATGAACGAGATTTATGTTGCCACGGTGTAAACACTAAGAAATCTGAGATTAAGAGAACACATCTTACTTTGTCATCCCTGGCTGAAGGCAAGCATGCTTTCGGAAGAGAGCAAGGAATGGCTCAGGTAGCACATGTGCTGAATCCTCTCGGTAAAGGTGGAAGCAGAAGACTTGCCAGTTTGAGGCCAGCCTGGCTTCCTATCACAATTAAAAGTACGGATGTGATGTAGCTCAGTGGTAGAATGCTTTTCCAGCATGCGCAGAACCTGGATTCAATTCCAGCACTGCAGAAAAAGGGAGGGGAGTGTGAGGACCTGGAGTAGAGAAATGAAAAGAAAAAGAAAAACAAAACAAAATAAAGCAATGTTCAGCCCCAAGAACCTTAGTCTGTTCACAATAGTAGAGCCTCATAGCTAATTCCTTCTTCAGAGTCCTGCCAGTAAATACCTACTTTATCACATATCCAACCCAGGAGCTTACGAGTGGCATCATCTAACTGCAGCTGCTGAAGTAAACCAGCTCATACCAGGCTAGGCTGCCTTCTGGGTTTCCTCCTATTATACATCAGACAGGGAGGAGGAAGGATTTTCTAGGCCTTGAGGAAAGTCAGACATTGGGTGTGCACTGTGAGAAAAGGTCCCTGCAAAGAGACATCAGGGAAGCACCCTGGCACCCTCCTCCCTCCTCTCCCCATCCCTAACCCCATGCAGAGCATAGAGGAGTCTGGCTCCCCCTGGAGGTCACTTAAAACGCTGGTGACAATGTGCTTTATTTATCTGGAGAGCTGGTCCTTAATTCTATTCATGTTTATGATTTCAGTTCCCTGTGGTCAAAAAACAACAGAAAAAAATTTCATCTTTAGAGGGAGAAAAATGGGGAATGAGAGAATGGTCAGCTACCTTTGTTTTGGGGTTTTGCAATTATTCTGTTCTGTTATTGGTCATCCTTGTTATGTCTAATTTGCAAAGTAAGCTTTACAGTTCAATGCTTATATGGGTTGTATGCCCCAATCTGGAAATCCAAAATCTAAGATTCTTTGAATTTTGAATGCTGCTAGGATGCCTCAAGTGGAGAATTCCGCTCTGACCTCACATGATGGGTTACAGTCAAAATTCAGGCATGTGGAAGACACTTTATAAAGTTGCATTCCACTGGAGCATAGCCCCATAGCATACCTTTTGCTTAGCATAAAGCAAATGCCTTCAGGCTACATATGTGTGGAAAATAAATACATCCTATGTTTAGATTTAGGTCCTGTTCTGAAGTATAAAACACTCGGCCTCAGGTGCTCTGGCCACGGACACTCTACACTCTATGGGGGTCCATGTGTGTAACGATCACTTCTGTGCCCAGTCTCAGGGGCCTCCTAGGAATCTCAGAAGACATCTCCCACGAATGGGGGTGCGAAGCGGCGTGCCATATAATTTCTAAAGAAACGCTTTCCCACTTGGTCATTTTTTTGTAAAATTACCTTTCTCGGTTGTTCCTAAGACGTCTGCATTCTTGATTTCAATTTGCTGCTTGTGTGTCTCGCAGGGAGATCATAGACAACACCAGCAAAGAGAATGGGATCGACATTATTATGGCCGACAGGACCTTCCATCTCATCGCGGAATCCCCCGAAGATGCCAGGTGAGCCTGTGGGATGGGCTCCCTCCTCCTCCTGTCCTCCCCTGAGTTCAGATACGAGCCTCACAGAAACACTGCTTATTTTGTTGTCTTCAGAGGTGGTTTAGGGGTTTCGTTGGTTTGTTTTTGTTTTCGAGGCAGGGTTTCTCTGTGTGCTCTTGGCTATCTTGGACTCACTTTGTAGACCAAGCTGGCGTTGAACTCACCGAGATCCACCTGCATCCGCCTTCATGAACGCTGGGATTACAGGAGTGTGCTACCATGCCCAGCTTTTTACTCTTTTTTTTTTTTTTTAGGGGGTAGGCTTAGTTTTTTAACTGTGTTTTTTATTAGAACAGTTAAAGAAATAGGTGATGTATGTCTTATCCCTTAGACAGTCTTGCCCTAGGAGGTGTTTTCAAGTACTGCAGTTTCACATTTTTTTCCCTGCATCAAATACCACCAGATAAGACAAAACCTTGAGCTTTCATTTCCGGTAGCACGTAGTACAAAAATCACTGAAAGCCATCCCTGTGGATGTCTGAGCTGCAGAAGGATTTGTACAGACATATAAAGAACAGTCAGCTACCACAGCCGTCATCGTCTTAATGGCTGGTAGTGCTGTGGCATGCAGAGGATTTGAAAGTCTCTCCTTTGAAAGCCTGCCTGTGGCCAGGCTTTGACTAACATAACTGTGCTGCAGCCGGCATTAAACTCATTCGGTTCAGTCCTATGGGGCAGGTATCATGATTTGTACTTTGCAGACTGTGACAGGGTAAGGCAAACACAGCCTGTCATCGAAATCGAGCTCAGTTCTGTTGGATGGACCCATCACTCCTGCTTTTCTTTCCAAAGGGGCTTCAGCCTCTGGATGAGGTGAGGGGAAACAGAGTCACTTGTTAGCTGGTATAAGCTGCTGCCTTTGAATCCTGACCTTCTGTTTTGGAGCACTGAGCAGTGGGAGGAAACAAGGCTAGGGTAAAGTGACATTTGCTCTTTGGTGAGATACATCCCAGGCCGTGTAGTCTCTATGACACAGTGGGGTGTCCTGTCCCTTGGGCCATTGTGGAACTCAACAGTTCTTGTGGAGGCGGTTGTGGTTGTCACCTGTTCTGAGCACTGCTAGGTGATAATCCATGAGCACGACAGCAAGTGGTTTCTGCTATCCAGTGTTCAGCCCAGAAGTTACCAGCACTTCCTGTTGAGTTCTCAGACCCATCGCTCACCTCCTCCTGCCTGCCCTTTGGGTGTTTTTAAGTTGCTCTAGCACCTTGGCAGCATCATGAAGGGTAAAGACACCAGAAAGTGATTCTTCCCATGGGAACAAACTGAAGCCCTGGCTGAACTCATAAATTACAGCACAAACTGGAAAAGCAAGCAAACCTGAAATTACAGTTCCAGCATTCTGTCTGGGACTCCTAGAGACCACATGTGGCTCTCTGTGGTCCAGAGACTGCCCACAAGTTCTCAGCTGAATTACAGGCCAGGCAGCTGGCAGTTGGTCTGTCTGTTTTGTGCCATAATGAACCTGCTAAATTTAACGTTTGGAACATTTTAGCCAAAACCTTTTCTCCTTAGCCAGTGGAACACATTAAAAGAAAAATCCCTTTATAGATTTAAAGTTTTATATGCTTTATAATTTTGTTTGTGTGTATGTATTAAATTTTGTGTGTGTGTGTGTGTGTGTGTGTGTGTGTGTGTGTGTGTGTGCGCGCGCGCAATTTGTATGAGATACATCTTGAGTTACGTATGTTGCAGTGTTTGGTTTAGGGGAGATTTTTTTGAAGTTGCAGAGTCATGACTGCAGCGTACCTTCTGGTCAACCAAGATGGATGGAGCAAGGGCAGATGAGGATGACTTTTCTGCTTTGTTTACTCCACGAATCTGCAGTATTGAGTATTTTCAAGCATTTTCTCCATTAGGAGTCTTCGGAAGTAGATTTAGTTTTTGCTGCAAATATTTAGGCTTTATGTGGGG
Source organism: Psammomys obesus (assembly GCF_907164565.1). NCBI lineage: Eukaryota > Metazoa > Chordata > Mammalia > Rodentia > Muridae > Psammomys > Psammomys obesus. The sequence goes on from NW_026594428.1 coordinate 12,503,944, forward strand.
ATGTTATCTTTTCACTTAAATATTCTATTACATACCAAGTCTTTCCTCTTACTTAGTGAAAGTTCCCTCCTAGTAGAAATGTGCTCTTATTAAGATAGAAGAAAAGCCCTGGCAAGAGAAGGGGTGCTTTGGCTTCTCTATCCCCTGGTCTGTTTGTGTCATCAGCACTGTATGTATGAATGTATGTATGTATGTATGTATGTATGTATGTATGTATGTATGTATGTATGTATGTAAATATGTATGTTTCAGCTATTTTCTTTCTGCATGTCTCAGGCTCCTGGTTCTAGTGGGACTTTTTTTTTTCTGCTTGGGTTTTTCTGAAATCCACATGACTTTTGCTTGTTATATTCTTTGTGATTATGATGAGGCTGGAAGTGAGAAAACCCAGTTGAAATGAAAATGGAAGAATTTTGATCACAAAAACTTTCTGCTTTTGGTTTAGATACCTGTTTTGATTTCCCTCTTTCCCGTCCTGTTTTGCTCACTTGGGTGGAGGTCTTGGCAGGCCATGGAAACCCCAGTGTGCCCTGAGGAGAAAAACAGACATCAGGCATTGGGTCTGAGGTGGCTTCTCCTCCATTGTTAACTTTCTCTCTTTGGATGGGTGTTTCTAGGACATAGATACAGAACTCAGTGGTGGTGAGGACTGGGAGGGGAGGGACTTAATGTGACAATACAGCCTGCTAAAAGATAGTTGGGTTTGGTTTTTTTGTTTTTTTGTTTTTTTTTTTTTTTTTTTGTGTGTGTGTGTGTGTGTGTGTTTTAACTTTGCTTATGATCATGTGGACCCCATCTTTCCTGTGAGAAACAGAAATATGGCTCAGAGACAGTGTCTTGTGGGCAGGAAACAGGGAGAGGCATTGTTTTGCCACTCCGAGCCTGGCCACCCGTGACTGTTGCCCTCTCTCTCCACAGCCAGTGGTTCAGCGTGCTGAGTCAGGTCCACTTGTCCACAGACCAGGAGATCAGAGAGATGCACGATGAGCAGGCAAACCCCCAGAACGCTGTGGTGAGTGAACAGAGACCAGGGGAGGCTGGTGTCTAGAGGCGGCATTGGGAAGGCCATCAGGCTGGGCAAGGGGGCACTGGGCATGTCTGGGTAATCTCTGTAAGTAAAAGAGATTATAATCACTAAGGAGAAAAGCAGGACTATTTAAATCCTAATTCTGCTTAAAATCTTGCATAGAAAAATCATATTACAGGAGACGTGTGCTACATTCCATATCTTCCAACTCAACTCTTAAAAAAATCACAATTGTTATGGTATTACAGAAGCAGCTGAAACTTTTATTTTAAAGAAGCAAGTAAATTGTGACACACAGTACACATAGGAAGTTATGTTTTTTTTAATAATTTTTTTCCTTATGAGGAACCATTAAGTTTTTAAAAACATTTTATATGTGATTTTAAAGGTTAAAGATGTGATTTTTAACTATGCAAGTTTCTTTTAATAGTTTATTTTTTAAAAAGTTTGTTTTTACTTTTAGTTGTGTTTAGGTTAGGTATGTGCATGTGTGTTGCAGCTGCCCGCAGAGAACAGAAGAGGGCATCAGATCCTCTTGGAGCTCTGGTTCAGGAGCTGGTCAGCCACTCAATGTGCTGCGAACTAAATTCAAGTTCTCTACAAGAGCAGTATACTTTCTTAACTACTGAGCTAGCTCCCCTCCCCAGCCCACAGAAAACTGTAAAGTCCAGTGTTTCTTTGCAGCATAATTGTTACTATAGGATCCTAGCACAAATCAGTAAATTTACACTGTTGACAGGTAGACTTCAGTGAAAGTATTTTAAGAACAAGAGGGGCTGCCTGCTGCCTGATGGGTTCCAGTGTTTCAAGGAGTGACTATAAGCTGAGCCCCGTCTAGAGACAGTCAGAACTCATTAAAGGGAAGGAATTTTTCTTTAATAACTGCTCTTCTGCAGCTCACCAAAAAAGGAGGCATGTCCTTAGTTTGGTTACTCAGGAGTCCTAATCTAGGGATGCCCTGTGATGTCATTCCCTGGTTGCTCCCTCACCATCTCCTTTCTGTTCCTTTCCAGGGCACATTGGATGTGGGGCTGATTGACTCTGTGTGCGCCTCTGACAGCCCTGATAGGTAAGCTCCAATATGGCTCTTGAGAGACATGGAACATCTAGAAGTCTCCACGGGTGGTCTCTGGCCTTGTCACTGCCCCTCTTTGCTAAGCTGTGTATGAAACTTTGGCAGCTGCCTCACCCAAGGTCTTCCAGAAGGCTGACTTTGGGTTGCTAAGGTAAATGAGAAGCCAGATCTTGACAGTCTTATTTTTAAATACGAACCGAAAGGCAAGAAAAAGATAGTGTTTGTGTGGAGGATCTACTTGGGATATCTTTATTTTTTGTGGGCTTTTCTTTGTTTGTTCATTTGTTTGTTTTTTGAGACAGAACCTGGCTATGTTAGCCTAGGATGGTATCAAAATCAGGACAGTCGTCCTGTCTTAGCCTCCCAAGTTCTAGGACCACATGTCTGAGCCGCCATACCTAACAGTCTTGGAAATCTTGTAACAAGAAAATGGCTGTTTAGGAAAATGGTACTTCAGCATAGGGAGTCTGCAGCATTCCTTTCTCTAAAAATTAAAAATGACCTTGATGATAATACGCATGTGAAATATATATATATAATAGATATAAATCCAACCACAAACCCTGTCCTTGACATTTCTGCTTTCCTTGCTTTGACCTTAAAGGCAAAACCATCTTCAGATGTCTTGGCTGACAGTCTGTTTTTTCTACTTGTAAATTCCTTTTTGGTCCTTGGCTGACTCGGTTGTCCTAGAGCCAGAGTCAGAATTAGAACTGACTTCTGCCATTGTTAAGATAGCCAGAAAGTAAATGAGTGTATTAAAACTTTTTAATAATAATAGTAGTAATAATAGTAATAATAATAATAAAGTCTACTTAGCAGATTGAAAGCTCTGGGTTCTGCATTAACTGCTCTGGGTCTCTTGGGAGATGGGGATCTTACGTCTTTAGAAGTCAGCTAACACCATCTTATGCCTGGCTTAGAAGTATGTAACACCTGTGCTGTCAGTCACCAAAGTCCAGATTCTTTATGTTTACTTAAGTTCTATCTTACTAAGCATGCTTCTTTTCACAAACCAACTGCCCAGCAAGCCTGGCAGGGGATGGCCCATACTGAAAACTTTGCATTCTACTATTCAACTTTTCTCACCTTCCTTCCTTCCCAGCTATAGTTTTTTGTTTGTTTGGTTTGGGTTTTCAAGACAGGGTTCTCTGTGTATTCTTGCCTGTCCTGGAACTTGCTTTGAAGACCAGTGTGTCCTCAAACTCACAGAAATCCGCCTGCCTCTGCCTGCCAAGTTTTGGGATTAAAACATGCACCACGACACCCAGCTCAGCTTCAGTTTTGTTGTTTTGTTTTTAATTAAGTGTGGTTTTCTTCTTTTTTTTTTTTTTTTTTAAGATTTATTTATTATGTATACTATGTTTAGGCAGAACATTGTATACACCTGAACGACAGAAGAGGGCACCATATCATTATAGAGGCTATGAGCCACCATGTGGTTGCTGGGAATTGAACTCAGGACCTCTGGAAGAGCAAGCAATGCTCTTAAACTCTGAGCCATGTATGTCTCCAGCTCCTCAGCTTCAGTTTTTAAGGGACCTCTAGCCACAGGCAGGCAATCAGTTAACCTTTTTTTCTTGAACTATGGTAGTGCTTTGCTTCAGGGAACATTTGAAAGCTCACAGAGAGAATTCACAGTTAGAAGCATAAGCATCTAGATGAAGGAATTCGGGTGTGGACAGTCCTGTGAGAAGCTCTGAGCATTGACAGACAACATCTGAAGGACAGTAAGTTTCCACTATCACTTTATCCCCATCTGGGAGACAAGGCCTTGTTGAGTGGCTTTGAAGATGTGGACACAAGTATCTTTTTGTACCAGGTACAGTCAAGGGCATAAGATGTTCCCCTGACACCTAGCTGTTAATCTTCCTCTATTACCACTGTCTGCTGTTTCATTCTCAACTCACCGAAATACTATCCAAAGCTATATCCAGAGGCAGGAAGACATTGGTTTTAGAGATGCATTTAAAAAAAAAAAAAATCCCCCATGGTTACCTTATTTTGCCTTCCCAGGATTAGTCTCTTCTGGAAAGTCTTGTGGAATAAATGGTTTCCCTGTCAGGCTTTTTCCGGATGAATGTTTTCCTCCAAGTTTAAAGGTTAACGATGCATAAAATAAGTGCCAAAGGAATATGAGCAAGGTTTGCCTTAATATGAAATATAAATACCGCCCCAGTGTCTCCCAGGGACCCCTACGCCTGGGAAAAGGCTGTGAAGCCTTGGTGCAGACAGGTGGTGCCCAGGTCTGACAGGTCTGAGAGCCTCCACTTTCTTCTCGCCCTGTCTCATCTCTCAGACCCAACTCGTTTGTGATCATCACGGCCAACCGGGTGCTCCAGTGCAGCGCGGACACACCGGAGGAGATGCACCATTGGATAACGGTGCTGCAGAGATCCAAGGGGGACGCCAGGGTGCAGGGCCAGGAGTTCCTTGTGAGAGGTGACTGCCAGCCATGTCTCTTTGTCTCCTTGAGTCAGGGTCCCTCACGAAACCTGTAGCCCATTGATGAAGCTAGACCAGATGGCCAGTGAGGTCTAGGGAACCCTCCTCTTTGGGACAGCAGGGGCAGACCACTATACTCTTTACCTGGGTGCTGGGACTGCAGACTCAGGCTCCGCCCTTACGCAGCAATGTGTGACACAGCCCCCTCCCCAACCTTAAACAGCTTCTCCAGGGTACCTGGACGGAAGAGTTTAGAAAACAACAAGCAGTGATCATGGCCGTTTTCTAGCCAGTAGGTCAATGTGCAGCTCATATTTAATGCCTTGCAGATGTAATTGATGGCATGACACTTACAGTTTTGACTTAGGCTTGTTTTGTCCTGTGCTAGGCTTGGGTGCTGTGGTCTCAGGTATGCCCCGAAAGTACTCCACCACTGACCTTTATCCTCCTCAGCCCCTCTTCATAGTCTTCCAATGACACTTGAGCTTTCCTTTCCAGGGTGGCTGCATAAAGAAGTGAAGAACAGTCCAAAGATGTCCTCACTGAAACTAAAGAAGCGGTGGTTTGTCCTGACGCACAATTCCCTGGATTACTACAAGAGCTCAGAGAAGAACGCCCTGAAACTAGGCACTCTGGTCCTCAACAGCTTGTGCTCCGTGGTGCCCCCGGATGAGAAGATATTCAAAGAGACAGGTATCCAAGGCCCCAGGTGGAAGGAAGCCCAGCAAGGCTCAACACGCAGGGTGACAGATCTCAGAAGGCCAGGCCTTGCCCCCGCGAAGGGATGAGATTTGTATTTTGGCTTCCTCCTCCCCAAATGAAATTCTGGTTTAGATCTGCTCTTGAGGCTGGCTGTGCTTGGTTCTAAAGGCTTTGTTTTAAAGCCATAATGAAGACAGGTTGATTTTTCAGGGATGCAGAAAGAGTCTGGTAAGAACAAAAACATATAAAAGACCTTCAGACTCCATGGATTTTGGCCTAGTGTATAAGAAACAGCTGGGTAGGTAGGCTGGCTTATTTTGTTTTTGTTTTTCCCCCTAATTCGTGGCACTATATGAGTTCCTGAAGTTTGCTTCTTTTGATTTCTGCCTTTAGTTGTGATATGGAGCTTTTAAAAATAGTTTACGTGTGTCAGATGTGGGTGATGCCACGCGTCGCACGGACTCTTTAGCAGTGGTCTTTGCTGCGGGAAGGGGCTGAGGAGGAGGAGAAGCAGGAGGTGGAAAGAATGCCAGGATGAATTGTACATTTGCATTTTTGCCAGTCCTAGAACAGGGCACTAGCCTGTGTCTTTTGAGAGAGACTGCTTCCATTGATGTGTTTCATTCCGGCCTCCTTGTTATAATGCTTGTCTTCTCTTGACTACAAATCCACAGTGTCAGGGACACTTGTTTTCTGTTTGTCAGTGGATGCCGAGTGCCTGACAAAGCATGTGTAGAATCCCAGTGTTTACTGAATTGAATCACCAATTAAGACTTCCCATGATGCTGTCGGGGTCCCAGGTACAAGCCTTGTGACTTAAGACTGAGGGTGAGGTTGACACACATGTGCTGTGCTGCCTTGCAGGCTACTGGAATGTCACCGTGTATGGGCGCAAACACTGCTACCGACTCTACACCAAACTACTCAACGAAGCCACTAGGTGGTCCAGTGCCATTCAAAATGTGACGGACAGCAAGGCCCCAATTGACACGCCCACCCAGCAGCTGATCCAAGATATTAAGGTGAGAAACCCAAGAACGCTTCATGGAGTCTTCCCTTGCCTAAAAAGACCTCAGCGTTTCACCAGCTCAGTTGTCACTAACGCTTGGTTATGTTTCAGTGCAGAGTGTAAATGAGATTTTAAGTGAAATTTTACAGTAAAAGTGATTTGTGTCTACAGAGGCATTGGAATTTGGCACTCTATATATAGACAGAAGATTGTGTGTGTACTGGGTTAGGGACCACTCAAACCATCCCAGGGTCACGGGAGGCCAATTTGGGGACCTCTTAGAAGGGACAGAGGTTCATTTCTCACCATTCAGTTCTAGGTCACAGAAGTAGATTCATTCACAAGGAGCCCAGAGTGGAGAGTTGGGGGCATAGCTCAGTGGTACAATCCCTTCTGTCAGCTACCTCCAAATAACCAGAAACAACAGCTCTCATTGATTTCATTAAGTTGCAACTCCCAGCTTGTAAGTTTAATTGTTCAATAATGTATGTTGGTTGAAGGAACCAGTGATTAGCCAGCTGCCACAAACCTCTCTCATGGTCCGGTGGACCCTGGTGGAGCTGGAGAAGGTCTAAAATATCCATGGCTGTAATTTCCTACCCAGATCAAGTAGTTTCCTGATTCAAATGTGATATGTTTTCTAGAAATCTGAGGCCAAACTACAGCAAATTCATTGTTCTCCAATAACCCAAGCTTCCTACAGAACCCAGGGCCTTATATAACAAACAATCTCATTTTTAGCCGTAAAAGTATTTTTTGAAGCTTTATTTTGCTTGAATTGCAAATTCAGACATTCAGAGAATAAATAGAACTTTCCAGATAGAACTTTCCAGATGTAAATACTGCTTAAGAAACGAGACAAGTTACCCTAATTAACTAGAAAATTTCAGCTGTTGCTTTTGTTCCAGCCTGCAATGGGGTGTTATTGGAAAGATTTCCTACTGGGAATGAAATTACTGTGGAAGAATGATTCAGTGCCTATTCCCAATTCTGCTGTTTATTTAGTGACATGGCTACCTTCCCATCCCTGGGCATGATGGGAGGGGCCTCAGCACACGATGTAAAAGCTCTGAAATTCCAGGCAGAGAGGCCCAATGGGGACACCTCCCTGTGGGCACAAAAAGTGTCATTTTCAAGTGGAAGACACAGCAGAAGGCTGGTGAGAGGGAGTGTTTAAGCACTCGCTGCTATTCTAGAGAGCCAGTGTTCAGTTCCCAGTACCCATGTTGTTTAGTTCACAGCCACCTCTAACTCAGGTTTCAAAGAATATGATGCCCTCTCTTCTGAGCTCTACCGGCACCACACATCCACACGTATGTGGCATAGACACATGACATAAATTAAAAAAAAAAAAAAATTTAGGAGAGAGTACCAAAAAGATTATTAAAACCAGTCTGCAGTGATGCTCCATGGTTGGCAGCCTGAGCAAGACTGTCAGGAGTTCTAGGCTAGCCTAGATTCTGTCTCAAGACTCAAAATATGAAGTCTGCTAAAATGTGTTGAAGATCACATGATTGATGGCAAATCATGAAGAAGATTAAATTTTTTGAGTGTATGTGTGTATCTCTGGGGATGGGGAGTTTTAATAACATGGGGAAGCATGTACTTAAAACAGACTGAGTTGCGCAAGGTGTTTTTGTTCTGTTTTCAAATGTCGATTGATTCCCTTTGGCTGGAAATGATCAACACTAGATTTTCCCTAACTTCTGAAAGATGTTCCTGCGTGTGGGAGCGTGGTTGGATTCTCTCCCTCAGTGGGGGCGCTTCCCACAGGCAGCCTCTTTGCTTTCTTTGCTTTCTAGGAGAACTGCCTGAACTCTGATGTGGTAGAGCAGATTTACAAGCGGAACCCGATCCTTCGGTATACGCATCACCCCCTGCACTCCCCGCTGCTGCCGCTTCCCTATGGCGACATAAATCTCAACCGTGAGTTCAGAAAGCTGTGGGGATCTCAGAGCCCAGGGCTCTGTTTTTCCTATGAACTTCAGCTCTAACATGGAAACGTTGCTTACTCAGAGTCTGTAGGTCATCACAGACAGGAAAAAGGTAGTAAAGTATACTCAAATAAAGATGTGAAGCAGAGGTTCACAACCTTTCTGGGGGCTGCATGTCAGCTACTCTGCATATCGGATACTTACATCACAATTCATAACAGTTGCAAAGTTACAGTTCTGACATAACAATGAGATAATTTTATGTTTGGGGGGTCACCACACATGAAGAACTATATTAAAGCGTCGTAGCATTAGGAAGGTGGAGAGCAACTGATGGAAAGAGACAACAGAGAATGCCAGCACTCTCCATGAACTCAGAGTAGTCCTTAGAATATACAACGCCAGCACTACAGTGGTGTGAAGGTACCCGTCAGCCCGTCAATCTTTAATTCTCAACACAGTGTCCAATGAATTGTATGTGTATTCTTCAGGTATGATGAAATGGGCTTCATAGCATGATGTTGCCCAATGGCAGCTCCTGTTAAGTATGTAGCAAATCTGAGATTTGTGAGGTGAAACTCAGGTGTGTGGCAGATTAGTTGCATTTACTACATTTTTTAATTAAAGTATTTTCAAGTGCTAATGGATTAACAACAGGATGTGATCCATTTTAAGTCATGGTAAACAGGCCACATCCTAGTGAGGAAGCTACCCAGCTATAGTTCCGGTTTTAAGTGAACGATCTTTTTATGCTAAAATTTCAGTGCCGCTCAGTCACCCGTGTGTCTCCCCTGCTTCTCTCAGCTGATTTGAATACAGGGAGTAGGGTGGACACCACTTGAGGAAGTGGCTGACTCCCCGACATCATTCCTTCCTTTTGTCTCCAAGGCTGTACTTTCTTCTAGCCCCTCGAGTGACTTCTGTTGGTTTTCTCTTCCTAGTGCTCAAAGACAAAGGCTACACAACCCTTCAGGATGAAGCCATCAAGATATTCAATTCTCTCCAGCAGCTGGAGTCCATGTCCGACCCCATCCCTATCATCCAGGGCATCCTGCAGACTGGGCACGACCTGCGGCCTCTGCGGGACGAGCTGTACTGCCAGCTCATCAAGCAGACCAACAAGGTGCCCCATCCTGGCAGTGTGGGCAACCTTTACAGCTGGCAGATCCTCACGTGCCTCAGCTGTACCTTCCTGCCCAGCCGTGGGATCCTCAAGTACCTCAAGTTCCACCTGAAAAGGTGAGGTGCCGGGCAAGGGGAGGCTCTGAGAAAAGCTGGGCACACTTAATTACCACGGGGCATTTTACATCTATGGGTGTGCGTGCGTGCCTGTGCGTGTGTGTGATTCTGACAGCATGAGGATGTGTAATGCAGTTAGATAACAAAATTATTACTTTGGTGAATCTGAGTAGTAAATATGTCGTTTCGTTGTTTTCTGTATGGCAAAAGCAGCTAAATCTTATTTTGCTTAACTGTGGAAAACAATATTTAAAGCTGAACATAGTGTCTCATTCTGGTTATCTCAGCACTTAAAAGGCTGAGGCAAGAGGAACAAGAGTTCAAGGCCAGCCTGGGCTACAGAGTAAATCTCAACAGAACAAAAGACCAGGTCTAGGTGTGGTAGTGCACACTTTGAATCCCATCACTCCAGGAGGCAGAGTCGTGCAGATCTTTTTGAGTTCAAGGCCTTGGCCTATCTATCTATCTATCTATCTATCTATCTATCTATCTATCTATCTATCTATTTATTTATTTATTATTTATTTATTTATTTATTTATACAGACGTACATGCACACATAGATACATACAAGACAACTTGAAGCATCAACATTTTAGGTATTAGCTTGTGCCGCATGGAAAGCTTCCAGCAGACTGTTCGAAAATATTGGTTCTTTACTTTTTTCCATGTTTGAAGTAAAACTGGACCTAGCCAGGAAGACACTGACATCTGCTCTTGTCATCACTAGGGGTCAGCCCCAACCTCTGCTGTCCTCACGGTGCCGCTCCTCCTAGCTGGCCAGCCTCTATCTACAACTCACAGGCCCCTTTGTCTCCCAGGATACGGGAACAGTTTCCAGGAACCGAGATGGAAAAGTATGCCCTCTTTATCTACGAATCTCTAAAGAAAACCAAATGCAGAGAGTTTGTGCCTTCCCGGGATGAAATTGAAGCTCTGATCCACCGGCAGGAAATGACGTCCACGGTGTACTGCCATGGCGGAGGTTCCTGTAAGATCACCATCAACTCCCACACCACGGCTGGGGAGGTAGGGAACGCTAAAAGTCCTGTCATGCCTGTCAGACGCCTGCCCATCCACCTGCGGTACCAAGGTTGAGCATAGCTGCATTGGTGTTTGCCCTCAGCATATCCATTCAGCAAACAAGGAAGTAATACAGCCAGCCACCTCGAGCATACAGATATCGGTAAAAGTGCAGCTAGGTGTGTGAAAATACAAAGATCAACTCACGCTGAGGTCTCTGAGCCATAATCAATCCCCCATCTTAAACATGTCTAGATCTACGGAAAAACATTGTAAGAAGGGTGTGTGTCAGGCCGCTTTAGCCCCAGGGTGTTTCTTTGTGCCACAAGAAGGTAGAGAATGCCTCATCAAATGAGCATGTTTTCCCCTGGACTTTAAAGTCTAGCCCAAGGAAAGCTTGGAATCATGGTAATACTGCAGATAAAACCCTGGGAGCCTTTTTGAGTGGAGGAATCATTCAAGGTTACTGTTGTTTCCTTCCTTAGACCAGGTGCATTAACATATCAAAGAGAAGATGGGACGTAGGGATCTCACCCATTTTGCTAACTGCTGTGGCTTTGAAAAAAAAAGAAAAAGAGTAGCTTAGCGGTCACCCCTGCCCCCAACCCTGGGGGCATGCCTACCTTTTGGGGGTGGGTGGAGAAAGAAGAAAGTAAAAGCTAACTTACCAAGACAGTGGGAGAAAAGCGAACATACTCAGGAGGCTGTGTGGACCATCTGTGCCAACTGCTCTCTCTGAGCTCAGGTGAAGTCATGTGTGTGTGTGTGTGTGTGTGTGTGTGTGTGTGTGTGTGTGTGTGT
>NW_026594428.1:12515208-12576302 GCF_907164565.1 Psammomys obesus
TGTGTGTGTGTGTGTGTGTGTGTGTGTGTGTGTGTGTGTGTGTGTGTGTCAGCCTCTGAGCTGAGCGCCTGCTAACATGTCTTCTAGGTGGTGGAGAAGCTGATCCGGGGCCTCGCCATGGAGGACAGCAGGAACATGTTTGCCTTGTTTGAGTACAACGGGCAGGTGGACAAGGCCATTGAAAGCCGGACCATTGTAGCCGATGTTCTGGCGAAGTTTGAAAAGTAAGTTCTTCCTCTTTAAAATGCGGGAAGAACATGTGACGCTCCCTGTTTGGCCTCAGTGTATGTTTGCTTTAGCTTTATTTTACCTGTGTTACTCTGTTTACCTTTTCTTCTCTGCCACCTGTGTGTCCTGACTTGCAGACAAAGCCATCGTCTCAGCGTTGATTTAGCTCTTCCTCAGCCCATCACCCCGTTCTTCCTCTCTCCCAGCCCCTGTATTCCATTCCCTTTACAACTGATGGGTTTCCCCTTATCCCCAGTAAGCTTTGAAATGAGGCTAGACACAAGCCAACGCCCCAGCTCTCGTGTCTACAGTGTGAAGGGTCCCTTCCACACCTCACTGTTTGGTCTCTCGGACTCATATTCTCTGTGTGGGCTTGGCATACGAAGGTAACCCCACCCCCGGATATTCATAACAACTCCAACTAAGAAAACGTAGCTGAGAGTGGTTTAAAGGACACCAACAGACAGCCTTTCTGTGGATTAGGCACAGATTAGATGGTGCCAGTTCACCTGGGTCCCTCAATGACCCTGCCTGACCACTTTGCCCAAAGGCTTTTTCTTTGTTGTCTCAAAGTGAGGCCAGGCTGGGGGCGTGCACCTTCCCTCCGGTTAACCGAGGAACCCTGACAAATACAGTCTTGCTATTTTGTTTGTATGGCTGTTCCTTGTGTCATCTCTCCTTCCACCATACCACCATCGCCACGGTAGGACTCTGCACCCTCAGCTGTGGGAAGTCAGCCCTCCGTGGCTCACCAGGCCCATTTCTAGTCTTGCCCTGAGTCTTTTGTGACTTCTACCTGTAGGCTAGCTGCCACATCAGAAGCTGGGGACTCGCCGTGGAAATTCTACTTCAAGCTTTATTGTTTCTTGGACACCGACAGTGTGCCAAAAGACAGCGTGGAGTTTGCGTTTATGTTTGAACAGGTAAAAGGAACTTTGAGAAACAGATTCCTTTGTTGGAGGCAGGAGGGAAGCCCATTACAACTCCATGTAAATGAACTGCTAAAGTCCTGAGGGTCAGACAGGGCAGTAGATTTGCCAGCAAGGAGAAGCTAGCAGCTCACTCTGTAGAATGCAACCTGACACGCTGTATTTAAACCTCACTACCAAGAGAGCATGGAAATAAGAGATGCTCCAGTGTTGGGTGGTGCCTGTACAGGGGAGGATCTCGGCTTTAAAGCAGCGAGCTGAGGGAGGAATCTTTGCTAGAGGGAAATCCAACTTGAAAGTGGTAGGATGTGCTCTGTCCGGGAGGAATCGAAGCTTAAAGGAATGCTCGGGGTACAGTCCGCTTGGTGTGAGGGAGCCGCCCTTAAGGGCCTACTGTGCTCAGCCGTTCCCTGACCACCTGACCTGTCACCTCCCTCCAGGCCCATGAAGCAGTCATCCACGGCCACCATCCAGCCCCTGAAGAGAACCTCCAAGTGCTGGCTGCCTTGAGACTCCAGTACCTGCAGGGCGACTACACTCTGCACACCTCGCTCCCGCCCCTCGAGGAGGTTTATTCCCTGCAGAGACTCAAAGCTCGCATCAGTCAGTCCACCAAAACATTCACCCCTTATGAACGCCTGGAGAAGAGGCGGACCAGCTTCCTGGAGGGAACGCTGAGGCGGAGCTTCCGGACCGGGGCCGTGGTCCGGCAGAAAGCGGAGGAGGAGCAGATGTTGGACATGTGGATTAAGGAAGAAGTGTGCTCTGCTCGAGCCAATATCATTGACAAGTGGAAGAAACTGCAGGGAGTGAGCCAGGAACAAGCCATGGCCAAGTATATGGCCCTGATCAAGGAGTGGCCTGGCTACGGATCAACACTCTTTGATGTGGAGGTGAGAGGCGATTGCCGTATTGCCGCACTGAGTGGACTGGTGCTGCATCCTGACCACACTGTCAGAACCTGAACCTCTCCAGGTTCCTATGGGAAAAGGGGCAAGAGGGACATGTGGCTCTGTGCCCTCTGAAAGTTACCATCGACAGCCTCGTGTCCCAAAAGTTTTTTGTTCTAACTTATTTTTTTGTTCTTTTTTTTTTTCCCCCTTAAATAGTTTTGGTGTGCATGTGTGTGAGAGAGAGAGACGTGTAGAAAAGGACAGAAGTTAGTTCTGTCCTTCTGTGTGAGTTCCAGGGACTGAGCGAGTGAACTAAGGTGCTGAGGCATGGAGGCAAGTACCTCACGCACTGAGCCCTATTGCTGGGCCCTCCTCAGAGTTTTTGGGTTTGTGTTTTGGTTTTTCCTTTGCTGCTCTGTGGCTTTGTGTCTGGCTGACTTCTGTTGCTGGTGAGGTGGATAAACACCTGGCACCCTGGTTTGAGACTTTCCCCATAGCTGAAGGTGGTCCTAAACTGCTTGCCTCCACCTCGGCAGGGCTGAGATTACAAGCACGACCGCCACACCAGGCATCAAACAGCTCTTGTTTTAAACAGCTTACTCTTCTGTTGTTGTGGTTTTTCTCCTGAGACAAGGTTCTCTGTGTAGTCCAGGCTAACCTCATCTACCTGCCTCTGCCTCCCCAGTGCTAGGACTAAAGGTGTGCACAACTTGGCTTATACTCGCTTTCTGTCTCTGTCTCATCCAAGTTATTGATTAAATTTTTTAAATACTAAAATATGCATTTGCAAAATGCTTGCTTTTAGACTTACATACACACTTAGAAACTTTGAACATATAGATTTAAGTACACCTTCTCCAAAACACTTGGGGAAATTTTCCAGATTGAAGTTTTAGATTTTAGAAATTTTTTTTTTAAGATATATTTATTTATTATGTATACAGTGTTCTGCCTGCATGTGTGCCTGTGTACCAGAAGAGGCCACCAGATCTCATTGTAGATGGTTGTGAGCCACTACCATGTGGTTGCTGGGAATTGAACTCAAGACCTTTGGGAGAGCAGCCAGTGCTCTTAACCTCTGAGCTATCTCTCCAGCCCAGATTTTAGAATTTTTATACAAACTTTTTTACTTGAGCATCCCTGATTTGATAATCCAGAATTTGAAATATTTTAAAAGTCACATCAACCCATCTCTCCACCACTATTTTTCCAAGGTTTAACTCTGGCAGGCCTGGAACTAACTCTGGAAACAAGGCTAGCCTCGAACTCAGGGATTCGCCTGCCTTTGCCTCCTAAGTGCTGAGATTAAAAGCCAAAATTGAACTTTCTTTTTCTTTCTTTTTGTTTACTTTTCTTTTTCTTTCTTTCTTTCTTTCTTTCTTTCTTTCTTTCTTTCTTTCTTTCTTTCTTTCTTTCTTTCTTTCTTTCTTTCTTTCTTGGGAGTGTGGGGGGGTAGACAGGGTTTCTCTGTGTAGCCCTGGCTGTCCTGGAACTCACTCTGTAGACCAGGCTGGCCTCAAACTGAGAGATTCACCTGCCTCTTCTGGAATTAATGGCGCACACCACCACCACCAGGCAGCAAGACCCAAATTTTAAAAGAAAAACATATTTCCTTTTCCTTTTTTTTTTTTTTTTTTTTTTTTTTTTGTATTGTGGGTACGAGCCCAGGGTCTTGTGCACACGGCAAGCACCGCACCACTCGGTTACTTGCCTACCCTCCAGTCTAAACATTCTGCACATGGAGGCAACACATCGGGATGTTTCAGATTTCAGGACAGTTCAGATTGTAGAGGCCAGGTTAGAAGCGCTGAGCCTGCACTTACTTGCCTTGTTTGTTTGTTCTTGATCTGCTTGAAGGAACAGCATCTTATAACGTGGAATTTCAATTTCATTATTGCAGTTTAGCCACTGCCGTAACCCGGTACTAATTCCTTTAAGACCACCGACTAGAAGGAAGTTTTACCAGTGGTGTAGAACAGAGGGCTACTTGTCAAACAGGCCTGTGTGTCCAATCCGGCCACCTCCATTGTATGTTTTCTTTGCGTATGTGGAGGGATTAGTCAGTGCCAGAGACTACAAGACCCAAAAGGCTGAGACATTCCCTTCCGCTCTGAACAGATGACATTCCTAGCCCCTGTACAGATGATCTTCTAGATCGCTTATAACTGCAGCAGTTTACCATGATCTTTGAATGCCCTAAATCAAAGCTTTATAAAAATCTAAATATCTTATTCCAAGATACTGCCATTGCCTCTGGTAGGGTGCTGTTCTGGGTGTGGTATGTTTGTTCTGATGCGGCAGTTCTCAGCCTGTGGACCGAGCCCCTCTTGGGGGTCGAGTGACCCTTTCACAAGGACCATTGGAAATAGATTTACATTCCAATTCATAACAGTAAAAAAGATTACAGCTAGGAGGTAGCAACTAAAATAATTTTATGGTTGGGGGTCACCACAACATGAGGAACTGAATTAAAGGGTTACAGCAATAGGAAGATTGAGAACCACTGCTCTGATGCAGAAATGAGGTACCTTGTGCCTTATACATGCTCTCCAATGGGCGTAATTCACATCACCCCTTCCTGCTCTGGTTCTGATCATTCCTGTGATGCTGTTCCCTGCCCAGGCTCTCGTTCTCCTCCCATTGCTCTGTGAAAGCAAGTCTGAGGTTCTTAGGCCAGTGAAGTGTGTTTATACCAAGCATATATCGGGTCATAGCTGCTTACTGTGGAGAAAAGCCAACACACAGTGGGAGGGAGAATTTACCTCTGTGATCTTAGATAAACCAGCCCAGACAGGATGGGGCCAGACCTAAAAACAGAAGAGCAGGTCTGGCTTACACAGTGATGTTGTTAAGCTGCTTGCCCAGCCTCTGTGCTATTTGGTTTCTTCTGTGTGGCTGGTTCAGGCGGCCATAATAGAATAGCTAATTCACAATGGAGATAAGGCATCATGAAGAAGAAGAGCATCAGAGCAAGGCATTGGACTTTACCCATTTTTTTTTTCTAAGAAGCCTAAAATTGATTACCAAGCCAGAACTCAATCCAGATGTGCATTGAGGTACCATTTCTCCTGTTTAGGTGCTGGCTGGTGTGTTGACCTCAGTCAGTACCACCTGTCAGTACTGGACTCAGTGCCTGCCTTGTGGCTTCTAGGATGTGTTCTGGCCATCGTTCTTTTATTTTATTTTATTAATTACACTTTATTCACTTTGTATCCCCCCCCTCCCCGTGGTTCCCTCCCTTCTCCCGTCCCAATCCCTCCTTTCCTCCACCCTCTGCCTGCATGCCCCTCCCCAAGTCCACTGATAGGGGATGACTTCTTTTCCTTCCTTCTGATCCTAGTCAATTAGGTCTCATCAGGAGTGGCTTCCTTGTCTTCTTCTGTGGCTGGTAATGCTGCTTCCCCCTCAGGGGGAGGTAATCAAAGAGCAGGCCAATCAGTTCATGTCAGAGACAGTCCCTGTTCCTATTACAATGGAACCCACTTGGATACTGAACTGCCATGGGCTACATCTGTGCAGGGGTCTTAGGTTATCTCCATGCATAGTCCTTGGTTGGAATAGCAGTCTCAGGAAAGACCCCTGTGCTCAGATTTTTTGGTTCTGTTGCTCTTCTTATGGAGTTCCTGTCCTCTCCAGATCTTACTGTTTCCCACTTCTTTCATAAGATTCCCTGCACTCTGCCCAAAGGTTGCCCATAAGTCTCAGCATCTACATTGATAGTCTGCAGGGCAGAGCTTTTCAGAGGTCCTCTGTGTCAGGCTCCTGACTTGGTCCCTCTTTTCTCCTTCTTCTGATGTCCAGCCTCTTTGCCTTTCTGGATAGGGATTGAGCATTTTAGCAAGAGTCCTCCCTCTTGATTAGTTTCTTTAGGTGTACAGATTATAGTAGGTTTATCCTATATTGCATGTCTATATGAGCCAGTATATACCGTGTGTCTCCCTCTGCTTCTGGGATAGCTCACTCGGGGTGATCTTTTCCAGATTTCACCATTTACCTGCAAATTTCATGATTTCCTTGTTTTTTTATTGCTGAGTAATATTCCATTGTGTATATGTACCACAATTTGTGCATCCATTCCTCCACTGAGGGGCATCTGGGTGGCCATTGTCCTTATCCAATGTTCACTTACACAGACTCTTGCTCCCACAGTGCAAAGAAGGTGGCTTCCCCCAGGAGCTCTGGCTGGGTGTCAGTGCAGACGCTGTGTCTGTCTACAAGCGTGGAGAGGGCAGACCATTAGAAGTCTTCCAGTATGAGCACATCCTCTCTTTCGGGGCACCTCAGGCCAACACGTACAAGATTGTGGTTGATGAGCGGGAACTGCTCTTTGAGACGAGCGAGGTAAGAGGAAGAGGCGGGGCAGACAGGGAAAGAGGAGAGCAGTGCCCCCGTCTCCTGGCGGCCTTTGACCAAGTGTCTGCATTTGAATAACTCACTCCAGGTTTCTTGTCTGCAGCACAGTATAGAGGGTGGTCCCTTCTGAAGCCAAAGTCAGATGGCTCCAGATTTCTCCTGTCCCATCTGTACAGCACAGAAATTTGTTTCTTTTTTGAGTGAGTCAGGAAAGGAAGAGAAAAAGCACCTTGCAGAGAGTAGGTGATTATGGCAAAGACCCACAGCACTCAGACTCTGCTCTGGAGACTGGAGAGATGGCTCAGCAGTTAAGCGCACTTGTTGCTTTTGCAGAGGACCCTGGTTCAGTGTTCAATTCCCAGCTCCCACATGGTGGTTCACAACCATCTGACCTCTTCAGGCACTACTCAAGCACATTGTGCGCAAACACATGCAAGTAAAACACTCACACATAAAATGAGAGCAAGGGCTGTGCTGCATTGCCATCCACAGAGTAGGAGGGAGCTGAGGCCCTCCCACCTGGCCATAGTTGATTCACATTCAGAAAAGTCACTGAGTTTGTGTGCTAGCAACTCCAAACTTGAGCAAGTGTAATAATGAAGAAGCCAAATGAGGCCTCCACAAGGGTTCTGCTTCCAGGAAAGAGCGGTCAAGGGGGATGATGGTGGGTAGGTGGGCATTCAGGGCCAGGGAGATGAATGCTGAGGGTTAGTGGGATGGTGGGGAAAGTATGCAGAGAGAAGAAAGGGCTCAAGACTATGACGGCGGAGGGTCCCAGCGCTGAACTGTGGCGTTTAGTTGAATTTCATGGAAGGTAGTAACCTACCATGAAATCTGGAATTATATAAATGACTGTCCAACAGTGGCTTTACCAACATCAATGTTGGGGTGAGATTAAAGGGCAGGAGGAAAAAGAGAAGCCTATAAGATGCCTTTGTATGGTTCAGGCTAAGAGGACAGCCTGGCCAGGGAAAGGGGGCACAGTGATAGCAGCATCTTTGGAAGATGCTAGTGAAAGAGCCTCGCTCAGAAGAATGACTGGGTTACAGTGGAAATGGGCCAGGCATCTGGGGGGCTGGCCATAGCTGTCTCTCTCTCTCGACCCCTAAGGCTCCCTTCTGCTGCTTTCAGCAGTGTCCACAAAAGTGGACTGGAATTAGTTACTGTAACCTACAAAGGCTGATGCGCTATCCAAATTTCACCACCAATTTCAGTGAGGCTCACAGTCTGAACCTTAGTGGTACCAGCTCTGGTGTACTATTGACACACAGATATGCAAAGTTGGACAGCATGCATCAAATAAAATCACTGCTTTCTGTACAAGAGCCACCAGGGGGTGCATGTGTCAGTTGGAAGGAACAGTCCACTGTACTCCTGGCTTCCTGTGAGTCTGGAGCCTGCTCTTAGCATAGGAAGCTACTGGTTCTTGCATGGAGGACAGTCGGAGGACCCCTGCTTAGCCAGTTCTTGGACCTGGTTGACTCGTGACCATGTGTGGGCTCTGCTCTCCCTGCAGGTGGTGGATGTGGCCAAGCTCATGAAAGCCTACATCAGCATGATTGTGAAGAAGCGCTACAGCACCACCCGCTCTGTAAGCAGCCAGGGCAGCTCCAGGTGAACACAAACCAGCCGC
Organism: Psammomys obesus; assembly: GCF_907164565.1. Taxonomy (NCBI): domain Eukaryota; kingdom Metazoa; phylum Chordata; class Mammalia; order Rodentia; family Muridae; genus Psammomys; species Psammomys obesus. Next base: position 12,523,245 of record NW_026594428.1, read on the forward strand.
GTGTCCTTCAGATCTCATGTGCCGCTCTCTGCCTAGGCCAGTGCCCGGTCCGAACCCAGCTTTGGAATCACAGCTGCCCGGGCTTTTGGAAACCAGTCGTCAGAGGGAGGAGTCTCCAGGGCTCCCTTCCCCCCATCAGCTTCAGTGATCACATATTAAGCAGTCAACCTTAACAGTCTGCACAATTTCTAAAGCTTTAGTACTTCTAGATGATATTGCCTTAAGAAAAAAGAAAGGGGAGAAAACCACGCTGCCACCAAAGCAGCCAGAAGTGCCTTAACTTGCAGAATCGACCCTAATCGACCTTAAGTGTGCTACTGAGGGGAAGCACTTTCCTCTTCGGGGGAATTTGCAGAGCTTGGAAGCAGGGCATCAATCCACTGATTATGCACTAACCTCCCAGCCTGATTTCCTGGATATGAGGGAAGGTGAGGGAGCGGGGAGGGGAGACAGAGCGGAAGGAGACAGAGTGTGGTAGTTGGAGTGCTGCTGGCAGCCTTCCTCATGGACATGTATTAACGTTTTGCTTTGTTTCATTGAAGTGTCTGTGCTTGCCCATGCATGCATAGGTCCACACACTCTACACTTTAATCATTGTTTTGTGAGCATTAAACACAAAGGGAAGAGGATGTGCAATGGTGTAAACAGTCTGTCTGTATATTTTAATAGTTCAGAGTTATAGCCTCCGAGGTGGTTTTTATTAACAGATCAAAAGCTTGGACGCTCCTGTCTTTGCTGTATTTTGGAAAGAGACATTTTGACTCAGTTTCGTTTTACATGTAGCAAGGGCTGTGACCTGTGACTGCTGTATTACTAACAGGTCTGTAGCCCACAAAGGTAACTGTATTTATGAACCACTGTTAAACTGCTGGCTCCAGTGCTGTTTTAAGAACACTATGAAGTCATTTTGGAGTCTTTTATTTCTAAAAGTTAAGTTAATTTTTTTGTTGTTTTCTTTGAAGGGTAGCTCGTATCATCAGTCTGTATAGATTTCAGATATAACCACATGAAATATGGGGAGAAGCTGCTGCATTCCCATACTCTGTAACCCTCAAGCAAACCTTTAAAACTACCCTAACAGGAATGCTGAGGCATCAGTGAAATTTACACGTTGTTTCATCCCTAGTTCATAATGATAGCCTGAACACAGCACCTGTAAATAACAGCAATTATGACCAGAAGAAAAAGAATCTGGACTTGGACTTTTATTTTTATATGGAAAAATTTTAAAGGTGGGCCAAATGAGTCTCCACACAAAGAAAAATTCAACTTGCCTTATCCCCTATGGACAACTATGTGAAAGCAGTGTTTGTTGGCTCAGAAAATCTGACAATAAAAGATATTAGCTAATATGCTGTGTTTGCTTTATTTGGATAGTTTTAAATAATCATGTGAGGGGTTTACTTTTACACTGAAGTAGTATTGATGCTTTTCTTTTTTAATCCAAGCAGTAGCCTAACAGTACTCACTTAATAAACTACAATTAATTAATTTGTTATGGGTGATGAAGAACTTTGGGGTTTTCCTGTTTCAAACTAGGAAGCTGATCAGGATTTCTTCAGTGCTAAGCCATGCCATGAATCTACAAGAGATCAGACTTCTAGGTATTATTAATTTTACTATTTTTTAAATTAGCGTTTTATTCCATGAGGGAATGAAAAGAGCAACTTAGCAAGAAGGAAGGGTGTGATTAGGAAAGTAAGAGAACTTTGAGCTGGAAAAAAATGCATTATCTATGAATTCACTGTCAAGATGGACTAGAACAGTGCAACAAACATCAAGAAACTCACAAGACAAACCTGGCCACTCTCCTTCCTTCGTGCCTTTCATTCAATTCTCTCTTTCTGAAGTGTTTACCACATAAGTGTCAGGCTTAGTGCCAAAGACATGACCATCTTCATCTGTTCATCGTCATAGCAGCCACGAGGCAAGTTCTATTTTAGAGAGATACTGAGATTAAGACTAGGAATTATGTAACTTGCTGTAACAGTTAGCTTCACTATATAACAAATCATCCCCAACCTCAGTGACTGTATTAATGGCTCTTTCAATTGTGACAAAACATCTGACCAAAAAAGGTTGATTCTGGTTCACAGTCTGAAGGAATTATGAGTCATGGTGGGGAAAGCGCAGTGCTTGATCCAGTCAGGAAACAGAGATGCTGTTCAGTCAGTCATTCCAGGCCAAGGAATGCTGTGCATACGTAGTATTGCTTTTCCCACCTCAGTTGAGCTAATCAAGAAAATCCCTCACGGACATGCCTAGATGCTGTCAAATTGACAGTCACAGTGGCTAAATTACACACCAGGTGATTTAGTTGGTTACTCTACAGTGGTTCTCAGCCTTCCAAATGCTGCGACCCTTCTTCATGGTGTGGTGATGCCCCACCAGAAAATCATTTTCATTGCTACTTCATACCTGGGATTTAGCAACTGTTACGAATCATAATGTAAGTACCTGTATTTTCCCATGGGCTTTGGTAACTCCTGTGAAAGGGTGGTTCAAGCTCCCTAAGCTCCAAAGGGGTTGTGACCCACAGGTTGAAAGCACTGTTGTAGGGGTTGTTAGTGTGCCCTGGGCAGTCTTGATGTTCATGCCTGGCTCACTTTGGTGGGACTGCCCTTTATTTTTCTCATGCTCAGATCCTCAGGAGAGATGGCCGAGCTCTTCTATGTAACGCTTCTTCCGTTTTACACACTTGGCAAGGTCTCAAGAAACGCAACCAGACAAGCAAGGCCTTCAAAAACCCAGACCCAAAACTTACAGATCGCTACTTCCTCCATTCTTTCAGCCAAATAAAAGTGATGCTGCAGGTAATCTCGAGGAAGAGAGGTATAATCTGTATCTTACAGGAAGTTGCTCTGAACTCAGCAGTAGGGTGAAGGATTGTGGCCAGTTGGTCTTCTGCAAAACACACTTCCAGTCACAGGATTTTGACAGACACGTGGCAGACCTGGGGTCCTCTGAAGTCTTGCTTTTCCTTACAAACTATTTTGAGTGGAAACATGTTCTCCATTCTTCCTTGCCTTCTTGTTGGCCACATCCATTCTAGGTAGCAAGGTCCTTCACTGTCCCACCACCAGCTTCCTGTCATGAAGCACACTTTTTTTGTGGAAGCCTCCGTTATGCCCACCATAGTGTCTCCTTTTCTAGTATCTTCTCTTAGCCTCTCCTTTCTTTGGATTCTTCCCTGTTCATTTCCTCTTTACCATGACAGCATGGTCCAGGGCTCATTGCTTTCTCTCAGGGCTACTTGTGCCAGACTACAATCCATCCCCCAGTAATCCATCCCCCTGTCCCCTTAACTTTCAGTAATGAATTATCCAGAATTTTCCTTCACAGAGGAAGTCTAGCTGCAGAATGTGTTTCCCAGGTTCATTTGCAGTTCTGTGCAGGTGGTGGTACTACATCAAGTTGCAAATTCTTGCTCCCTCCCACTCAAAAGGTGAAATCTTAATTCTCACAAGAATGTGCTAGCCACAGTGGTTAAACCTGATGAATAGAAGGATATGTAAAGGGTACTGCATGGCTTACAAACCAAGGTCATAAAAAGGGATGCCTCTAACTGCTTTTTCCTCAGGGTACCGTTCTCTGAGTTAGCATCTAAGAGTTTCACTAGTCTGGAGCTGTAGCCATAGTTTAAAATGTATGTTATTACATATTTATATATGTATGTTTTATTATATATAATAAATACATCACTATATGTGTATACATATATATATATATATATATATGGTTCCACATGGCAAAAGATGTGCAAACCACCCAGGATATCTATCTGAAGCTGCTTGTTACCCCATCTTCAGCCGTAAGAGACCTTGACTCTTATCTTTCATCTACCCTAGCTCCTGCTATGGGCAACCTGCCCTGCTGGGATCTATACAAACTGCAGTTTCATGAGCAAATTCAATAAGGATTAAGTTTGGAGTGGTTAGTTTCATAACATTAGCGAGGACCTGTTGCAGTGCTAGACATTGGGTGTTGTCACACCAGCTTTCTTGTGACCTTAGAACTAAGCAGTGGGGAAGGAGCTGACCTTAGGAAGCATGGCAGAGGAAACTGAGAGATACTAGTGGCCTGGTGGCCCTCTGGATGGGTGCTGAAAGATAAAAGAAAGACTACTGTGACTCAGTAGGAAGCCTATCGACGCTCAGACTGTGGTCATTCATACTCCAGAGGAGGCGTTGACTTCTTACTGCTGTTTATGGTAAAGGGACTGGAATAGGCTTGAACAGCTACTGCTGAAGAGAAAGGAGCCGTATGTGAAGCTCCTACTCACTCAGCTGATTCATCCATTAGCCTTAGAATGAAAGGAGAACGAGAGTTAGATAAATGGTTAATAAAGTCCAGGGGAGATGGTTATGTCTTTCATCCCTGAACTTGGGAGGTAGGGGCAGGTGGATCTCTGTGAGTCTGAGGCCAGTATGGTCTAAACAGTAATGTCCAGTTTTGTTGGGTGATTCCAGGTAGCCTCTTTACTATAAGAGCATTTAATATCTGAAAAGAATCAGAGAGAAAGTGTTGCATCCTCTGATGTGAAAACCTCTAACTGCTACAGACTGAGCAGACCTGTAAACTTACTCATACCAGTATATTCCCTGAGAAACAGAGGGACTATGCGATGGCAGCTAATCATCACAGTAAAATAGAGGTTACAGATAGGAAGAACCCAGCTGGCATTAATGCAGACAGGAAGCCAAAGGCTTGTAACTCCTACTCTGGGAATCTTCCAATGCTGCATATGAAACATAATGAGAGATCACATGACTTCTTCCAGGCAACAGACTCATCCTTTCATGACTAGAATAAGGTCCCATTCACTGTTGAGTGGAGAGCTTCAGTTTGCACTTTAAGCCATCAGCCTGCTGCTGCATGTGCCAACCCCTGGAGTCTTCCATCAGAGGGCTGTGTGGCTTGACAACTAATACCTGTGGCCAAGAGTACCTTTCCTTGCCCAGTCCCACACAAATGATCCTTTGTCGTCTTGGTATCACTGCAATGTCACTTACCAGAGAGGCCCTTCCTCACCACCAAATATAGAAGAGCTGGTTTTTCATTTTCTCTTTTTAAACATTTTCATTATATTTAAAAATTACGTGTATATGGCTCTCCTCTTCCCTGGTGGGGAGAGGAGGGCCTGGTGGCCAACAGCCCATGCTGGCAGAAGGAACAGAAGGCTAGAGGCAGGGCTTGGAAGGCCTTGAGCACAATGAAGAATGACCACTCTGTGAACCACTTCAGGGAGATAGTTCAACTTTTACTTCAGGAGAACAAAGACTATATACCCCTAAGGGAATGGGTGGAGGGCTCCCAGGATACACAATTGGTTGGAACTAGGAACTTCAAGGATGCTTGATTTGCATTAAACAGCACTCTCCTGTCATATGAACAGGAACAAAGTACCTAATTATCCTATAGGTGCAGGGAAGGAAAAGCTATCAGGGAAATGTGTCAATGGCTGTATATCAGATCTGGTAGGGGCATCTATGCTTAAAGACACTCTCCTGATGAGGTCAGGCAGAGAGTAGGAAACCCTGCTGAGGAGAGAGGGTCCTCTACCTAGTGCCAAGCTCAGAGTAGCTATCCAGACTGGGCCTGGGAGGACTGCAATCTCAAACAGCGGGATCCTTCCCATGTGTGTGTGTCTGTGTCTGCATGTGAGTATCAGAGTGCAGGTGTCTGCAGAGTCCAGTAGAGGCTGTTGGATCCCTTGAAGCTGGAGCTACAGGCTGTAGGTCACCTAGTGTGGGCCCTCTGCAAGAGCAATTGTTTCTCTTGTAAGACCGGGTTTGACCGGGTTTCTCCGTGTAGCCCTGGCTGGCCTGGAACTAGCTCTGTAGACCAGGCTGGCCTCAAACTCAGACACTTACCTCCCTCTGCCTCCTAAACTCAGGAATTAAAGACATGTACCACCAAGCCCACCTCACCTCAATTCTTGTCTTCTTAAAGAATTCGGCAGAAAAACAGGCTATTTTTTAAGCAGAATTTTATTTAACAAAGCGAAGAAGTATGCACTATGACAGAGATTTGAGTAGGCTATCCTGAAAGATCGAGGCAACACAATCTTTCTACACTGGATAGTTTTCATGAATATTTATAAGGTGTTTGAAATATGCATGAAAGAAGGTGGCACTTTACCCCTCCCAAATCATGAAAAACTAGATTTCCCTTTTAGTGTATTTCTTCCTATCCACTAAATGACTGGTTCTCTCTGTGTCAGCATTCTCCAGTTGATGGTTCTTTGTCTAGTGTTGAGGCCCCTGGAGCTTTCCAACTTCCACGTTAGCATGTTCCTTGGTGTCTCTGTTTCAATCTTGTTTAGGCAGTCATGATAATGAGATTTCATGGGTGTGGCCACTGTTGTTGCAAGGAGATCAGACCGATTTTAAATGAACTTAAATCAAAATGAAAACTAACATCTGAAGAGAAATGAGATAAGTGGGATTATTCCTTGCAGTAGTTCTATAATTAAAACTTAATGGCACATATAATAAAGTATTTGTGTGGTTCCTATTTGGCAAACTTATTAACGTTGAATATGGCCAAGAATCAGCAAGAAAGCAAATTGTGGTTTCATGTAAATAACAATCAGACATATGAGCTTTGCAAAACATGGCTCCATGGAAATAGTAATTGTCCATGAGAGCTTTGCTGGTTCTGCTGGCCCCAAAGTTAGAGATACCCTTTTTTGTCTTTTATGTCACTCAGCCATGTAGTCCTTCCTATTGGCTGCCCTGAGGTTTCTGTTATGCTTGATCTGTCATTTGCACATGCATGCATAAGCACACCACACATTACACACACACCACTCACATATACACACAGACCACACATACATCACACACACATACATATACACATTGACACACACATATGCATATACACACATCCTTAGAGTCACCTGAAAAAGAGTTGCAACTGAGTCATTGTCTATCAGGTAGGTCTGCGGACCTGTCTGTGAGGGGTTATCTGGATTCTGTAATTGATGAGGGAAGGCTCAGTCCACTGTGGGCGGCACCATTTCCTGCCCAGGGAGTCTGGGCTGTATGAATTAGTTAAGCAAAGTTTAACTAATAAACAAGTTCAGGACCCGCCTTGAACACATCTGACCAGCCTGGACCAGTTGTCTGGAGGGGTGGCTTTGCTGGCGAGAGAAAAAGCTCACCACTTGTGTCTCAGGTCAGGAGGGTAAGGAAGAAACCTGAAGTTATTATTTACCCATGGTACCCTTTCCTGTCTGTCTACCTGTCTAGGATGTGTTAGTTCCTAGTAGTCCTTTTGATACCATGAAAAAAAAAAAAAAAAAACCTTTAGAAAAGTTTACTTAGGCTTATGTTCCCAGAGGAGGATCGGATCCTAGTGCCTGGGGGTGATGGCAGGCAGCTGGAGCGTAAAGCAAAGGAAGTGAACTCCAAGTGGGGCAAGACCGCAAACTCTCAAAGCCCGCCCCCTAAGGACATGCTTCCTCTAGCAAGGCGGTGCCTCCCGAGGACCTGAGTTTCATAGCATCCTACACACAGCGCCACTCGAGGACCCGAGTATTCCATACCTGCACCTAATGGAGACGCTTCTCTTTTAAGCCACCACGCTCCGCTAAGCCGCTGCTGATCAGTGTTTTTATCGCAGCAGCAGACGCAAGCTTGGACACTGCCTTCATCTGTAGCTATGCTACAGACTTTCCTCTCATGAATAATCCATCCAGTTGCCAGGTATCTTGGTTCCTTGACCTCCTTCATCCTCGGAACTCTAGTCTCTGCTCCCAAAACACTCAATTCCCATCTCTTCCAAACTCATTCACCTCAGTGATACTTTTCCAATTTTTACCCCTCTAACCCTCCCCCTACCCCTGGACGAGTGAGGTCATCACCTTCTTCAATGTCCATTTCAGAATACCCCTTCCTAGTTGAGAACCACAATAACTTTTATTTTCATTTCCAACACGCACTTCCTCCCTCTTCCCCCCCCCCCACTTGAATAATTCCACCCACAGATCAACCTGTCTCTCCAAGTTCGTATGGGATGGTTAATTTCATGTGTCAGCTTCACTGAGCCCCAGGAGGCCCAGACAGCTAGCTAAACATGATTTCTGGGTGTGTCGAGGAAGGCGTCTCCAGAGGAGATTAGCTCTTGAACTGGTGGGTGAGCAGTGCCGGCGGCTCTCCCCGAGTGGCCCGCACAGTCTGCAGAGGGCTTGCAGAGAACCAAAAGCAGACGCGCTGAGGTCACTGCCTGAAGGAGCAGGATAACTGACCTTCTGCCTTCAGAGCTTTTGATTCTCAGGCCTTGGAACCTAGCTGGTGTATGGATCACTGCTCTCTGGACCTCTGACCTTTGACCTCTTCTGCTGGCTTTCCTGAGCCTACAATTCGAATACAGAAGCTTGTGAGCTTTCTCAGTCTTCCTAACTGTGAAGCAACATGTATATTTCTAGTCACACACATATACACAGCTCCTGTTGGATCTGTTTCTCTGGGCAGCAGGAACACTCTGTAGTTGAACAATTGGAGGTTGCTAGAGAAATACACAAGCATAATGATTCTCTCTCTCTCTCTCCCCTCTCTCAGGATCAGAGTCTGACTATGAAGCCCAGCTTGCCTTTGAAGTTACAGCTCTCTTACCTCACTCTCTCCAGAGTGCTAGGATTACAGGCGTGAGCTACCACACCTAAGGCAGACTAATATATAGTTAACCTGAGATGGGATGGTGCTGAGGTGCCCAGACTGGCCTCAACCTCCTTGGTTTGAGCAATCCTCCTACCCAAGCCTCCCAGGTAGTCCAGCCTATGGGTGCCCTTGTGCCACACAGGCTCCAACCCTCACTGCAGGTTCATGGCTGCAGTCTTCAGAAGCTGAGTAGCCCCTCCAGTCATCCTTTCACATATCCCTAGAGAATTCAACTCTCATAGTATCCTGCACCCCTCCCCCCAAACCACTGTCTCAAAACTCTCCTTGCTTAAATCTTTGTACTTTGTCCATACTTAAGTCAGTATGAAAGCCCAAGGATCATCACATCTTTCTGTCGAGTATCCGGCTCCCCATACATTCCTGGGCCTTTAGACATGCTCCCTTCAGCATAAGGGCTTTAAATCCAGTTTTCTTTCTTCCATCTCCGCATGGCTGTGTATGATGTGTGTGAAGCATGGTCCCTTCAAAGAAGAATGTTTGCTGTTCTCTCCCAAGCCTCACATTCCATTCAGATTTTGGACCGTATCCTCCATCCCATGCTCATCTGTTCACCAGTGGCCAAAACAGCCTTCTAAAGATGAAAGTCAGCTCAGGTCACTTGCAGAAAACCCATCTCCTGTATGAGGTGCCCCCTCAAATGACTCAAGTTCAATGCAGCAGTGTTCAGAGGTGTGGCTTTGGTGGAAGCAGATCCTGGGGGCTGTACGTCATCAGCAGAGTCATGGATTTATGGGTTAGTGATTTATAGGCAATATTGGGAAGTGGAGGAAATTAGGAAGGAGATCAGCACGCTCTCAACAGCACATGCAGCGGTACTCTTCCTGTTACTCTGCCTTCATCCTGCCACCAGGAGGCGGGTAGCTTTTCAGGATTCACCCTTCACAATGCTGTGCCATCTTTCTACAGAGTAGAAACAACCACTCTAGTTGACCTCAGACTGAAACTTTGAAACTGTGTGTAAAATATAGCTTTTCTCCCCATAAGCCTATAAGTTGGCTTTCTTAGGGATTCCTTCACACTGATAGAACACTGACAAACGTGTCACCAGGGTTTCACTAGTGCTTTCGGTTGTCATTATTTAGGATGAAATCAAGACTCTGCCACGGCTTGGCAAACCCTGTGTGAGTGTACTCTCTGCTAGCTCTTCAGCGGCATTTCTATCATTCTTCCACCTCCAGCGCTTGCTACTGCACTTACGTGTTACAATGCCCCTGCGGTTCTGTGGCTTCTTGAGCACTGAAAGCCAGTTTTAGCTTCATGATTCTTACATACCCCACTCACTCTGTCTCCAATGGCCTCCTGAATGTCAGGAGATGTAGATGACTATCTGCATCTCTTTATGTCTCTACTCAAAGCATCACTTTCCTGACCACCCTACCTCTCTTTCATCGCAACTGTCCATCTTTCTGCTGCACTTTATTCTCCTTCCTTGCGCTTAACATGTATTAGATTGTTAATAGACCCCAGTGAATTCCAGGCATGGTGTTGTCCACTTCTGTACGTGAGTTTGTCTATGTGATTTGCTCTGATCATTAGGATATGGGGAAACAAGACTGACGCCAAGAACTAAGGAGGTCTTGCTGAATCCCACCTGTGAAAGAGATGAGCTGGGAGATGCCACGTGGAGAACACCTGAGGCGCACCAGCCAGCAGATCCCTTCAATCGGAAGACATACATGAAGCCACCCAGCTTCTGCCACTCAGTGCCGAAGGCACTAACACACCCAGGAACACAACATGGATTCTAAAGTTGCCCCAATAGCAAGGTATCTCCTGAGCATCGGTCCTAGTGTACATGGCTGGCAGGAATGCAACATCTCCAAAACTAAAGTTTAGTTCTCTCACTGAGTTTGTCTCCCCTCTCTATCCCATGTCTTGATAATGACAACAAAATCTAATTGTGATGGTTAGTTTATTTCTAAAATTACATTTGTTTGTTTGTGTGTGTGTGTGTGTGTGTGTGTGTGTGTGCATGTGAGTGTATATGTGTGGGTATGCACATGCCAAGGTTGTTTGTGTGGAAGTCAGAGGCCAGGCCCGGCTGTAGGAGCTGGTTCTCTCCTATGATGCACGCCATGGGATCCAACTCAAGTTATTAGGTTTAATGGCAGGAACCTTGACCCCCTGAGCCATCTCAGCAGGCCAGTGGTTAGTTTGCGGCTTGACACAATGCCGAATCACCTGGGAAAAGTGTCTCAATAAGGGGTTGTCTGGATTAGGTTGGACAGTGGGGATGTCTGTGAGTAAGTATCTTGATTCTGCAAATTGAAGTAAAAGGTCCAGCTCCTTGCTGGCGGTACCATTCCCTGGGCAGGGATTGTTTCAGAGAAGAGGAAGTAAGCTGAGCACGACTGTTCATGCCCTAATTCACTGCTCTCTGCTTTTAACTGTGGCCACAACATACCGGCTGCTTAAGTTCATGCTGCTTGACTTGCCCTGGTGATGGTTCGATGATGTCACTTCATGTGACGCAGATGATGGCTTACCCACTGGAACTCAGAATTGTGAGCCAAATACGCCTTTTCTCTCAAATCACTTTTGCCAGGGTATTTTATTACAGCAATGGGAAAGAAAACTCAGACAGAACCAAGCTTTCAAAGGATGCTAATGGTGAATTTTATGCATCAGTTTGGCCAGAGTATGGTGCCCAGTTGTTTGGTCAAACTCCCATCTAGGTGTTGCTGTGAAGGTGTTTTAAGACGTGATCAACGTTAGCAATAGACTTTGAGCAAAGCAGTTTCCCCTCCACAACTGGGCTCTTATTCAGACCACTGAAAGCATGCAGAGAAGGGCTTGAATTCATCTGAGAAGAAGGAAGAAACTCTGGTGCTAGAATGTGCTCAGGTTTGAAATAGCAGCAACAACTCTCAACAGACTCCCCAGCCTGCCAACAGCACCGTAGGTCTGAAACTTGCCCACATCCACAGCATGAACCAGTTCTTAAAATCCTCTCTATGGAGACACAAATATGTGCACACAAAACCGTAAACACCATTATTGGTTCCACATCTCCACAGAGCTCTCCTGCAGAGGTTATTGTGTCCTACATGTGTGTGCTGTGTGGTACATGCATGGTGCATGTATGGTGGATAGGTCTGCCTGCCCACATGTGCAGTCCAGAGAAAGACAGAAAGACATCACGTGTCTTCCTCTATCACTCTCTGCTTTATATCCTTGCGACAGGGTCTCTTGCTAAACCCACAGCTCACTGTTTTAGTTATGCGGAATAGCCAGGGAGCTCCCAGGATCCATGGGTACCTACCCCCCGCCCCCAGATTACAGGCACAAGTGGCTATATCTTTTGTATTTGTTAATATGGGGGCCGGATTTGAACCCAGGAGCTCATGCTTAAGCAGCAAGGGCTCTTAGCCACCTCCCCAGCCCTCAGTGGTATAGTCACTCTTGCTGCCTCATCAACTCCCTAGTTACCATCACCCCTCAGCCAGGGTTGTCCGTCTAAGATATGGATCTGATCATGTCACTAATGCAAAGTCTTCTCCTGGCTGCTCAGAACTTGGAGGGCCCAATACTGCCCCTTCTTGTAGACTAGGAAATCTCATTATTAAGGAGACCCAATTAAACCACTGCCTCTTTCTCTCTTACTCTGTTGGTTAGTTTTTTCCTGTCAACTTGACACAGTAACTTCAGTCAGGAAAATATCTCCCTTAGACTGGTCTGCAGGCAAGTCTGTGAAGGCATTTTAAAAAGAAATCAGTGACCCATGTGGAAGGGCCCAGCTCACTGTGGGTAGTGCCATCCCTTAGCAGGTGATCCTAGGGTGTACAAGAAAGCAGGCTCATGCTTTCAATCACTTTGCCCCAGTCAGGCTGCCTTGCTAGACTATAGTGGATGAAGGAGAGCTCCGTCCTGATGTTCTGGGAGGTGGAGGCGCGGACTGGAATGAGGGGAGGAACTCCATTTTCCTGAAGACAAGGAGAGGAGGGAGGAGGCTATGATTGGGATGTAAAATAAATTGTGTATGTGTTGTATATAATATATTCACATATATTAATATATGAATTAATAATTTTGAATATTAATAATATACGAATTAACAATTAATGTGTGAATTAATAATATATATTCATATTCATATGTGTGGTATTTATTATTTACATGTATATGTGGGGTTTATTATTTATTATATATGGGATATGTCATTATATACATATATATGGTGTTTATTAGAATGTCTTTCATATTGTGGTTCAACTAGTTCAATAATAGCTGTCTACCAACAGAAGTTCTGAAAGCCCAGTAGTTGTTCAGTCCATGAGGCCAGATGTCTCTGCAGCTGGCCTTCAGTCTACAGGAGCAGCCAATGCTCATGAAGGATGGGCATGCCGGACAGAATGAGGGTGAGCAGACAAAGAGCAAGCTTCCTTCTTCCATGCTCATTATGTAGGCTGCCAGCAGGAGGTGTGGCCCAGATTAAAGGTGGATTTTCCCTCCTTAAAAGACCCAGGTGAAAAATGGGACTTTCCACTTCAAATGATTTAATTAAGAAAAAAACATCTCTCACAGATGTATCCAGCTGCTTGGGTTTTGGTTAACTCCAGATATAGTCAGGTTGACAACCAGAACAGCCATTATGTCCTTTAAACTGTGGCTCAGGAGCATTCTTTGTGGCGCACGCTTGGTTATAAGTTTTGGAAATGGTAAAGGTCTTTTCATCAGCCTCATGTTACCTACTGAAGTTAGTGTGTTCAGCTGTATTTAGAGAAGGGTCCCTGGTGGCCCTTACACTTACCAGTAGAGTCTCTCCTCCTAGAGTTCATTTAGCTCCTGTTAGCCACTCTAAAAGTGTTGACTCCATCTTTCCAGGTTTGATTCTAAACCCACTGATAGTAGGGAATTTATTCATCTCTGTGTTACTGTTCTTCCAGGGTCTTGGGCACAGTTGAAGCTCAATTTAAAAAAATGGAATTTAAGAAATGAGCTTTGGTTCTTGGAGAAAGTAAACATGTCATGTCTCCCCTGCTGGCAGAGAAGCCAGTGTCACTAGACTCCCTGCTAAACTGTGTCACAACAAACTTAAGCAATGGTCCACAAGAAGGAGAAATTGCTGTCACCTTTTGGGCACTGTTTTGGGGAACAGAAAGTAAAAGGAAATGAATTAAATATTTTTAGAACTACTCTATTTCCTATTCTCTCAGTATTCTGAAAAACACCATTTTTTTTTTTTTTTGGTTGTTTTGAAAAGTTCCAAATCCACATTAAAGTAGATATTTCTAGACTGCCACAGTGAAGCCCCCATACACACACACACACACACACACACACACACACACACACACACACACACCATCTTTCCACACTGGCTTTCTTATCCCCACCTACCTACATACACACACTTCCCACTTCTTTTTGCTGACGGCAGGCAGCTGGTCCTCGTAGCATTTGATCCCTGCCCGCATTTTGCCTCATTTAAAAAAATGATGTTGTTTTATAGCAGGTTAGAATCATTATTATACCAAAGAGAACCAATGTGAATTCAACGAAATCATCTCTGAATACGGTCTGGACTCAGATTTCCCCAATTGTCCTCTGAATAACCTTGACTGCACCTATTGTCTTGACTGAGCATCCAATCAAATTTCTCACAATGATCTGGCTTCCTCATCTCCCCATACTTTTTGCCAATATTGTCACTTGACCAGCCCACTTAACCTGCAAAATGCCCACTTCCTGGATTCCTCTGCTTCCTACTTTGCTTTCTGTTGCTATGATAAACACAGAACAAAACAGCTTGGGAAAGGAAAAGGTTTTATTGGCTTATACTTCCAAGTCCTATTCCATCATTATGGGGAGTTGAGGCAGGAGCGTAAGCAGGAACCTGGAAACAGTAATTGCAGCAGAGACCATGGAGAAATGCTGCCTTCTCCTATGCTCATGTTCAGCTGTCTTTCGTATACCGCCCAGGCCAACATGCTCAGGATGGCACTGCCCCTGAGTGGACAGCCCAGATTTGGGAAAGGGAAGCAAAAGCAGGCCACAGAGTCAGAGACAGCCCTGCTCCAGCTAGGGGTCCCACCTGATGACCAAGCTGCACATGTGCTACACAGGTAGATGGGGTCCAGGTCCAGCCCATGCGTGCTCTTTGGTTGGTGGTTCAGTTTCCATGAGCCCCCATGGGTACAAGTTATTTGATTCTGTAGGTTTTCTAATGGTGACCTTGACCCCTCTGGCTTCCTCAATCCTTCCTCCCACTCTTCCACAAGATTCCCTGAGCTTTCCCAAATGTTTGACTGTGGTTCTCGGCATCTGTTTCCATCAGTTGCTGGTGAATCCTCTCCGAGGACAGTTTTGCTGGGCTCCTGTCTTCAAATATAGGAGAGTATCATTAATAGTGTCAGGGGTGGGCTTTCTCATGGCATGGGTCTTAAATTGGGATGGCATGGGTCTTAAATTGGGATAGTCATTGGTTGGCCATTTCCTCAAATTCTGCTCCATCTTTATCTCTGCACATCTTGTACATTAAAAAAAAAATATGTGGGTCAAAGGTTTTGTGGGTGGGTTGGCGTCCTCATCTCTCTGTTGGAAGTCTTGCCTGGTTACAGGAGGTGGCCTTTGAAATCATAATTAAAAAGAAAAAAAGGTAATGTATTGTTGTCATTTGCCAGGATTCTTTTTTTTTTTTTTTTTTTTTTGTATCCTCAAAACTTCAGCTCTCAGGTCAGTGAGGATACAGAACCTGGGTCCTTGACAAGAACTACTATGGAATCTGTGAGGATGGCCCTTGCCTTCTGGCATGCAAGATGTTCCCAGTTAGACCTAGCATTATCATCTAAGTCACTTTCATTCTCTTTGGCAACAAGTACTATTCAGAAAGCAACATCTGGTCCCTAAGCGAGCTCATTCCTGTGAATTTATTATTGATGTTAAGCTTTTCCAGCAGACAAAGAATATTAGACTATCACCCTTCACTCATTTTCAAATCCCATAGGGTGCTCCACAATTCCTCTGTCCATGCGTAGCCCTCTTCTACTGGAAACCTTCATCAGTTCAGAGCTAAAGGCACCCCCAAGGCACTGATTTTAGGTTTCTCTGTGGAGACCAAGCTTCTCACTGGCAGTGACAGGGGGAAGGCAGGGACCAGTTCCATGTGGGCCTAATAGAATTCACCCAGGTATGAGGTCTCCCTAGCGGGTCCTCAAGGATGGGCAGACTTTTACTCATGATAGTGATGATGTCTCCCAAGGGAGGTGATTGTCTAATTAGACATTATCCAAACACACACTGTGACTTGATTCTTAAGGGGCCTACAGTGGACTTCCTCCCAATGGCTTCTGGGCTGTCTCTCCTGGAGAGTTAAGGACAGGGCAGCCTTTGTACCTTTTGCTATGAAGATCACCTGCTTCCAACACAGTTGCTGAACCCATTACCTTTGGAGAAACATCTCCTTAGCCCTTAGCGATTGCAGCCCCAACTGACTGTGATGAGCTCTGTCCTCTCTACAGCAGCCTGAGGTGATGTTTTCTCTTATGATAAAGTCAAGGGGAATTGTCTTGGAGAGGCTGTTGCAACAAGAAGTTACAGAGCTCTTGGTGAGCTGACGGACCTAAGTTTTCATGGTGCATCCCCTTTCTAGGCCTGTTGAAATGTGGAGAAAAATGAACATCTCTGGTTGGGAAGAGAGGTCATTTGCTAAAGAGTTTGCCTTGCCACAAGGACCAGAGTGCATCTCCAGTTTATTTCCCCACCCCCACTTTGGGGCGGGTATGCTTGCAATCAATCCTAGCACTTGGCTCATTGGCCATCCAGCCCAGCCTTCTTTGTAATTCCTGGCACCTGAGTAATGACCCCTGGAGATGTCCTCCAGCCTCCGTATTCACGTATGTACATGCACATCCCACATATGAATCTGAACATGAACATGCATACATGAACACACACATACACAAGGAGGACAAGTAGAAGGAAAAGGGGGAAGAGGAGAACTGCTTCTTAGAATCAGTAACATATAAGGGTTAATGGACTGTTCTGATCAAATCACATTCTTCCTAAGAGCCCATAGCTTTCTGCTAGTCGCTGCTTGGGTTGGAAGCGCCTCTGGAGTGCGATGGCTCAGAGAGCAAGGCTCTGGGAGGTGCCTCTGCTCGTTCCCTTTGTAGTTCTAAGAGAGCTCGACTGAAAGCACCCAGGAGGGGCTTTCTATCAGTCACGTCCCTTGTCGCTGTGAGGAAAAACCTGATGGAATCTAGGGAGCCTTAGTTTATGCTTCAGGGAGGTTTCAGCTGTGCTAGGAGAAGACATAGCGGCTTCTGTGGTAGCAGGGTGTTGTCTTTGCTGGCAGGGGCCAGATCTCCAGGTGAGGGACCACCTGGGAATGAGAAAAAACAACTGTGATTATTTGAATTGAAGCCAGGTGCAGAGAGCTCTTGAAGGGCAGGGTGAACTGTTCTGAGAAACAACCAGCTGTAAACTATAGAGCAAAAGTGACCTGATTTTCAGGTATAAAAACCCTGTGCTTTGCATGTTCAGGGTCATCTCCTATCTTTGGAGGGGCGACCCTATCGAGATAGCAATAAAACCTCTTGCTTTTGCATCGAGCTGTGGTCTGTGAGAGTTCCTGAGAAGGGCGCGGTCCTGAGCAGTGAGACTCCAGGTCTTACAAAAGAAACCCTGGTACAAGTCTCACTCTACATGCGGCTCCCCCCAGGACCTCTCCCCCCTCCCACCAGCTTGTGATTTCTGAAGAACTCGGCCATTTTGGCTATGTGCTGTCTTGCTTTCCAGATGTTCTCTGGTGTCCTGGCTCGCTATTGGACACTTGGTCCTCGGCAACTCTCTTGGTCCACTTGCCTCCTCCCCTACCTCCTCACACAGCCTGGTTCAGTCTAGACCCTTCCAGATGCTTCTGGCTGTGTTCTTCCTCATCTCTACAATAAAACCTTCTCTTCTGCCTTACCTAGGAGCAGTCATATCCTCATTTTCATTCAACAGAATGATATCTACAGTAGCAGGGCTATTATTTATGATGATGGGAGTCTGCAGTGGAGGCTCCTTATTCCTTGGCAGATCAATAAGCAGAAAACAGGACTGGTAATAGGCTCAGGCTACAGCTTTTAAAGACCCACTAGGCAGACTCCACCTCCTAAGTGTTCCACAACCTTTAAAACAGTATCTAAGGCTGGGGACTGGGTTACCAAAATATGAGTGTAGAGGAATTTTAGTTTAGAATATGGCTGCTCTCACAAGAGATCACATCCAAGGACATTTTAGGTCTGTGTGATCAGCTGGAATGCAAACACACCTTCAATGGAGGAGACAGAGTCAAGCAGGTCTGAGTTAAGGCCAGCTTGGTATATGGCAAATTTCAGGTAAAGAAAAGCTTAGGTTGAGGTGTAGTGATACACACCTTTAATCCCAAACAATGAAAGTAAAGTTAATTTGTAGAAGGAAGCACCTGTGTTTGAATGTGATGTTCAATTGAGTGGCAGAAAAGGTGATGAATCAGAGACAAATTTGATAAAATAGGACATGCCAACTCTTAAGAAAACAGAGAGGAAAGGGTACGGGCAATGCGGAGTGAGAAGAGTCAGTTTTTACTAGGACAGTAATAGAGAATCGAATTGCAGAGAGAGAACTCAGGTAAAGATGGAATGAGCCAGAGAATGAGAAGAAGCCAGAGATTAGAGCACATTGCTTGTATTGTTTGAGGCGAAGCAGAGCAACTCAGGGGCCAAGAGAAAAGCCAGGTTGAGTAAGTCAGCTAGGAGAGGAGTTTGAGCCAGAACATCTAAGTTGAACCAGCCAACCCAGGGCTCAGAAAGAACAAGAAAGGTGAGCTTATTAAGCAGTAAGTCTCAGAGATTGAAAATATTCTAGGCTTGGGTTGGATTGTATGGAGTCTAGATGCTTCCAGGACTAGGCCTAGGTTAGCAGATGGAAGCAATAATCCTCCAAGACAACTGAATTAGGTGAATAAAAGTTCCTTTTATATATGAGTCTACCAGACAGTTTAGAGTCAAGCAGTAACATTCTGTTCCTGGCCCCCAAAGATTCACACCCATTTTGCAGTACAAAATGCAAAAAGCAGAACAAAAGGGCTGCCAAGGCAAGGCACATAGACCAGATAAAGCTGTGGATAGACAAGCATAACCATTTTGGGGAGATAGATTTGTTCAGTACAGTGGAGTACCTGGTTTAGAAAGGGGTGGGCAGGGGTGAGGGTCCAAGAGGGACAGTAAGAAGTCTGTGTTCTGTCTTTCTCCTGTGATCCAGCATAGGACTTCTCCATCTCTTGGAAGCTACTGAACGCTGAAAGTGAGAGCAGTACAGCTCTGTATCCACAGGAAACCTTTGCATCTACCTGGAGGGACTTTACAGGCTGCTAGATAACCCCAGGGTCGGGGCTGGTAGCCAGAGGAACCAACCATGTGACTAGACTGTTGGAACCTGTGCATTACACTTCGACCTCTGGAGAAAACAAAAGGGTAGAGATTGGGTTACTTACCAATACTCAAAGGTTTTCTCACACTCGCCTGCCTACCTTCTAAATGAAGAGTTACAGGGAGGTTTATGGTTGGTGAATACATGCTATTTTGTGCCAAGATGATGGCACATACCAACTCTTCAGTGGATAACAAGCTCCTATTTAGCATAGTTTGAGATGTTGCCCTCAGAACTTCATTTGTGTCCCTTATAACTTTAATAATAAGCTGGCAACAGTACCTGAAATGGATTCCAGCTCTGAAAGCCACCACAACCACTTGTCAAACTAGGGGTGTGGGCTGTAGGAATCCCTGGTTTATAGACAGGAAGTCAGAAGTATGACTTTACAGACCGTGTAGTCAATCCATGGTCACTAATACCAACCCCGGTGGTAAGTGCCAGAAGTCCCATGTTGACAACTGGTATGAAAACCCACATTTTGATGTTGGAAGTGTTGTGAGCTAATAGCTTGGCAGTGGAGAGAGCAAAGGTCACTAGTGAAGGACCTGCAGGGCTGTGAACCATGAACATAGAATTTTAATGCTAATGCCTCAATAATACAGACAGCACTTAAATCTTGCAATGCTCCAGCCTTTTAGTTAATGCTGGCTGCACACTTATTCTTGACATCACAGTGAAACTGCAGGGTCTGCCGTCACCAGACAGGTGTCAAACCAAATGCACACTTTAAAGGATTGCTCGTGGGATGTAACTTTCATAGCTCTTTCATTATGTTCCACGAATCTAATTTTAGCACACAAAGTACCCCAGGAGACCGGAGGCCTGATTCCGAGACCTGGATTTGGAGATAATGACACCCTGATTTTGCTTGGGTGGTAGAAGCTGAATTGGAGTTCCTGGGACTATAGGAGACTGGTGTCTTGATTCTGTCACTTCTTTGACAGAAGCCAAAGAAAAACAGTGACAGTAAAGAAACCCACTGTCTTGAGAAAGTCCATTGTTCCCCAAACCAAATCTTGGTAACAGAGTCAACACTTTCTTCTCTCTGATGTTTACCTGAAAGTCTTTGCACATATAGGGTGGTTCCTTGGCTTATAAATGGGTAAAATGTGCATTAAACCCCTTAAGTTCATTTAATATGCCCAGTCTACTGCACATCCTGGCTCATGCCCAGCACATTGGACAGACCATCTTGGTGATTTCCTTCATGATAATGCAGTTTGCTGGAAGATGTAGCTAGAGGCAGCTTTCTACTTTCAGAGCACACCACCACATACCTATAGTAAATGCAAAAGTCAAGGCGATTTCTATTGAGGATGCCTTGCTTTTATAACATCCACAGTCACCCAGTTTAAAATGAGCAAGTACAAGCAAGGACAATCAGCACCCTGCTCCATGAAGTTACACTGGCTGGCCAGCACCTCTGAATTCAATTTGATCACCACACCAGGGTCTCACACATAATATTCCATGTGCATAGATCTGTGTCTCTGTCAAGATGCCTGTTGGCCTCTGAGCTACAGCTTCTGTGTCCACTCACATGACATTTCCAAAAGCTATCCCAAATGAAACAGCAGCGGCCTTTCTTTTTCTCCCAATGTCATAATTACTTTTCTATTGCCATGACTAAACACCATGACCAAGAAAACTTATAAAAGAAAGTGCTGAATGGTGTTCAGGGTCCCAGAGGGACCAACATGACCAACATGAAAGGGAGCATGGTAGCTGGCAGGCATGGTGGTTGGAGCAGTATTGAGAACTTACAACTAATCCACAATCATGAGGCAGGAAGAGAGAGAAGAAGAGAGAGAGAGAGAGAGAGAAACATACACAGAAAGATACAGAGAGAGAAACAGACAGACAGACAGGCAGGCAGAGTTAATTTGTGAAGGGTGTGGCTTTTGAAACCGCAGAGAAACACACAAAGACAGACACAGACAGACAGGCAGGCAGGCAAGCAGACAGAGTTAACTTGTGAACGGTGTGGCTTTTGAAACCAAGAAGCCACCTTAGTGACACACTTCCTCCAACAAGGCCACACCTCCCAAGGCTCCCTAAATAGCCCCTAATTAGCTGGGGACTAGGCAATCAGATGTGTGAGACTATAAAGGTCTTTCTGATAGAATACTGGCTTTGTGAGAAGAGGGTAAGAGACACCAGGTGGTATGTTTCCTTTCCCTTTCTTGTCCTCTGTGACCCTCTAATATCAGATAACATAACTAGAAGGCACTTGCCAGATGCTTTTAGATTCCCTGAGTCAAGAACTGAGACAAAAAAAAAAAAAAAAAAAAAATCACTGTTCTTTATTAAATACCAGTTATCAGGTACTTTGTTACAACAGCAGATGATGGCCTGACAGTGTGGTCTCAGCTCATATTAGTTTTTATTATTTAATTTTTTTATAATCACAATTAATGTATGCCCGTGTGCTCATACAGGCACACATATAAATGTGCAGGGAGGTTGGAAGGTACCTTGCAGGATACAGTTCTCTTCTTTAGCCACATGGTTCTCACAGACCAAACTCAAGTCATCATGGTTGCTAGCCTGCATCTTATCTTGCAGAGATACCTTGTTATCCCCACTTGTTTATAATTAGCCATTTTGAGGTCTTTAAAGAAAATCCATACTGGACTTGGAGCGATGGTTCAGTGGTTAAGAGCCTGCACTGGTCTTGTAGACGATCTGAGTTCAGCTCCTGGTACCATGCCAGGTAGCTCACAGCCACCTGCGACTCCAGAGGATCTAATGCCCTCTTTTGGTTACTACCAGTACTTACAATAGCATGTGCGCCCCACCCCCAACAAACACACACATATGTGATACATACTTTAAAAGTAAAATTCTTTTAAAAAATATCCTTTTGGAAGACAGACGAGTGACCTTGTTAACTGGAAAGTGACTTGGAGCAATAGACAGTGGAACCACTAACCAGTGATTAATGTGGAACGATCCTTTAGTTTCCAGTGAGGCCAGAAGGGCAGGGGTCCAGAATACAGCAGGACCCAGCCACAGCTCACGTCTGCTGCCCTTCTTCCCTGTGAGGTGCTACTACCAAGAGGATTCAAGAGAAGCTGATAAGGAATCAGGTACAAAGAATCTTTAAATCAGACATCTAGGAGTTAAATGATTTTGACATTGGTGTGAAGGATGAAGGAAAGCACGAAGAAAGGATGGCTACCTTGGGCAGAAGATTCCAGGGTTACTTGAGAAATATGGAGGAGTTCAGAGTAGCCTCTCAACTCTGGACAAGCAGACTGGTAGGGCAAATGATCACTGATGGACAGTCAGGCAGTTTCTTCACAGGGACATCTATAAGAAGGAGCGAAGGTGAAACTCAGCCTGGGCTCTGTTCCCTAAGCTGGCTTCCTGCTATGGGGCTGCATCTGCTTAAAGGTACCTTTCCTAATTTGCACAGTCACTGCGCACATGTGCAGTGGTCCTGAGAAAGCCTTTGTGTTGCTCCAAGCATATGATCTGCAGATAAGGCCTCTTCTCTGACAGGCAAGTATGATCTCTCTTTGCTGTTAGGTAGCAATAGGTACCCCAATAGATGTCTGAGAGGCCAGCCCTTCATATGAGACTGTTTGTGTAAACACATCCCTTAGGAAAAGCCGGTCAGACAGACACTTCTGGCTTGGATAGTCCTGGTTTTTACAAGCACCATATACATTCAGCTGAGCATGGAAAGAGTATTATTTTTGTGATTCAGGCACTAGGTTAGGAAATGAGGTCAGAAGAGGTTGTGAAGTGGGGATGGATCTCCTTTTCCTTTGTTACTGTTACGTGATGTTCTTATTGATCTGTGCTTCGAGTGAGCGACTGGAGCTCTTGGTTTGTGACTAAAACGTCCAGAAAGTTAGGAAGAAAGAATAGAAAGCATGGTAAGAAGATAATATAGAAATGCTTGAAAAATGTTAACCCACAAAAGTTTTATCTGGGACAATGATACATACAATGTGCACAATGGCTCCTTTTTCTTGAGAACGGTGGATTCACTGAATGATTCCAAAAGGGAAAAATGGAAAAACAACAAAAACAAATAAACAAAAAAAACCACACAAACAAATAAAAAGTCTTGTTGGCATTTTTCTGGCTCTTCAGTTTGATTTTGCTCAATGAGGCTTAATTAATTATTCATTCTTTTTCTTTCTGTTATTAATTTTCTATCTAGTTTAAAAGAGAAAAACAAGAACCCCTTTGCACTAGGTTTTTCAAGACCTGTTATTTTTTTGAACTGTTTTGTTTCCATCCAGTAGCTACATTTTTTTCTCTCTGATTTTTTTTTTTGGGGGGGTACCTTCCTTGCCCTTTTCTCATATATATTGTTTAATTGTGTAGTTCATAGTATTCAATAACTCTGTTCCCAACACACATCAGGGTCAAAATCAGAAAAAAATTCACAAGACTTATTTTTAATTATTTACTTATTTTGAGTCAGGGTCTCATTGTGTAGCTTTGGCTTGACTGGAGCTTGCTAAGTAGACCAGGCTTGCCTTGAACTCACAGAAATCTGCCTCTGTCTCCCAAGGGCTAGGATTAAAGCCATACACCACCACTCCTGCACCACAATGCTTTTAAACATCAAAGTTGGGACAAGTAGTGAACAAGATTTATTGCATCCACCCAACCTTAGTTTTCTGTGCTCAGGGCTGAATAAATTACTCAGGCATTATGAAGATAATTAGGCAAAGAATAACTACCCAGGAGTACCGATTCATGTCTCTCCACGAGTGTCTACTCTCATGCTGCAAGTTTTCAGTAATTATTACAGGCCAGAGGTAAAGAAGAACATAGGGCTAGCGCAGTTAATCCAGCCTTCGTCTAAGCAGCCTTTTCTCTGTAGCTATTTGGAGAGAGGGGGCAGAAAACCCTTCAGAAAGCAGAGCTGTTGTAGAAAGATCTATCATTAAAGGGAAACAACGAAGACTGAAAAGCACACAGCAACCAGAGCTTAGCCTTTTGGCGACTGCCCTTGCCAGAAGCCTTTACTCCATCCACAGATGCTGAAGACAAACCGTGAAGAATCTTGTAAACTTGTTTCAGAAAGCTTGTTTCTGAGTTTGGACCACAGGGACACCAGTTGTGGAATCCCACTGCCCTGAATTCCCAGCTCAGGTCTGTGTCAAGTGCTAAACAAAGCCCAAGCTACACCAAAAAGAATCTTTTATCTACCCAAAGCATCTCCAGCAAGGCCAAGGAAGTCCCACACTGGACAAAGTTTTTGGGGTGGTGGTGATTGAATTGTTCCCACATTGTCTTTTTACTGCTTCCAGGACCTCTTTGCATGGAGTTGTCACCTGGATGCCCCTAAAACAACAACAACAACAACAACAACAACAAAAAACAAACAAAACTGAAAGTTGTCCCTGATGGGTAACTGAATGTCTTTGAAGAAAACAAGGGCTGATTTCTTCCTGCATCTCTCATCTAGGCCCTTTCTCATGCTGAACTCCCAACAGAAAACATTGCTTCCTCTGGCCACGCCCACTGTGTCTCTCTGGGCTTTACAAGTTAGGAAAGATGTCATCTACTACAACCCAAACACTTCCGACATGACACCTGACTTTGGATGCGGTTTAAAGGAGGAATGTCTTGGCTCTGAGGATTTCCATCTGAGGCTCCTTGTGACACGGAGAACAGATCCACTGAAGCAACCACCTCCAAAGCTCTGCACACTAGCACGGTGGGGTCACAGGCTACCCTCTGGCTTCGCTGCTTCCTGATCAGTTCTCTGACATTCAGCAAAGAACAACTCTCATTTCTGAGCCAACAGTTCACTTAATCCCAGCTTCTGACCAGTCCTCCTAAAATCAGAGGGCCCGATCACGGTCCTTCCTTGACTCAAATGTACTTCGTCCTTTCCCAAGTCATCATTTTTTTTGTTTGTTTTGTTTTTTGTTTGTTTGTTTTTTAATCTGACACAGTTAGGCAGGGTGTTCTTGCAAGGGCCTTGGACAGGGTCGGGCACGACCAGGAGCATCCGGATATTTTCTTCAATGCTGAAGGATGGACGACTGCCTGCTGTGGCTGGAGAAAGAGAAAATGCTCTCCCTTCCTCCTTTTAAAATCCAAAACCCAGACTCCCCTTGAGATGAGTCCTCTACCTGGCCTCCTCAGCTGGACGGGAAGAGGAAGCATTTTCCGTTGGTCCCTAGCTCCCTAGGGACGCCGCCCAGCTCGCACTCCCCCAGCAAAGCGGAGGATGTGCAGCCAGGCCCAGGGCGGCCCCGCCCCTACACGAACTTGACCGCACCCTCTTCCCCAGCGCGGCCCGGCCTGACGTCACAAGGCACCCAGCCGCCGGCACCCCGCGGTGCGCACCCCGCGCCCCGACCGCTCGCTGCTGCTCTCCGGGCGCTCACCACCCGGCGCGCGCGTGCCCGCTCTTCCTCCTCCCCCTCCCCGTCCCGGTCCCCATCCCCATCCCTGCCAGCAAAGCACCGCTGAAGATGGCGAGCCCGGCGCCCGACGAGCACGCCGCACAAGGATGCCCGGCCCCGGCTACGGAGGAGCAGGCTCCGAGGCCCGGGGTTCCCGGGGAGGAGGCGGCGGTGCGGGACGCAGGGCCGGCGGGCGCGGGGCCGCAGGTGGAGGAGGCCGCGGGCAGGGTGGCCGCCGCCCTGACCTGGCTGCTCGGGGAGCCGGTGCTGTGGCTGGGCTGCCGCGCCGATGAGCTCCTAAGCTGGAAGAGGCCGCTGCGCAGTCTGCTCGCCTTCCTGGGTGCCAACCTGCTGTTCTGGTGAGCGCTTGGGCTGGGTGGGGGCGCCCCGGAGAGCAGGTGACCTTGGGGCGCTCGGAGCTCCGATGTGGCCCGGCTGGGCTGAGCTGGGCGCTGCGGTGGAAGTGACAGCCACCGTCCCACTTGCTTGGTCACCTGTCTGAAACAGGTAGTCACCCGCTTCAACTTCCCTCCAGACGCACTTCCCTGTGAGTGGCTGTCACCCTTGCTGCGGGTGTCCAGTCTCCAAGAAGAGGTGATGGTCAGCTGACCCACGTGCTCCTGTATTTAGGGATGTTCCAGAGCTCTTGAAAACTTCGGCCTTGGTATTGTCAACTCGCAAGTCTTGACCTGTATTTCCAAGTATGAGTGTACAGAGGAGGCCCTTGGACTTGAATTAATTTTTGCACACACATATCTGAGGCATATCTGGACCAGCTTAGATACACTCCTATACACTGCTGCCCTCAGCAGCCACCAGAGATGGGCCGTGAATGGTTAGTTTTTCCCTCCCTAGAGGGTAAGGTTTACTGCCTTTGCTCCCAAATGAGAAAGCAGGAGGTAAACAAACAGGTGGATTAGGCACAACACGCCCCGCCCCAAGGCTGCACAAGGGGGAGAGGGGAGGGGTTGGAGTGGTGGTGGCAGGAGTAATTTCAGGCGAACTCCAGAGGGAATGTGGGCGAGGGATGTTTTGAATAGCACCCCAGTCAACAGGTTTGCCTCACCAGGAAGTGGTCTCCCTAGGTAAGCATCAGGCAGAGTCTGGCTCCATCGCAGAAGGATGTGTCCTATCGTCTGGTACTAGATCACCAAGGGAGGAGGAAAACCTTTGTCTGCTGAGTGTCTTCATGACAGACATGACCTTCGCAGTTTTTCTAACATATACCTATTTACAGGATGTAGGTTCCTTAATCCCAATGTTGGGAAATAAATAAATGCACAAGAGAGACACAGCCTATCATTTTTTTTTCTAAGTTAACTTGAGGAAAGTGAAGGATTTTCTTTAGATCCCTCCCTGCTAGTCTCGGTTTTCTCCGGAAACGAGCTGGGTCTTGTTGCTGCCTGTGGATGTTAATTAACTTTAGGTCTCTCAGCTATTGCTGTTTCTGGAGTTTATCCCAACGGTCTATCCTATTGTAAAGTTACCTGAGCCCTTAAATAAAGAGGTTATATTATGTTGAGCTAGACTGGGCAGGAAGCCAAGTCTTAGGGCTTGTGTCTCATTTATGTACCAATAAGCAGCGTGTTTTAAATTTTTTGTTTTAAGTTTTATTTACTTAAGAACACCACAGTTCCAAAGTTTGAAGGTACAAAATTGTAAACAATTTGAAAATCTTTTTCCTTTGAAAATCTCTTTCCCACGCCCATCCCCAGATCCTCAGCTTCCTCCCAGAGGCTCCTCCCGCCCCCCTGGGGGCTAGCTCTCTGTGGGGCTGTGTGTGTGGGTGTGGGTGTGGGTGTGTGGTGTTGGGGTTAGATAGTGCCCGTCTCAGCAGAAGCACTGCTTGCTGTGCAGGCTGTAGGCTGGCACAGTAAGGATTCCTCGTTTAAGGGTGGGTGCCTTGTTGAGCCCTCCTTGTTTCTCCAGTTCATAGATTCCTTTCTCAGATGTCTCAGAACATTGGACCTGCCTCCTAAGGAAGCTCGGACACGTGCATTTTGAGTGCGATAGCCAAGTCTTATAACGTGTACCGCTTTGTATATATGAAAACACTTTATAAGATGATTCCCACAAGTGAAACTGTTGAGTCAGAGGGCATGTGTCCTTGTCCTTTTAATGGCTGTCACTGTACTGTCCTTAGGGTTCTACCAGATTATTTGCCCACCAACAGTGAGTGTGACCGCATGGTCCTCTATGCTCTTGCCAAAAAGGTTTTGAAAGAAGTTTTAATCTTATAAATCTAGTAGGTGCAAAGGGTATTTTGGTATGGTTTTAAATTTGCACTTGTGTGAGACTGAATGTTTTTTCTTGTATTCAAGGCCACCATAATTATCTTTTTTCTGCAGTGCCTATTTACCTAAACAACTCTGGTCTATTTCTTCATTTTAGACAATGATCTTCTTATTGACTTACTGGAGCTCTTTTTATAGGATGGGTTTTAGCATCATTAATGTAAAGAGTTGCAAACACTTCCCTATGATGTATTCTTGCATATGTGTATGTGTGTGTGTGTAAGGGGTGTGTGTGTGGGAGTTTATGTGTGTTCTTGTTTACATCTATGTGTGTGCACTTAGTAGAGGCCAGAGGCCCTCTTTAATTGCTCTCCTTAGTTTGTTTTTTTCAACAGGCTTTCTCACTAAACCCAAAGCTCATAAATATGGCTGGATTGGTTGGTCATTGAGCTTCAGGAATCTGCCTGCCTTTAGCCCTGGAGTTACAGAAACATGCTGTCATTCCCGGCTTTGATGTGGTGCTAGGGATCTGATCTCGGGTCTTCCTGCTAGTGTGGCAGGCCTGTTCCTGACTGAGCCACTTCTCTAGCCTCCCTATGACATATCTGTCAGAACAACTGTTGGAACTTTTTTTTGTATAAATAATTATAAACTATATTTAATATTTTTCATGAGTATTGTCTCCCATCCATCTTATTTATCACTTTGATGGAAGACAAACAGTGGCTGGTTGGAATCTTATTTATTTTATTTTTCCTGTTTGCAGTAGCTGGATTCCATGCAGGCATTTTCTCTAACAAATAACCATTCTGCTCTCAGAATTCAGAAGCTCTTGCTGCTTTTGTGTTATAATCCATTGGACTTCACAACTCCTTTATTAATGCCATAATGTTTTTGAAATCTTCCTTACTTGTTTATTTGGGGTTAAACTATGCTTTTCACAGCCTAAAACTTAAAATACAAGCTAGACTGTCTTCTCAAATGATCTGATCGTTGTTTTCAGTCCTTCCTTCTTTTTTTTTTTTTCTCAAAAAAACCAAACCAAAACAAAACAAAACAAAACAGGGTTTCTCTAGGGTGTAGCCCTAGCTGAACTTCACTCTGTAGACCAGGCTGGCCTCAAACTTACAGAGATTTGACTGCCTTTGCCTCTTGAGTGCTGGGATTAAAAGCATGAACCACCACTGTCCAACTTT
Source organism: Psammomys obesus (assembly GCF_907164565.1). Taxonomy (NCBI): domain Eukaryota; kingdom Metazoa; phylum Chordata; class Mammalia; order Rodentia; family Muridae; genus Psammomys; species Psammomys obesus. The sequence goes on from NW_026594428.1 coordinate 12,552,143, forward strand.
TTTTTTTTTTTTAATAAAAACATGTTATTATTCTGTTACCCAAACTGGTCTCAAACTCATGACAATTCCCCTGCCTCAGCTTCTTAAGTATTAAGACTAAAGGTGTGACCCATCATTCCTGGTTATAGATGACTTAATTTGGTTCTTTAATATTCTATGTCCCTAGAATGCTAAAGCTTTTGTTTTATATGAAAAAAAATTAAGTCAATATGTTAAAATATAATAGGCTATAGAATGAGAACTTGACTCAAAACAAAAGAAAAACCCAAATCTTAGCATAAGTGGTGGGATGCTTCATTCATTATTGCTGCTGTCCCAATCTTGTGGAAGTTAACTTTGTAAATACAGTTTGCATGATTTAATGTCTGCTACTAACAATTGCTTTGAGGATTTTGAATTTGACTCGGAAAATTTGACATTGATTACCCGGCCAGGACCTGCAGTAGTTAGTGCATTGGAACCTGGGGATTGAAGCAGGTCCCGGAGAGTTAGGCTGTCTCCAGTATGCATTCAGCAAACACATGGAAAGTTTGAGGAAGGGTAATTTGCTCACGTTGTGATGGTCTGGGTGGGACAGAGTCGTTGTGGATGGGAGAGACTTAGGATCTTCATGGATTGTGCTGAAACTGGACCTTGGTGAACAGGGGTGGTTTTAGTAGGTCTTGGACCTGGACAACTGTAAGGGATACACTGAATGAAAAAAGACATCTCAAAGGCATACTCAACATTACATCTACAGCTCAGTGTGGTGGAGAAAAAAGCACCAAGGAAACTAAAGGCAGGTGAGGTTGGCTAGGTGTTGTGGGGATATATTTCTTGTCAGAAATGCTATGCTTAGTGTTTGGACTTAATTTTTAATTAAGAAGGACAATAAAAATGACCTGCGAAGTGTGCATAAATATTAAAATTGGGCAAACAAAGTGGTGTTCCTCTATTCCCACCACAAACAGCTGCATAGCTTGAAAATAAACAATGGGTACAGGCAATAGTACAGATGAGCTTTACAAGTGTAGTTTTGGGATCCAAGAAACACAAAGTGGCATGCGCAACTGCTGGCTCTCTGGATGCTGCACAATGACTTAATTTACAGTTCTAAGATGTGTGAAAGTGACCCAAACTGACCTAGGGACACACACATAGGAGATAAAACCACAGGCATAGCATTCTTTAATCGGACACACATCCACAGTCTTATGGGTTATGTGCTTATATACTTGCATTTTCCATAAGTATATAAGAAATGACAAAAAACAGATCTTCAGTCATTTTGTGGAGAAGTATGACTAAATGTAAGCTGCATGTAATGCCAGTCTCCAGGATCAAGGTTTCCACAGCGGAAACAAACTGAGCCACAGTTCAGGAGTCCTGGAGCTGTACAAGGCTTCAGAAAACACGATCTCACTCATTTAACTTACAAGGAGTATGTTTTCAAAATGATCCTTCTTGATTTTTAAAACAACTAATATAACATCATAATTTCAGAGATTAAAAAGGAGAAAAGGATAAGCATTGTAGAACTCTTTCCCATCATGCCTGGCAACCCGGCCTCCTCACAAGGGCAGCTAGGGTTACAGTTTAAACACAGCTTGAAGTGAACCAGTGAAACAGAAGTGACAGTTTACTTTTTAAGAGATGTCTTAATTTCTAAGTGTGTGTGTAGGGGTTGTATGTGCGTGTGAACACATGTGCCTGTAGAGGTCAGAGGTCACTGAATCCCCTAGAGCTTGAGTAACGGGAGGTTGTGAGTCACCTTAAGTGTGTGCTGGGAACTGAACTCAGGTCCTGTGCAAGGGCCACAAGTGCTCTTAACTCCTGAGCCATATCTCCAGCTGAATGCTTTTAGTTTTAAAGAATCATTTTTAAAAAATTTATACTAAGAAGAAGATATTGTATGTGCATAGTTAAATATATACACGTGTATCTGTGTGTGTGTGTGTGTGTGTGTGTACATATGTTTGTGATCACAGTGGCAATCAAGATTTAGAGTGCTCCATCAATTGGTGCCTTAGTTAATTTTATTTCCCTGTGATAAAGCACCATGACCAAGACAACTTGTAAAAGAAAGCATTTAGTTTAGGGGCTTATGGTCCAGAGGGTCAGAGTCCATGCCATCATGATGGGGAGCATGGCTCCAGGCAGGCAGAGACAGTGCTGGAACTGGAGCTGAGAGCTTTTATCTGATCAATAAGCATGGGACAGAGAGAGCTCACTGGAACTGACTTAGCCTTTGACACCTCAGATCCCACGCCCAGTGACCACCTCCTCCAAAAAGGCCACAGCTCCTAATTCTTCCCAAATAGTTCCATCAACATTTACTATATGTGCCTATGGGGCCATTCTCATTCAGACCACTGCAACCTAAAAGGGTGTTTTTAGTCTGTTTCCTGTCAGTCCTCACCTCAGGGTCTGATCTCCTTTAACATGATGTCAACTATCTTTTCTAAAGTTCCACATAATGATAATGTGTGGCATGCTGTCTTTTGTGTCTGTCTGACCTCACCGAGTCTACACCAACTTTGAAGCTTCATTCCTGCTTGGTTTTTGTTTTCCCAGACAGGGTTACTTTGTGTAGCCGTGGCTGTCCTGTGGAACCATCTCTGTAGACCAGGTTGGCCTTTATTGTACCTCTGCCTTCTGAAAGCTGGGATTAAAGGCTTCTGGTGAATTTGTTCCTCTTCTTCTTTTTAGTTTTTGAAACAAGAGCATTTATTTTATGACTGATTGAAATCCTCAAGATGAGCTGGATGCTGCAACAGCTGTCCTCTTGGGTTTAGGTGGTGTTCCTTCCTGGAGTTCAGATTCTGCGATAGACAATTTTCAGGTGCCTCATCTGCTCGGTCCCTGTAGCATTCTGTCTCTTAACCTTGGCACTCCAGTCATACTTCCTTTTGTGCTTGGCAGGGTAGCCACGTGAGCCACAGGCCGACTTCTGAAGGTGGTGGGCCTTAGAGCCACAGCGGTGTGGGTACAACATATGCATCTCAAGGAGGATGTTCCTTTTGTCATCTTCTGCAGCTTCTGCCAGATACAGAGACTGGAAGAGTTAACAGTTCTTATATTGCTGAGTGCAATGCTACTTTGGAGGAGTATGTCACAGTGGTGTCCTCCATTTGCAAGCTGATATCCATATAAAGAATTTTCATGCTTGCCTGTTACTGTTTACTATTATGAGAGTTATTGGAGATCTCAGGTAGAAGCCTGGGTGTGCAGCTTTGTGTTTTGGTAATGGGAAGTAAGTGGTAATTTGGGTTTTGTTATAGATTCATTATAGTGCCCCTGGATGAGGAAGGAATGGAACAAAATGCCCATCTTACAAGTCGCCTTGCTGGCCATGATTCTGAAATATATTGAGTCACATGCCTCTGCAGCTTAAACAGCTGCTCTGCTCAAGCTCTCAACTCATTTGTTGGTGACTGTGACATCTAAATGTCTATGTTGTGGAGCTTTTCTTCATGTCTAACCATTATGCGAACATAGTTCCTCTCACCTGTGGAACAATTAAAAGGCAGTGAATTGGTATTCTTGAGATGGCTACACAGGGATCCACCTTGCAGGGACCTTTGGTCCTTTGACTTCCAAAGCATCTTGGGTACATTCTGGAATGCTGGTGGGAACCACTGAGAGTCTTCAGAGTGCCATCATCTATGGGGTTGGCTCAGAAAGCTGCAACCTCCCACTTGGTTCAAGCATGCCCTCCCCCCTGCTCTGACTGCTCCCTAGCTTGTGGTGGAGCGGAACCCAGGGAGGTAAGCATGCACCAGCAGCAACATTTCCTGTTGGTCAGCCACGCAAATACCCAAGCCATCTCCAAGCCTACCAAAGCAGAATCCCTGGAGGTGGGATGGAGATGCTGGGGCTTCTCCAGCTCTCCAGGAGACTGATACACACTCACGCTTGAGCACTGTCAGGGCTGAGAACCTTCTGGAGTTGTGAGTCCTCCTCTGTAAGATACCACTTCTACTGCTGGATGACGCAGCTAGTATACATCCTTACTAGGGTAATGGCTGTATCTTGGTTGATATGTGCAGTCACCAGCATCCGAGTCGCGCCTATAACAGACGACTCCAACCTTGGTGGCTTGTCAAAGTTTAGTGATTATAATTATTATAAAAGGTTTTCACATTTAGCACCTCATTTACATCTTATTTGTTATACATATTGTAATAAGGCCCACTAGAGTCAACAGAACTACCACGAATGACATCCCTATGCACTGTTCATTAGAGTACTTGCCATGAGGGAAATCATTCTGTACTTGCTTTGGGCATTGCAGTGACCAGTAGGTTCTTGGGGGGCTATTGAGCACCTGAAATATGGATAGCAGTTTTCAGCCTAAGGGTTGTGACCCATTAGGGCCGAGCAACCCTTTCTCAGGGGTCACCTCAGGCCGTCTAAAACCACAGATATTTGCATTATGATTCATAACAGTAGCAAAATTACAGTTCTGAAGTAGCAATGAAATAATTTTACGGTCAGACATCAGCAAAGCATGAAGAAGTATATGAAAGGGTATAGCATTAGGAACCACTAGGCTATCGTGACTCATAGTGCTCTTATATGTGTTCCTTCCCTTCTTCCACCCCTGTGCTGCATGTGGATGCGTGTGTGTGTGTGTGTGTGTGTGTGTGTGTGTGTGTATCACACACTCACCTGTGAGGCTAGAGGTCAACACTGGGTGTCTTCCTCTAGTACCCTCTGTCTTAGTTTTTGAGACAGGGTGTCTCGTTGAACCTGGAGCTTGCTGTTTTAGTTAGACTGCCTGTTAAATCCCTAGGATTTGCTTTGCTTATCTCTGTCCTCTAGCACTGAGGTTGCAGGCAAACAGCACCTCACCTGGCTTTTTCTGTGGGTGCTGGGGATTGAACTCAGGTCCTCATGCTTGCACAGCAAGTGCTTTACCTACCCAGTCATTTCTTCATCTCCTTGAGAAATGATTTTTTTTTAATTATGTTTACTTTATAAACATAAGGCATCCCATGTGGCTAGTGGCCATCCCATTAGACACATAGTTTTTGATGATAGGTACAGGGATGAATCATGAAGCATTCCCATTTTCATAAATCCAGTAGTCTTTCTACTTCCTTACACTAGATAACACCATGAGAAAACTTGGCTCGTATTTTCCAATATTACACAATTGAAGTTGGTGATTCCAGGACAGAATGAAGACAATATTGTTAGGAGGTGATTGCTTCTGCATCAGGAAGAATTACCTTTTCAGCTTACTAATGGGTCCAGTCCAAATTCCTTGCTCATCTCTGGTGATGGTTTGAATAAGAAACGTTCCCCATAGTCTCAGGCATTTGAATATTCAGTTTGCAGTTGAATATTCAGTTCCCAGTTGATGCTGCTGTTTGAGACTTAATGGGTGTGACCTTGTTGGAGAAGGTAGTTACTGGGGGGATGGCTTTGACAGTTTAAAGATTTATGCCATTTCAGGCTTGTCCTCTCTGCTTTTTCTTTGTGGTTCAAGATTTGAGCCCTCCACAGGGGTCTTTTCTGAGACTGATACTCCAACCAAGGACCATTCATAGAGATAACCTAGAACCCCTGCACAGATGTAGCCCATGGCAGCTCAATGTCCAGTGGGTTCCATAGTAATGGGAACAGGGACTGTCTCTGACAGGAACTGATTGGCCTGTTCTTTGATCACCTCCCGCTGAGGGGGGAGCAGCCTTACTAGGTCACAGAGAAAGACAGTATGGCCACTCCAGATGAGACCTGATAGACTAGGATCAGAAGTAAGGGGAGGAGGACCTCCCCCTTCAGTGGACTTGGGGAGGGCCATGGGTGGAGAAGGGAGAGGGCGGGTGAGATTGGGAGGGGAGTTGGGAGGGAGCTACAGGGGTGATACAAAGTGAATAAACTGTAATTAATAAAAATTAAAATAAAAGATTTGAGCCCTCAGTTTCTCACTCCTGTTGCCATACCTTCACTCTACCACGAGAGACTCTAACTCTTGGAACATAAGCCCAAATAAGCTCTTCCATAAGTTGTCATGTTTTATCAAACAATAGAAAGAAATAACTAGATTTCTCTTTGACCTGGGTTACCAGAAGAAACGGCTGAGCATATGTTCAGTTTGGTGCTGGGTCCAGGGATGGGGCAGGAGTCCAAGGGCTACACTTGCCCTAGAGTTTTCCTCCTGCTGGACATGGCACAGCTGGTTCACCAAGTTGAAGCAAACAGCACGTCCTGGGCCTGAGTTGCATGTCAGAGTCTCCAGGACTTCATAGCTTAGGGCGAAGTGCAGATCTGTGTAGTTTGGCAATGCTGGTGAAAGCTTTGTGGAGCATGTTTTATAGGATTAAAAGGAGGAGTTCAATTTTAAGAGGTTAATGCCATGAGATTTTGACATATGATTAACTAGGAGTAAAGAGGGGGCAAGCTTTAGGGGCTCTCACACTAGGGAGACTTACCTGGATCCCCTGATGTAAATGGGGGAGTTGGAAGTATAATATGGGATATATAAACAAGTAGAGGCTCTGAAAGGCAGATGGCCAGAAGATGTGATGGTTCTAGGGGAGCCGGATAGTCTTCCTCTTGCCCCGGCAGGGTGGACCTTTAAAGTAGAAAGGACTCAGTCCACTAAAACAACTCTAGCCCTTTAGCCTGCGGGAAATGTTTCTTGAGCAGTGGTTTCCTGATGGACAGAGTGGCTCTCAGTGAAACGTAGTCTCAGCCTCACTCAGTACCAGCAAAAGCAGGGCTGATTTCAGCAGACACGTGCTTATCCTTTAAACCAGTTGGGGTTGCTTCTGTGCTGTGGCAGCCATGAACCTCAGGGCCAGATTTTAAGGCAGCTTCACTGATTTTTTTTTTTTTTTTTTTGCACAGATTTAGGTAAACACTTTACCTCAGGTCCATTTCTCTTGTCTGTCTTTTTGTCTTGTTCTGGGAATGAATGTTCTCAAGCTGCCTGGTTGATCCAAATGAGTATAAGTAAATGAGGTGTGTCATTACTCCTTCTGCTGGGAACAGGGTGATGATGAAGACAGTCTGATCCCTGGGAGCTGGGGACGAGGAGAGAAATGAGTTAGTGACCATGTGTAATGCTAGGTTATGCTGTGAGTACCACACAGGAGCCAGGAGGAAGCAGCAGGGATTTTTAGGCAGTGAATGGTTTTAAAGTGTCCTCTAAAAATTCACACGCTGGAAATGTCATCCCTGAATTCATCTCAGTGGGATTTTAAAGTAGGTACTTTAAGAGGTGGGAACTAGGGTTAGGTGAGGTTATCATAGGGCACGACCCCAGAGAGGGAGAGAACCCCAGAGCTGGTGCGCTTGCTCTCTCAGCAGCCCCAGCCTCTTGCTGCATCAAGAGGCCCTTGCCTGCTGACGGCACCACGTTCCTGCACTTCCCAGCCACTAGCAGCTTAGCCAAGCAACATTTTATTCTTCAGAAATTTCCTTGTGGATGGTTATTCAGTTAGATCAACAAAATAGACCAAGACAAGAGCGTATCGGGATTGAGGGGGGTTGGGGGACACAGGTTGATCAGTATGTATAAAGTGCAGTTGAACTACTATCAGGTGTCTATTTACTCTTCCGTATGAATTAGGGGAGCACGAGCCAGGAAGATAGGGACCAGCTAGGACACCACTGCAGAACGCCTGATGGCGGGAGAGCTGAATGAAGGTGGTTTCAGTGTGGGTGGGAAAGAGGAAATGGATTCAGGTAAAACTGAGGGTAAAATTTTGGAGGTGGGAAGTGGTTTGGATGACCCCAGTATGTGAGAAGTTGAGGGTGTGCCATATTAGGACTTCGGAAAGGAGGGGTTCTGTCCCGTTTTGGGGATTTTTAGTTTGGTGGGCCTCTGACCTCCCAGGGAGATTACTCACATGGGCGGCTCTGGGGTCAGATCCACAGACTGATGGCCAGGTTTTGGGCTGAGTGGAAGTGTGTAGCCGGGTATGTTGGGGTTTAGTTCTTGCAGATTTCAGGGTGTGTGGTATTTCTGGGGAGCATTTGTTGGGAATGATGAGAGGAAGAAAGTGCTGAGGAAGCCAGTATTATCGAGTTGGGTGACTCAAAGAGGCAGCATGTGGAGAGGAACACTGTGGGATAGTCCGAGGCTTAAGTTGTTCCTGAGGCGCCAACAGGCCAGCACTGAGGAGAACGAGCACTTGCCTTCTTCAGCATCCCCAGCCTGTTCAGCATCTCTTTCCACAGAGACCTGAGGATCCCAGACCCCACTTGACGGCACACGTGTGTGTGTGTGTGTGTGTGTGTGTGTGTGTGTGTGTGTGTGTGTGTATGTGTGTGTGAAGATAGCAGGGCCCAATTGGAAGCATGTTGAGCGCAGACCACTCACTGCCACCCACACCGCTGACACTGGCTGCAGACATGGAGCATCTTCAGGGCTTTTCAGAGTAGTCAGTGTTCTCATTCTTTAACAGTCAAGGCTGAGAACACCACTTCATGTAACAAAATGATAGAAGTCTAGTTGGGGCCATTTTAGAGGTTGTTAGAAAATCTGTCCTAATCCCTAGCCCAAATTCATTTTTTTAAAAAATGAAACTCGAGCCCCCAATCCAAACATCAAATGAAAAAAATCAAATGTTCTAACATAATACAGCCCCCAAACATATAAAGTTGATATGAACAGCTGAGGAATGGTGGTAGGAAAATGTGAGAAATCTTTGTTTTCAATGACCAAATCATTAAGTTCCTGTAAATGTAGGAAACTCTCCACAGTAGAACTCAGATTCGGTGATAGGATAATCTGGGGTCCACACTGAGACGTTTCCCGAGCACTTGCTGACACAGGACGGCATGTGTTTGGGACGAAGGCCAGGATGAAGTTGTGCAGTGCATCAAGGGGAGACTGCTAGGGACACCTCATTACGCTTTTAACTCTGAATTGATTTTTGGTCACCGTGTGTTCAGAAATCCTTCACTGTTGCCAGATTTTTCAGGTCCCTCATGTTCAGTCACGTAGCACCCCAGTTTAAGAATCCATACCTTAGAAGACAGAGTCAGCTCACTCCTCCATTGGAAACCCCAGCTGCCTCCCACGTAGCTGGCTTTTCCTATCAAGCTTTTAGAGAGGGAAATTGAGTTTTTTCTAGCATCCACAGGGACTTTATTCCCACAGGGACTTCCACACTCCCTGCCACCAAGGGATTTCCCGTTCCTTAGGGACTGCCCACCCTCACAGAAGTCCTCACTCCCACAGAGGTGACCTTTGTTGTCTGCTTCGGGCCTCAATTATCCAGGCTGGGTCTCATTTTTTTGAGTTGTGACCTGGTTTCCTTGTATTTCACTTCCTTTTTGTATTTGCCCTTTTGACCTAGAAATGGCCCTTTGTGTACAGGTAAAGTGTCATGTGGACTCGCTGGTCCAGATGCCTTTGCTGCTCTGTGGGGTAGGGTGGGGGTGTTTAGGATGCTGCCTTGGGTGACTCGGCCTTTAAGGAGGATGTTTGGAACACTGTGGGTGGACTTGGAGGGCTAGGCTGCAATACAGGTGTTTGCGTTGACAGGGCACAAGAGGGTGTTGGGAGATGCGCTTCTGCCTCGCTGGGCCACGTGACCATGCTGCTGTTAGAGTCCCATAGACCACTATCTCCTGCTTCAAGGCTCTACCACATCTCCATCTTCCTTGCCCAGACTCTTCTCTGTCACCTGGCTTCACAGTCACCTGCTCAGCCAAGATGTTTCTGGCCACCTGACATAGGCTTACTTCTTGCAGCCGTGATTTTCTGTTGTTTAAGTATTTATAAAGAACAGCTTTTTTTGTTTGTTTGTTTGAGATAAGGTATTACTATGTAGCCATGGGTGGCTTGGAACTCACTTGGCGACGTAGAACACGATGGCCTCGAACTCAGAGATTCACCTGCCTCAGCCCTCCAAATGCTGGGTTGAAATGTGTTCACCACCATACCTGGCAGTATCATGAATTTATTGATGTACATTCTGGAGTCTGGGAAGACCAAGATACTGACAAATGCTGTTCTGCTATCTCAGAACACGGTGGAAGGGGGAAAGGCAAGGAAAAGGAAGAGCAACAGAGAGGAAGGAAGGGGCTACATTTACCCTTGTAAGGAACCCAGTCCTGTGATGACCAGCTACTGCCCAGATAGCAACATTAATCTACTCACAAGGGTGGAGCCCTTGACCTAAATCAGTTCTATTGCCCCATCTCCTAACAGTGTTGCATTAAATTGCCAGCATATGAATTCTGAGGTAGACGTTTGAGCAATAACATCTATGAGTTTCTTTCTTTCTTTGCAAAAGAAATATATCTTATTTATAATGTTTATGTGTGATATACTAATAAACTAAATTTGCCAAAAACATATTTTGTAGAATTTATAAATACCTCAGAAATTAGCTTGGCAAACAAAGTTGTTTGAAGTTAATTTAAGGTCATATTTAATAACCAAGGTAAATAGGAATCTGGAGAAGTGCTTCCTTTAATCTAAATTACAATATATAAACCCAGCATCCATTAGACCTGAATATACCAGTAAAGGTCAGTGAGGCTTCTGCCTCTTGTGTGTTAAGTTGGTGAGTGGAGGACATGGTGGATAGGATATAGAATTTGTACTGAAAATGAAATTTGACCTCATGAATCAATGTGATGGCCCTTGCCTAATGCAGAGGGCTGTCAACTCTTTAAAATAAAACCCTGCCCAAGAACAGTAAGAAGCCTTGTTTGTGTTAAGACCCTGGTGCAGAAGGGTGCTTTCAGAATAAGTGGTCTCTCTTACTCACTCTGTCCATAACTCAGATGACTGGAATAAGGAATGCCTATATCTTCTTTGAGGGTATTTTTTTCCCCAATCAAATATAACTTAGGAAAAAACACACACCCGTTAAGACTTTGTTGGCCTTATTTGCTTATTTTGTACTTTATTTCTGTAAAATATAGTAATGCTATGTAAGGCCTTTCAAGGTGAATTAGAAATAGATTTGAGGGAAAGAAGTCGAGACAGACTAGCCTGGAAGTTATGTCATAACCATTGTTCTGTCTAGAATTTCAATTTCATGAATTTCAATTTCAGCTTGCTTCTGTTCTTCAGAAAATTTGGTAAGATTTGAAGACATTTTATTTATTTCTCTGTGTGCTTTTTTTTCCTAAGTCTTGGAGACAGACTTACAAATTCTGACAACTTGATTTAGATCAAAGGCAAAATTAAAACTTCAGTTCAGTGAAGTTTCCAACATATGATATGGAGAATAATGCATGTAAAAATCAAATCCTGTCTTATGTGCACACATATACACACATACACAATGAACACCCAGACACACACACAGGGATATATTCTTGTAAACAGATGTTATGTCTATACACACAGACATGCACATGGATACATCTGTCTGCACATACACACATACAGCCCAGACACAGGTGTGCAGGCATACAAACATGTACATACACAGACACATGCAAACACACGTAACACAGGTCTACAGGCATTTACTAAGATGCACATGCACACATACATACAGACAGACACACATTTTACATAGCTGACTTCGCTGGACGTAGAGTAAGATTGTGGCCATCTTCTGTTGTACATCACTTGCCCGGTCCTCTTTCTCTCAGCTCTCACATGCTCAGCTCTCCGTAGACTTTCCTAATAATATTCCTGTGATCTTCTTAAAACACCACATCTTGATTTAGCAGTCTAAGGGACACCCAGGCTGGAGGTTGGGAGAGAGTGGGGGTCCCATTTCTTCTGGAGAATAGTGTAAGTGCTATTTTTTTTTCTGAGTTCTTTATTTTGTTTTGTTTTCCACATAAACTCTTTCTGCCATGCTTCTGTTTCTCTGGGGTCTTCCATCTTGTTTTCAGAAACAGGGTCTTTCACTGGCCTGTAGCTCACAGCTCACCTAGTAGTCTGGGTTGGCTGGCCTTGCAACTCCAGCTCTGCCTCCCCCAGGGCTAGAATTCTAAGTGACATCCTCATCCTTTGGCATTTAAATTTTTTTTTAAATTTTATTTTATGTGTGAAGGTTTCAGATCCCTTGAAATTGGCATTACAGACAGTTTTGAGCTGCCATTGAACCTGGGTCCTTTGGAAGAACAGACAGTGCTCTTAACCATTGAGCCATCTCTCCAGCCTTCACTCTGGCATTTTTAAAGTGAGTTCTGGGGCTAGAACACAGGTCTAAGTACTGCACAGAGCTATTCCTCCAGCCCTTTACCTCTTAGACCAGTTTGCACTGCTGTTGCTCTAAACATTTTTGTCTAGTTGATCTTTTAACCTCTCCAGCATACTTGGAAAATTCCTTCAGATAAAGAGCGAGTACCTGGCTGACGTGTCAGACACGCCAGTTTCTCCATTATCACCACCAACTCCCCTTGGAGTCAGCCTTTGCATTCTGAGTTGTCAGTGTCTCCTAAAGGAGTGGAGCTTGAGGCCCCTTGTTTTGATCTTGTCTGATGGTCCCCTAGTGGTTGGCTAGACCTGCTGAGAACATCACTGTTTTCCTCTCTTTTGTTCTCTACTATTTTGGGGACTCTTACTGGACCCAAGCTGCACCCAAGGAGCTGGAGAGGGCAGAGTCCTCAGCGATGGCCACATTCCCCCTCCACCCAGAGAGTATTGAGTGTGATTTAAGACTTCCCTGTGCTTGTTTGTTTATATTTCTGTTTGTTTTTCCCTGTACTGAACTCATTTTTGGCGTTCTTCTCTGCCTGGAGCACTTGTTCTCCAGTTCGGAGAGAGCACAAAGGAACCACAGGTGTGCAGGAAATATCTTTAGCTTTGCTGATTGCTGCTTTGACTTCATTTAGAATTCTGGGTCAAAAAACAAGTTTATCTTCAAACTGGAAGTATTTCTGCTCTCTCTCACTCTGTGTGTGTTTGCATGCTCATACATGAGAATGTATGTGTTTGCTTGGGCACACACTTCATGGAGTTGAACCCCAGTGGCTTTGCACGAACTGATCAAGTGTTCTGCAACTGAGCCTAACCTACACTTCTCCCATAGATATTTGACCTTCAGGCAGGGTCCTGCCATGGGGTCCCAGAAATCCTGAAACTCATTTTATTCCTTCTTCAGCTTCCCAGGTAGCAGGGATTAGAGCATGTATTGTTCTGTGTCTTCCAGAGACCTGGATGACACGTGGCTGGAGGTGCATGATTCTCCCGAAGGAAGGTCCTACTGTCACTGGCTTTCAGGTGAAAGATGGTGAAGTGCAGGGTCATCCCTTTCTCCTCTCCCAGGAATAAGGGTCTCCACGTGAGAAGGGTGGAACACGAAACTGAGAAGTGGAGGAGCGGGAGAAAGATTTCTCTGCAATGAGTGATACTGCTTTTTTAGCTGGGCTGCCAGCACCAGGCCAGTTGGCAGCTAGGAGCTCAGGGCTCCAAAACCTTAGGGTTCAGCCTTTCTTGAACAAGTCGGTGGCTGCTTTGAGAACAGCTGGTAACTAGGCTCTGAGCTCCTAAACCGAGAGGCAGTGACAGGAGCCTGGTTTGGTTCAAGTGGACATTGATGTGAGAAAGATGGTGGCAGAGATCCAAGCTGACATGTCGTGTCAGGCAAATGACTCGTGCCGTGTCAGGCATGTGGCTTCCTAACCCCTGATCAGCAGTCAAGCCTGGGGGTCCAGCAGCAAATCCTTTGGGGAGAAAGGGAGCCCTTCTTTCCCCAGAATAAATGAAGATCATGGTGGCAGAATGGGGAGAGAGTGGTTTTTTTTTTTTTTGCTTTGTTTTTTTTTATTAATTACACTTTATTCATTTTGTATCCCCCCATAAGCCCCCCCTCCTCCCCTGCCGATCCCACCCTCCCTCCCCATTCTGCATGCATGCCACTTCCCAAGTCCACTGATAGGGGAGGTTCTCCTCTTCTTTCTGATCTTAGTCTATCAGTTCTCATCAAAAGTGGCTGCATTGTCCTCTACTGTGGCCTGGTAAGACTGCTCCCCCCTCAGGGGGAAGTGATCAACGAGCAGGCCAATCAGATTATGTCAGAGGCAGTCCCTCTTCCCATTACTATGGAACCCACTTGGACACTGAACTGCCATGGGCTACACCTGTGCAGGGGTTCCAGGTCATCTCCACAAATAGTCCTTGGTTGGAGTATGAGTCTCTGGGAAGTTCCCAGTGTTCAAATTATCTTGTTCTGTTGCTCTGCTTGTGGAGTTCCCGTTCCCTCCAGCTCTTACTATTTCCCACTTCTTACATAAAATTCCATTCACTCTGCCCATCAGTTGGCCATCAGGCTCAGCATCTGCTTTGACAGTCTATACTGCAGAAGCTTTCAGAGGCCCTCTGTGGCAGGTTTCAAGGTTGTTTCCTGTTTTCTTCTGGCTTTCAGAGGCCCTCTGTAGCGGGTTCCGAGGTTGTTTCCTATTTTCTTTTTCTTCTGATGTCCATCCTCTTTGCCTTTCAGGATGGGGATTGAACATTTTAGTTAGGGTCCTCTCTTTTGCTTAGTTTGTTTAGATGTACAGCTTTTAGTGGGTTTATTCTATATTGTATGTTTATATGAGTGAGTATATACCGTGAGTGTCTTTTTGCTTCTGGGTCAACTCACTCGAGAGTGTTTATTTCATGTAAAGCAGAGACTTACAAGCCTTGGGCAGTGGGAGGAGCTTCAGGGGTGATGTGTTTGACTCATTGGAGCTAGGATTGCCAGGGACACTTGATTTACATGCAGCACCGTCCTATCATAAGAAGGGGGTGGGTTGAGGGGTTGGGGGGAAAAAATTCATGTATAGTTAGAGGTATGAGAAGAGGTCATTGGCTGAGAGCTAAGGTACCAAGACCTCACATTAGCATGGGGGAGGGCATTTCTTGGAATTCCCCAAGTGCACACTGAACAGGTTTCTTATCAGGGAAAGGGTGAGGCCTGTAATACTAGAGGATTTGGGGTTCCCCAGATCACATACAGAGGAGAGAAGAACCCAGCTTGAGGAAGGAAGTCCATCATTTTAGCAACAGAGCTCAGGAGCTTTCCACTAATGCCAGACTTCTACCTTAATAGCAGGTTCTAACAGGCCTGAGCCACTAACCTGGCCTGGTTTGCATTTGGATAGGAAGGCTTCCATTGCTGAATTTCTTGATTTTTTTCCCCCTTTGAAAACTTATAGCAATTCTTTCTATCCTTGGTTTCCTGACATTTTATCCTAACAGACACTACTTGTTCTTTTTTAATTCCTCGGTCTATGTTTCATTTGCAAAGTCAGCCTTAAGTTTCAGAAGGCTTTCTTAAAACATTGAGTTGGCTTCTGTTATTATTTTATTGTGTTTTATATTTTTGTTCTTCTGGAAATTACATTGGATTTGGGTGGCTTCTGATTTTCTCGACATTTGTCTCCAGGTTTATCTTTGCTTTCGGTTCTCCACTGGAATTCTTTCAGTCACTTAAAACTTATTGTCTTGTTAAATATCTTTGTTTTAAGATATTTTTCTCATTTTAGATTTCTCCTTTTAGAATGTTTTTGTTTTTGTTTCTGGATTTGGGCTTTTGGCTTTTTCCCCTTGAGTATTTCAAGGGAGCTGCTTAGGTTTTCCTGTGTTTATTCAGTGTTTCGTATACCTATGTGTTTTGTACTCCGTTAGAGGTTGGAGGCTTTCTCTAAATATTTAATAGGGAGCCTTAGACTCCTATTCCCATTTCACAGTGGATGGCTCTGAAAAGGGGCAAGGTAGGTCAAGCTGTGACCTCACCTTGTGGTTTATTGTGGCTCATCTGATGAAGATTCTTTCTGCATCCTGAAGCAGTGCTTTAGCCTGCCGACTTTTGGAATGGGCTGACTCACACATGCCTCCTTTGGCAGAAGAGCAGGGTATAGAAGTAGTAGAAGCCTGGCTATGTTCTGGGCACCGAGTTTGAGAGATAGAATGGGTAAGGATGGGGACTCGGGTATAAGAGTGATAACTGGTACCCTGCTCCCGTTTTCAGCATGATCCTCATTCCTGCTCTCCTCTTCTTGGAATGTGAAGCCTAATTTTCAATGTCGTCAGAGAACAGCCCTCTATTTCTGTAAGGGGTTAAGAGAGCATCTTTCCTGAACTTGTGATGTGGATAGTAAGATGAAATGTGGAGTTCTCAGACAATTAGGAGTAGTGCTACCTCAAGACCCAGCTATACCACTGCTAGGTATATACCCAAAATTTGCTCAAGTACACAACAAGGACATTTGTTCAACCATATTTGTAGCAGCTTTTTTTGTAATAGCCAGAACCTGGAAACAACCCAGATGTCCATCAACGGAGGAATGGATACAGAAATTGTGGTATTTTTACACAATGGAATACTACTCAGCAACCAAAAAGGAGAAAATCATGAAATTTGCAGGCAAATGGTGGGATCTTGAAAAGATCATTCTGAGTGAAGTATCCCAGAAGGAGAAAGACAAACATGGTATATACTCGCTTATATAGACCTACAAGATATGATAAACATAATGAAATCTACACACCTAAAGAAGATAATCAAGAAAGCGGACACGGGCGAAGATGATCAATCCTCATTTAGAAAGACAAATGGGATGTGCATTGAACGTATGACAGGAGTCTACCGCAAAAGGCATCTGAAAGACTGTACCTAGCAGTGTTTCAAAGCAGATACTAAGACTCATAACCAAACCCTCGGCAGACTGCAGGGAATCATATGAACGAAGGGGAGTTAGTATCATATGGAAAGGATAGGAGCTCTACAAGGACCAAATATATCTGGGCATAGGGTCTTTTCTGAGACTGACACTCAATCAAGGACCATCTATGGATATAACCTAGAACTTCTGCTTGGATGTGGCCCATGGTAGCTCAGTAACCAAGTAGTTTTCCAAAGTAAGGAGAACAAGGACTATTTCTAACAGGATCTCAAGGGCAGGCTGTTTGATCCCCCCCCCCCCAGGGGAGGAGCAGTACTGTTAGGCTACAGAGGAGGACTTTGCAGCCAGCCCTAAAGATACCTGATAAAACAGGGTCAAATGAAAGGGGAGGAGGTCCTCCCCTATCAGTGGACTTGGAAAGGGGCAGGGAGGAGACCAGGGAGGGAGTATTGGGTTGGGGAGGGAATGAGGGAGCGGGATTCAGCTGGGACACAGAGTTAATAAAATGTAACTGATAAGAAAAAAAAAATGTGGAGTTCTAATTCTTCATTGTAAAGATTTTGGTGCTTCCAACCTCATTGGCCCTGCTGACTCAATTATCTTCTATTCTTCCTTTTATGCTCAAAAGACTCTTTCCTTTTTTTTTTTTTTTTTTTTTTTGGTGACATCTAGGTTTCTGTTCTTTGGTCTTTTGCTTGTATACTTTGGTTCCTGTTTTTCCTGTTTTACTTTTGACCTGGTGTATTTGGGAGAGGGAGGGACAGAAAGGTGCATCTGTTTGGAGTGCCATATCTAACTACAAGTCAGTCCTTCCCCACTCTAGAGCTGTCTGCAGGGGATGGCATAGTTGTCTGCAAGCACTGTGATATGCAGTAGTTGCTCAGTAATCATGTAGGTGCAGCTGAAGTGTTGGCTTTAATGAATGTGGGAAGAAGTGTGTATGCAAGACTTCTGCTTATCTCCCTGGAGGACACAGTCATTTTATTTCTCCAGTACTGGCTTTGCTCTTATGAAAAATCTTTCCCAATCAGAGTATGTGACACTTCATATACTTTTCATATACTTTAAATTAAAAATTGGCCTAGCAGTCACTCAGCTCTCAGTAACTCGTATCAATGATTTGCAGGTTTCACAAAGAATAATAATGAGTGTGTGGGTAACTTTCATGTCTATGACTAAACACCTGACACGAAGCAATGTATGGAAGGAAGGATTTATTTTGGCTGATGGTGTGAGAGGATAGAGTCCATCAAGCATGGAAGCCATTGCTGTAGGAATGCAAGGCAGTGTGTTACACTGAGTCTATAGACAGAGTAGAGCGAGATAAAGGCTGGAATTCAGTTGACTTTGTCCCTTCTACCTTTTATTCTATCCAGGCCTCCAGCCCATGAGGTGGTGTCATCCATATTCAGCATAAGGCTTCATTAAACCTCTGGAAATGCCCTCAAAGACATGGCCAGATGTGCACGTCTTCTAGATCCTTCAAAATCCAGTCACAGTGAAGATTAAGCACCACAAATATAAGATGTATTAGGTTTTTCCTGTTAGTATTAACTTTAAGATGATATTTTAGAGATCATAACATTTTATTTCTAAAAACTTTAATAGAGCAAACTTCATGTATCTTTACGTCATTTAGATACGACATTGAGTTAAAAACTATTCTATTTATGACATTGAGTTAAAAATTATTCTATTTATGTTTTGCTGGCATCTATGTATGTCCATATTCATGCTGGGAATTGAACCTGGCTCCTTAAGAGGAGCAGCTAGTGCTTTTAACTTCTGAGCCATCTCTTTAACTCCAACATTGAGTTAAGTTATTAGGTGTCAATAGGTTTTGATAACCTAGTATAGTCTAATAAGGGGAGGAACAAGTAGTTTGGGTTCCCTTTACAAACTTAGATCCACTAGAATCTACAGATCTTAGCATTTGATGCTAAGATTGGGAGAAAATACAGCAAGTAATAGGTACCTTGGCATATGAAGCATGCATATAACATGTACCACAGGCTGGTAATGGGAACAGGGTTTCTATTTTGTAAGTGGGATTCTCCTGGGATAGCTACACCATAGCTGAGTTGGTAATGATAAATAGAAGTGCTTTGGGTGAGAAGGGTCTTCCAAGGCTATAAGAGTGCCATGAAGGATGCTAAAGGGGTGGCAGTAAATGACTAATTCATTCTATTCGTGAATGTCTAGTGGGGCCATATCAGGTAGAAGTCACTGAGTCTGATATTGGCTGTGCTGTGCCTTTCCTGAAACTCTGAGAAGAAACTACAGAGAATTGTAGATATCTTCTACAATTAGAATTATTTGTAGTTAATTCTAAATCTGGTCACAATGACGATTAAGCAGCACAAGTATAAGGTGTATTTGGTTTTTGATAGTTGTGTTAACTTGAAGATGACATTCTGATATGGTCCTTTCAGGGTCATAGGACAGTATCTGAGGGGGCAGCCACATGGCTGGTAGGATCTAGATGTAGTGATGGTTTGGCAGAGACCTTCCATGACCAGTAGAGCTGCCGGGTCACCAGGTGTGCAGCCAGAAGGCATTGTCCCAAACGAGGGAAGCAGTGTTTGCAACCGACCAGAAGAAAGAGCATGTGTGTGGGTGTGGGGCAGTGGCAGGGTGAAGCGACAAAGACTGAGGAGGCACGAAAGTCAGGTCAGCCATGAAAGGTCTCTGTGGTGGAGGGAGCTCCAGGCTTTTCCCTGTCTGAAGCAGGGTCTATCCTGGTAGCTAAAGTATCCCCTGCTTCTCCCTAAGGACATAGTGTTTGAAGTGGAACGAAGCCAGCCTCGATCCACAAGGCCCTATGCACTGGCTCAAGTATGGGGGCCAACCCTTTTTAGACCTGGAGAGCCTGTAGGGGATTACATATATGTTTGGCACTGACATGAGGCTTTCTGTGACAGAAAATGCTCAGAGGTGAGAAGGTGTGGAGACCATTTAGAGACTAGAGAATTGGGAGTGAGGAGGATGTCTGTGAGGACCCTTAGATTTCCATCAGGATACACTGGTTGGAATA
This sequence comes from Psammomys obesus, assembly GCF_907164565.1. Taxonomy (NCBI): domain Eukaryota; kingdom Metazoa; phylum Chordata; class Mammalia; order Rodentia; family Muridae; genus Psammomys; species Psammomys obesus. Next base: position 12,571,704 of record NW_026594428.1, read on the forward strand.
GTCTGAGGTCACTGTGTCATGATGAGAGGTCATAGGGCAGAGCAGGCAGGTACGCAGTGACCCTTCTCTCCAGGTAGGAGTCGGAATGTTCACTGACATCCCACCAAGTCTGAGGCCCAGCTCAGACCAGCCCAGAAAGGAGCTGTGTGAGACCCCAGGACCTTTGGAGGGTGCTCATATTCTAGTAGAGAAAGGTAATGTACTTTTCATTGTTCCAAGGTTAGGGCTCATCATTTGGGCATTAATAGAGAGTTGGGCCCTAATGGAATACACGGTGAATGATAACAATGTAATTCACAACCAAAGTGTGAATGCTTGTGCCAACTCTTTTAGGCAGCTTATCCCGTATATGTAATGACCAAATGAGAAGCCTTAGGTATCATTACTAATAGTCCCAGTTTATGGATGACCCCAAGGACCACAGAAGCTAAGTGTCTTGCCAAGGGTATACAACTTGTGTGTGGTTAAGTTTGCCTTATAGTGCTTGCCCTTGACTTTTGCCCTTTGCGTATCCACGACCATTTGCCAACCTGCTTGTCAGTATTCTTGGAATGTCACTGGTATAGACTCCCTTCTTTGTGTTTGGTCTTCCTGCTGACTGCAACTTTTAATATTTAGGGAAGCAGACATCAGGTGAATTCTCATTCTTTAGGCTTTCAGGGCAAGCTTTCAGCATTTGCCTTTTGCCTTTTGTAGTCCAATGTTCAGTTGGCTGGTTTGAATGGAACTGCTGTGTTGCATGTAAGGGTGATAACCATGAAGTTATGCTGGAGGGCTACCTGCCTTACAATTTTCTTCTTTGATTTACTGAGCCTGCAGGGTCAAAGTAAGGCCTGGCAACTGACGTGGCTTTTTGAGAGCTTTAAGTGATTCTAAACTAGGTTGTTCTTGAACACCCTACAAGGCAGAGAGAAACTCATGCCCAGTCTTGGTTGTACAACATTCAAAACAAATATTCCAACCTGTCATTGTCTAGGATACATTGAGTTGATGGAAGGTCATTGCTGTTGATATTCTTGGTCTGGTTTGAAACTTAGTGCCACAAAGGAGCCGGTTTACCCTTCTGGGCTTCCAAATGCCATGTTGGCACTGTAGGCTGTTTTGCCAGTCTGTGTACCTGAACAAAATGTATCTGAGATGAACAGATGTCTGCCAAGGAATCACAGACTCACTGGGGACATTGAACTGTCCAGCACTCTAAAGGCTCCAACTTGCTTCCAGTCGGCCGACATGTGGGTGGGGCTCACTGCTGTAACCAAGTTGCACCAACAGTGACCTAGGAAAGTGGCTGTTTGGCTGGCAATTAAACCTCTCATGAGAAGGCATCTCTGTGATGAGATAAAGGGAGAGGGAGTTTTTGTCTGAGTTTATGGACGAAGAAACTGAGTCTCCATGTAACCACAGGAAGCCACTAACAACAAGACCAATGTCAGAATGCTACCTCTCTGTAAATTGTGCTCTAAGTGTTGAACCAGTGAATGAGACAAAGCTCAGGAAGCAAAGTAAGAATGTTCTAGAGTGCTCAGATCACTGGCTGTGTTTCGCGGATCTGTGTGGAAACTCGACTGTGTTGACCCAGCTGTGTCTCTGGGAGCTTTTTATTAGCATGTATTTATTATACATAATAGTGTATTTATTATGACACTTCCATGCATGTTTATAAAGTATTTTGATCATATTTACCTTGCAATATCCTCTTCAATCCCTTTTCATTCCTATTATAATTTTTCTTCTTCCTCAGCTAACCTCTTGTATTTTCATATCCTTTTTTTAAAATGACCTACTGAATTCAATTAGGGTTGCTTACAAGAGACCAGGCACCACTGGAGCCTTTTGAGGGTCTTCTGTGGATTCTCTCACAGATGTCTCCATGCTCAGCCAGGACCTTTGAAAGCTTTTAGTTGTGCCCTTCAGGCCTTATCCTTTCACTTCTCCTTCTTGCTTCCTGGACACACGAGCCAGCTTGTTGGAAGTCACTTTGCTAGAAGCACACAATGGAGGGCATTCTCCTGCACACAGCAGCAATGGCTTGAGTTTGACTCTACTTGAAACAAGGCATTGCGCTCATTGCGATGTGTCCTTCTTTCAGATGAAGAGGGAGGCTCCATCCTTAACAGGCCTTCTATCCAGGAAATTCTTGGCAGCTGAACCCGAATACTTACTACCCAAAGGAAACATTTTCCCTTTCTAATTATGAATTTACATTGGTGTTTACTAAAGCAACTTGAAGACCTGTTAAGATGGACACAGTCATTTTGATGGCTCTATTAGTCATCAAAGCATGACTTAATGAAATTTTTGTAATGGAATATTTGCTATGTCTCATGTTGCCCTTTCTTAGTTATTACACATCGTGTGAATTTCATGAGTCTGGCTGGAATGTCCCACTCACAGCCTGGAGGGCGACATAACAGCACAGGAGAGCTATAAGTCTGTCTACTACAAAATTCCTAAACTCACCGAAACATTATGAGACATTTTTAATTGTTTTGTAACTTGACTATGAAGTCTATGACTAACAGTTCTTCTTTGTTAACGTGACCCAGAAAAACCAAAAGGCCGGACACCCTTGAGAACTCCCATATGCACCCAGTGCCTTAAGACTTTGGCCTTTTCTTTTGTAACAAAACCAGAACAGAACAAAGACCAAAGACCGGAGAAGTCCTCCAGAACACACGATTTAGGGGCAAAGTGTATGAGATGTGATTGCTGTGGATTTGCACACAGCCAGAACTTGACGGGGAAATTAAACTATGAGCCAGAGATGGGGCCCATTTGCTCATCAGTTGCACATAATCCCAATGCATCTTTTCCTGTGGGGAGAAGTGGCTCCTAAGCGGAAGGAGGGACATTATAGGGACACTCTCTCTGCAACCTGGTGGGTGTTGTGCAAATCTTTATCCATGTCTTCTTTTAAGGAATGGAGGTATATCTTGTTAGCATGCTTTAACTGCAGAATAACTTAAAAATGGGAGGTATCATGGAATTTTTAGTGTGAGAATTTTGGCCTTTCTTTTTCATTGTTTATGAAAAGTAAACAATTTAATTTTTTATTCTTTTCATTATAAAAATTGTCTAAATATTTAAGGACAGTAGTGAAATTTCAGTTTGGGCTCAAGTGCTCTGTATGTTTTAAATACCGTTCAGTGCAAATAAAGGTGGAACTTCAGAATTGCTTTTGTGTTCTTTCAAATCCACTAGTATTAGTGAACAGTAGCTTTCACTAATCAAAGTGGGAATTGAACCTCAGGGCAACTTATTTAATGAGTTAGTTTTGGTTGTTTGATCCCGAGTTACACATAGCTCAATCTGGTCTCAGTTTTGCTAAGTTCAGAGGCTGCCTCTGAACTTCATCCTCGCACACTCACCTCTCAAATATCAAGATTAAAAACACGTGTGGGTTTATTTTTACTAGTACCACTGAACCCATCAGTTAGGTTTTATATATATCTGGCGCCCTGTGTGACTCAGGTACTGGGTCTATGTTTTCAGTCTGAAGTTGCCCTGTGAATGTTTTTTGTGTGAATTTTGCTTATGACACCACAAGGCATCCCATTCTTGCTATATCGCCTCCTGCATTCAAGAGCATGGATGTTGAGCAGCAGCCATCCCAGGAGACCACTGAGAACCAGTCTTGGGCCAAAATTCCCAAAAGGCTAATGATGACTTAAAAGTAAAAGTACGTCTTCTACAGAGAATTGCAAATACATTTGGTGGTCAATAGCCTTTGCTGTAAACCTAGCTGCCTTGCCTTGTTGCAGGTACATGGGCTCCTGGTCCACTGGTGATAAGGAAGTGCGAGAGGTCCCTCTTGTGACCTTTCCCACTCTATATGGTTGCAACATTGCTTTAGCTCACGGCATGTTATAAGAACCTAGAGTGTTGTCCAAGGATGGTGCTTTGGTTTGACTATAGTTTTTTTCTTTTTTTGTCAACATAAATTGAGTCACCTGGGAGGAGGGAACCTCAACTGAGGAAGTGTTTCTATCAGATTTGTCTGTGAGGAATTTTCTGATTGAGTGGGGCAGGGAAGCTCACTGTGGGTGCTGTCACCCTGGGCAGGTAGTTCTGGGTTACATGGAAAGCAAGCCGGGCATTTCTCATGGCTCCTGCTTTTGTTCCTGCCTCTAGCTCTCATTCTGGCTTCCCCTGATGGACGGAACCTGTGAGCTGAAATAACTGTTCTTCTCCCCAAGTTGTTTTTGGTTGGAGTGTTTTGTCACAGCAACAGAAACATAGTTAGAACCCACCCTCTGAAACTCATGTTGGAATTTAATGCCCATTATAATACTATAAGGGGCCAGGCCTGTAAAAGGTTCTGCTCCAGGAATAGACTAACCTGCTTATATGATGAGAGGTTTCATGGGTTAATAACCATCTGGACAGTAGTCAGTTCTTTAAGTTCTAAGTCTTTGCCTGGAACATATGATGTCTGTGCTCCTTTGGGCCTCTGCCAGCAAGAAGGCCACTCAGCCCTTTGACCTTAGGTGTAAGGTCTTGGGTGTAAGCTAAAACAAATCCCTTATCATTGCTAGCAGTAAAAGATGTACTAAGGGCGGCGGGGCAAGATGGCAGCGCCGGGAGGACTCTCATTCTGAG